>NC_080760.1:48905059-49216893 GCF_020826845.1 Diceros bicornis minor
GCACCCCACTGCCAGCACATTAGGGACACCACCTTCTTAAATCTGTTATTCCTGGAGACATCCTGTTCTTGCTTCCCCATATGGAGGCTCCTTCTGCTCCCAGCCCTGGGTACTGGGCAGAAAAAGAAGAGGTACTTTCCTTTTGCCATGTACAAGAAACTCTGCAGGGCTCACGATTCTTTTTCCTGTCTAAACTGCCCCATGTCTGTTCCTCCTTCACCCAGATCCTTCCTCATGCATTTGTATGGTCATCTGTTTCATTGATAGTTTATTAATCACTGCTTTAGGTCACTGAATATTTGTTGAGCAATAGCTCTGAACCAGGGCCTCTGTTAAGTGCTGTGATTAATAGAAGAATAAAGCACAATGTCTCTGTCTTCAGAGAGCTCACAGACCCCTGTAGAAGGCACACAGCTCTCATTACCCAATCCAGGAAGTGTTGGGAGCACGAGAAGGGCACGGCCATTGCCACCTGGGCATGGAGAGTCATTGGCATTTTCTTGGACAAAGAGGTAACAGTGTTGGGCAGTTACATCCATTTATCCACCCATGACCCATCCATCTATCCATCCAACAATTGTGCTTAAAATCATTTGTGCTTAATGAGCCCTGACTGCTCCATATAATGGTTTCCCAAACATCTAGGGTCTTCTACTGGTCAGCCTCTGTGCCAGGCACAGGTGTAGGAACAAGCACGTCCTCTTGGAACTTATAGTCCACTGAAGTCAGGTCCCTAATTGTGTTGAACATAATAGTCACCTGGGGAATTTATTAACAACGCAGATTCCCAAACTCACTTCTAAAAATTTGGGTAATTAAATCTGGAGAGCAACCTCAGAACCTTCACTGTTATGAAGCATCCCAGGTGAATTCAGGTAGATCACACTTTCCAAAGCATTGCTTTAATTGATTTCTAGTGGCCTTAAGAAGTGAGAAGATGTTGAGAGTATGACTAGATGTTCCAGGTAGAAATAGAGCATTAAAAAAACAACAACAGCCCCAGAGTGCCAAAGCACCGGGGTGTGTTTAGGGAGGGAGAAAGCTTCACTGGCCAGATAATAGGGCATATAGGATTGGGACAAGCAGTGGGTGGCATGAATTGAAAATGCTGGAAGGTCAACAGAAGCTAGATTTTGATTGCAGGGGTTGGGGTTCATGATGACGAGTTTTGGGTTTATCTTACAGGTAACTGGAAGTTGTGGAAGGTATTTTAAGGAGTCAATTTTTAAAAAATCCTCATGAAGTTACAAAAGCTGGGGCCCTCAGTCATCTCCTAAACCTTGATGAGCTTTAGTGTCTTCATCCATGAATGGCAGTTTCCTTCCTTTGGGAACAGTTATGTCTACCTTATAGGGTAATTTTAGGAATTCAATGATGTCAAGTGGCACACAGACAGCACTCAATCAACACCCGTGACCTTATTTGTATCATCATTGGGGGTAGGCACAGCAGCTGTGATAGTTCCCACCAGACGTGTGAGGCTCCAGGGAGCTGACAAGGTGAGGGGCTCACTGAAGTAAATGTAATTACCGGAGATATCAAGTTGGAAGTATGGATACTTGCGCCCAGGGCTAGTTTGTGTAGAGAGGATGAAGTAAAGGAAAAGAGAATGAAAATTTGGGGGACACTTTCCACGCTTGGCTCTTTGTATGCTAGGCTCAGTCGGTCTTCAAAATGACTTTAGACTTAATGGTGACTAAGATTCTTAATAAGAACCACCCCAGCTAAAAAGAGATTTGCCCACAACCCTGGGCTTTACACTGACGTCTTCTCTGGTTCTGTCCTTCTCTCTGCCCTGTCTTCCTTCCCACTCCTTCCAAACCTCTCTGGAGGCTGCCTTTCCTGGCAGTAAAACTGTTCCTGCCAAGGTCCCTCAGGGAGAGCAGCAGACGCATGAGGTCTCCAGGTTCTCTGAGCTTCTGGAAGGCAGGGCAGACTTCCTGGGCATCTCCTCTGCCATTTGGCTTCCAGAAGCCCTGCCTTTCCCAGCCTTGGCCGCTTCTTCATGGCAAATGCCCCAGGCTCTTCTTTGCTGTCAGCAGAGCGCTGCCTTCAGGGAATAGTACCCTCGCTTACAGGGTCTGCTTCTCTTAGTAATGAATGTGTTGGGTGGGTGCCTGGAAGTCTATTAAAGTTGTTGATTCATTAATTTTTTTCTCTCTCCCTTGGCCTAAAGACTCCAGCATAATCATGTTATCATTTGGTGGCTGCACCTGAGTGATTCAGCGAAAGGGGGAAAACCTGGAAGGGAGAGGCTCCGACTGCAGGACCCGAGGGCAATCGTCCTTCTGCCCTCCTTCCTTGGAGTTCAGGGGGCACCTGTGATGAGCTCAGCAAAGCAGCCTCAGTGATGAGAAGGCCATAGTCCTTGCTTCTGTGAATCCACAGCCCAGTGGAGAAGACTCATGATTGAATGAATGAATGAACGCAGGCATGAGTGAATACACGGGCCTTCATTCTTACATACTGTAGCCAACACTGGGTGTTCAGTCTGGATGCCCCAGGGTCCCTGTTCCATGCCATGCATCTCTTCTCAGCCAGGACCTGCCACTGTTCAGAGAACAGCCCTTGGGCTACTGGGGCCACTTTGCTTCCCCATGCTCAGGGGACTGGAGGGCCTGGGTAATCAGCAGCCCTTAGACTGTGACCAGAGACTTTGGGAACATGAGAGCCCAGCTCCTTTGTTGTAGGTTGGGACAACTCTGAATCCATCCTACTCAAGACTTGGTCTGAACTCGCACCCTTGCTCAGCTCTTTCCTCTCCTCTCCTGCTCCCCGTACCTCCTACCAGTTTCCCTTGGGAGCAGTCAACAAATGATTGCTTGCACACAAGTCCTCATCTCAGGTTCTGCTTTAGGGGAACCCAGCCTAAGACAGATGCACCCAAGCACATGGACCCAAATACACAAATATGAGGGAAGGAAAACTTTTCAGAAGAGGTGGCATGATAGCTACAACCTGGAGAATGACTAGTATCCCTAAGAAGATAGACCCTAGAAGGCAGAGATTACTATTCACAACTGTGTATTTTTAGAATTTCCCACACTATGAGTCCCATATTTTCAAGGTCAACACCAGAGGTCACCTTCGAAGGCTCTCTTGAAGCCTGGCCCCAGGCATGTGACCTAGATGAGGCCAGTCCATCTGACCCACTCATGCTTGACTTTCACCAGGAGCAGGAGCCACAGGAGGCAGAGATGGGGTCTCTTTCTCTCTGGCCGTGCGGGCAGCAGCTGTGGTCTCCTCATCAGACTAGTCCTGGGCTGGCCTGGGGCTGCTCCTGCAAGCCAAGCCTGGAAACTGTTTCCTCAACTCTCTCCGTGATTCACTTGAATAAACTTTTTTTCGTCTCAGTTATTTAGCTTTCATTGCCTGCAACCAAGTTCAGAAGGAGAGAAGGAAGGAGGGAATTAGAGGAAACAGTGTGTGAAAAACAGGGAGGTGCGAAAGAAACTGGGAACAACAATGGCAGCTCACAATTGACCACAGCCAACGATGCCCATCCAAGGACCAGATTACTGCTCTCCATTCTACAGAGTCCCTGATTCTGCCACTAACTCCCTCTGTGACCGTGGACAAGCTCCTCCTCCTCTATAGGTTTCAAAGCAGCTGGAAGCAGTACTCATCGCATGCTTCTTCTCCAGAGCAATTTCCCCTCTGAACTGTGAGTTGTGAATATCAATCCTTCCCTTTGCCCTAAGCTTTGTAAGGGAAGGAAGGCTTGCTCTGTGGCTGGAGAAAATGTCATCTTTAGATAAGCTGGTGGACACACACGGTCCAGAGAATGCTGGAATGGGTCCTTAATCTGTTCCCTCATGTTGCCTCTTTGTCCGAGTGTTGGCTGTGTACCAGGGGGCCCTCTTCTGTGATCATGGTCCTCTGTCTCTCTTGTCTACAGTCCCCTGACTGATTCAATTCCCCTGCCCTCCCCCAAGTCCTGCTTCTTCATCCTCTCACTCAGTTTCCATCAGCCAGTTCCCTCCAGTTCCCTCTCAGTGGAGCTGGTGGCTAGTGAGTGAAGGGAGAGATTCAAGTTCCTCAACGCCTTCCCAGAGGGAGGGTATATTGGGCGGGACTAGGTTCAGTGACACATGAGAAGGCCAAGGGGATGGTCGCTCCATTGAGATGGGAACTCACTTTTCCCTCATGGGAGTGTGTCCTGCAGAGGTCGCCGCAGGGCTTGTGTGTGGCTCCCTGACCATCAGGGACTTGGGTTCTTGTCTGGCCACTGCTCTGCCAAGCTTGGCTTGGAGCTTCATGCTTCAAGAGGCTTCCTGGGATCCAGTCATCATGTTTGCATTCCAGCTAGCAGAAAGAAGGAGGGCCTCAGAAGTGCTTTCTTTGAAGACATTTCTAGGAAGTTCCAGAGGACATGTCTGCGGTCAGAATTCAGTCATACGGCAGCATGGCAAAAGGGTCTGGGAAATGTAGTCTTCATGTTGGGCAGCCTGTGCCCACCTAAAAATCAGAGGAAGGAAGAAGGTCTTTGTTGGTCTAGCCTCAGAGAGAAATATTGTACTGACCAACTCTTACAGTGTAACTGCCAACATAATGGTGACAGTTTCTGTGTCTTTTCTCCAACTTATTAGAGACTTTGTTCCATCAGCCTCGCTTGGTGTGGGCCAGCTTCCGCACTGGGGTTGGAGTCAGGTACTTAGCGTCCTGCTCCAACAAGAGTTTGGAGGAGGCTTGGGGAAGGCAGAAAAACTTCATCCCATCATCTAGAAAACATAATAATCCCTGTCCTCCCACACACCCCAGCCCAGTCTGCCCTTCTTGGCCTTCTGAGCACCTTGGCTCCATTTATGAAAAGCCAAGTGTACTTTTTCCTGCTCCAACCAAACTTCCTGACTGTTTTTTTATTCTTAATCTTGAGAAGTGGAATGACTCTATCATCACCCAAGCAATACACCTAGGCATCTCCTCTCCTCCTCCCTCTCCCTGATCCTCCTCTCCCCCTCCAACTCCCATCCCATTGGGTACCAGGTTGTGTCTATGGTCTCTCCATATATTAGTTTCCTGTGGCTGCCATAAAAGTGCCACAAACAGGCTGGCTTAAAACAACAGAAAGTTATTGTTTTTTAGCTTTGGAGACTAGAAGTCCAAAATCGAGGTGTCAGCAGAGTTCATTCCTTCTGGAGGGCTGTGAGAGAAGGATCTGTCCTATGCCTCTCTCCTAGTTTCTGGTGGCTGCCAGCAGTCCCTGGCATTCCTTTGCTTGAAGATGCATCCTTCAAGTCTCTCCCTTCATTGTCACATGGCATTCTTCACTGTGGATCTTCACTGGGCCCTCCTATGGGACACAGGCTTTGGATTTAGGCCCACTGGATTTAACTCATGCTGGATTAGGGTAACTAATTACATCTGCAAAGACCCTATTTCCAAATAGGTTCACATTCATAGGTACTCAGGGTTAGGACTTCAACATAACTTCTTGGGGGACATGATTTAACCCCGAACACTCTTAAATGACATGGTGAAGCCTCCTCTGCCCTTCCTCTCTGCCTCTGGTCTATTTTCTCCATCATACATGACCTGGACAATTCCAAGAAACTCCTGCTCAGATCTCTGTCTACAGCCTCTCCCACACCTATGTTCATACTCCACACAGCCTCTTGTTCAAATTTTCAAAAAGGCAGATGTGACCAGGTCGTCTCTTGTTTAAAACTCTGTGATGTTCAGAATAGAGCTCAGATGCCTCAGCATGATACTCAGACGCCTTCCCTGGCAACTAGGCCTCCACCCTGCTGCCCAGCATACACCCTTTTCTATGTATCCCGTGAGCCCATCTCAGACTAGATTGCTCTTCCTTCTGTGGCAGCCCCACGCTCAGACACATTTCCACGCCTTACTGAGGAGGCCCCCTCTGTCTGAGGTGCTTTCCACCCTTCTCCAGCCAGCCATCTCCTTCTCAAGCACTAGAGCCAAGTTGTAGTGTCACCTGCCCTATGATGCTTCCCCCCTCTTCTGCCCTTACCTCAACCTGAAGCAAATCAAAACACAATTTGCACATTTCCTGAGTTCCTCTCAGCCTGCACCATCCCTGACAAAACCCATGTCCCTGTGCACTATAGGAATGAATGCCTGTCTCCAGGAAAGCATGAGCTCCTTAATCTCAGAGACTGAAGCTCACTCATTTCTGAATCCCCATGCCTATCCCAGCACTTGACACAGGACAGACACTATAGATGTTTGGGGTATGAATAAATGAAGTAGTGGATGGATGGATGGATGGATGAGAGGAGCTTTGACCGGTTTTTCTGAAAGTTGTTACTAGCACAAATTGGCTATGACTATCAGTAACATTCACGGGTGTCTCAATGAGAGAAAAGGTGGTCTGAAATTCCAGCCGATTCTTGTTCACCTAGAACAATATGAACAGGCCCCAATAGCCAGGGTGATTTGGAAGATCCTGGGATTCATTGATGAGAAGTTCTGAAAACCTCCCACAGATGAGTGATGCAAAGTTTGAGCACTCTCCACCTCATGGTGTTAATTGATTTAAAGTTCTAGAAACCTCAGGAGGGTAATTGCTGGCAAGAACTGTGTTCTCTTCCAGCCTTCAGAGGTCCAATAAGCAAGGAGAAATATTCATGTGTGAAAGTGTTCAGGAGAGAATTAATGGATTGATCGAGGGGAAGGGAAGATAATTAAGGGGTTGGAATAGTCATCAGTAAAAGGCTTGGAATTCAGCTCTAATGAGATCAAGGAATCAAGGACACTAGAGATGGGTATACTTTCATGCCCCACATGCCCAGAGCAGAGGTCACCTGATGACATTAAGAAGGGGAAATTGGAGTATTAAGAGGGAGGGTTTCTCAACTTCACACACCCCTGCAGGTCCCCCAGGAGAGAGTATTTCAAATTGAAATTACATTTTCTTCTTTGTGAACATTACTTCTATTTAATATTCCTCCTCCTCTTCCAATAACTAACTCTTATTTTGGCTTTTCCAAAGAGCATTTACTGATATTTTTAGAAACTGTCCCCATGAAGAAGCTAAGGTATAGGGTGAAGCAACTAGCCAGGGACACATAGCTGGTTTGTAGAATACACCATTCCTGTTGGCCAGTGAAGTCTTTTTCAACTTATTACCAATGAGCCAATCGTTCTCAGAATGGTTTTTCCCTGGAGAGGAATATGTCTTTTTAAAGATGTTTTATTGAAATATACATATAGAAGGCGGCATATGTCATAAGTGTACCAGCTGGATGAATTTTTGCAACCTGAACATACCTACATAATGAGCACCCAGATCGAGAAACTGAACATACCAGCACAAGGAAGCCTCTGCCCCCTGCCAGAGGGACCACTGTCCTGATTTCTAACAGCCTAAATTAGTTTTTGCCTTAGATACATGCAAAAAGGCAGTCTCTTTTGCTCAACGTTATGTTTGTGAGTTTCTTCCATGTGGTTGTAGGTTGTTCATTCTCCTTGTTGATTGTGTTCTATTCTATGAAATGCCACAATTTATCCATTCTATGTTGATGGGCATTTGGGTTGTTTCTGGTTTATGGCTATTACAAATAGTGCTACTATGAACATTTTAATATTTCTTTGGGTAAATATATGTATGTAATTCTGAAGGATTCATACTTAGGTATGGGATTGCTGGGTCATGGGGTGGGCATATATTTACTTTTAGTAGTACTTCCAGACAAAGTGTTGGACTAATATATTCCCACCAGCAGTGTATGACCATTCCCATTGCTTGGCTACCTTCCCAAGACCTGCTATTTTCCGTCACTAGTTTTAGCCATTCTTGTAGGTTGTGGTGATATCACATTGTGATTTTAATTTAAATCTCCTGATGACTAAGGAAGATGAGCACATTTCATATCTTTATTAAGTCCATGGTTAGTGTCTTAGTCAGCTCAGGCTGCTATAACAAACAGTAGACTGGTGGGCTTAAACAACAGACAATTTATTTCTCACAGTTCTAGAGGCTGGCAGTGCAAGATCAAGGTGCTGGCAGATTCAACATCTGGTAAGGGCCCTCTTCCTGGCTTGCAGATGGCCAACTTTTTGCTGTGTCCTCACATGGGAGAGAGAGAGAGATCCATAGATCTAGTCTCTTCCTCTTCTTATAAGGACATTAATCCCATCACGAGGGCTCCACACTCACGAGCTCATCTAAAACTAATTATCTTTCAAAGGCCCCACCTCTATATACCATCATATTGGGGGTTATGGCTTCAATATATGAATTTGGGGGGATATAAACATTCATTCCATAACAGGCAGGAAAAGGCCTAGTCTACCCTCTCTGGGTACAAAATATCGACTGCAATTGTCAGTGGAATCCGTCTGTTCCAGCTATCAATCCACAAGGGAACTTGTAGGAATTCTTCAACACAGGAACATAAAAATCCAAAATGATTCATCAAATTACTTTAACTAAAATCAAACTCATCAAATTACCTTAACTTAATTTGCTAACATTCATTTAGCCTTGACTCCACACCAGGAACTGCATGGGACTCTTTATTTTAAACCATCCTATGAAATGGACTTGGTGCAGCTTGTTAAGCAATGAAATAAAGCAGGTGTCTATGCTTGTGTCCGCACACAGGAGTGTGTGCACGCACAGCATGCACTCTTCATTCTGCAATCCTGGTGCTGGCCTCTGTCTTCCCCATACTACTTGCCTAACCCTAACCGCAAGAGGATTAGTAAAGGTCATGGCTGGATGTGGCTGAGGAAAACATTTACTTCGTGACCCCACTCAGGTTCTCACGTTCATTCATTCAACGTTTTTGTTGGGCATCGTCTAGTGCCGGGCACTGTCTTATGTGAGAGTTACGGCAGTGAGCAGCCCAGGCAAGTCCCACTCCCGTTGAACTGACGTCTCCACCTCTGTAAACTGTTGGAAGAACAAAAGAGCTCAGGAGTGATCACAGAAACCATGCCAGAGCACAATGCACCAGGGGTTTCTGGGAAAGATTAACCTTGTAAACAGACAACCCCCAAATGAAGCCAGATTTCAGCTCATTTTCACCGCTTGGCAGGTGACTCACCCTTCCTTTCTCCTCCCATGCCCTGTCCCACCAAGTCAGGGTTCCACTGTGCAGGGTAAACGGGGACAGATCTTTAGTGACCCTAAATTTATGTGCTTTTTATAATGGAAATGAAGTAAATATTGGAGTGAAATATCGTTTTAAAGTGAAGCTATGTTTGCAGAAAGAACAGCTTCAGGAAAGAGAAATGACTGACTGTGGGGGGAACAAAGTCTAAATGATCTATGAGAACATGTATGCAATTATTTATGGAGTTCTTGGGGATCTTCCTTCACTAATGAAAGATGCAAGAAGAAAACTCACATAGCTCATCTCCAATGCAAGGAAACATCATATTTTCCTAGTAAAATTCTTGGGGAAAATAGATGTTTCACTTTTAAGAGCTGTAGGATTTTACAGGAGGGGAACTTAACCTAATCTTGGGGGATGGAGGCAAGTTCTATGCAGGGACCCACCTTTGTTATAAATCCATAAATGGAGGGCAGTATCCTCTCTGAGTTTCATTCCAACATCGTGTATTTTGCAGTTAGGAAAAAGAATTGGTCAACTTGCTCTTTGACTTCACTAATTGGACCCTTTCATTAAATGAGTCTCAGCCCTAATTCCAGCCTTAAACCTCATCAGCATGATCTGAACACAACACATCTTCTGGCTTTTATTGCATCAGCCCCTGCCTTTCTCACTCAAAGACCGTCCATGACTCCATTTTGTCCAGAGGATAAAATCTTGACTCCTCCGAGTCTCATTTGAGACCCCCAAAGTCTGACCAGCTACTTTTCTTCCATAATTGCCTGCCATCCCTTACATGAGTGTGGACATAGCTGAAGGAGACCCAAATGTTCCATTGGTTGGAAAATTCCTTCTGGCTTCCAGTCACCATACCATTGAGTGGGCCATGAGAAGCATCCTCCCAGCCCATTTGCCAGTTGGTTTTTTCTGTGATGCTTTGTTTGATATCTTTCCAGTGTTTTGTTCTTCTGGCTCTCAACTCAATTGTGAACTTTTTGAGGAAGGCCTTTCTCCTCCATAGGGCCCAGATATAAATGCCTGCCCCAAACTACACCATGCCATGTAAGTAGGAGTGCCTGAGATTGCTATAAAGCCAGACCAAACTGGGCTTCAATCAGGTTTTCGACCTTGGGAAAGTTCTTTAACAATCACTGAGCCTCAGTTTCCTCATCTGCAACATGAGCATGATAGCGCCTGGCGGCCTTCTTGCCAACATTAGGCAAGAAACCGAAAGCATTTAGCGCAGCGCTAACAAGTACTTGTGGTCTGCCGCCTTCTTCAGTAGGTCCTCACATACAGTTGGACTACTACTCTGAGATCTAGTGATTTACCCATAATAGAACATTCAGAATAAAATTTTACATTTTTCTGTATTTATCATTAATGTTTATGAAAAGAAAAAAAATACAGTACAGAAAGTAGAGGTGGGGTGGACAGGTGCTGCAAAATTTTAAACTAAGATGGACCCCCAGAGCTGAAAGAACAAGGGTTTGCAGGAATCAGATTAGAGAGGGATTTGAAGTGAAACTCTGCACTGGCGGAGCGGGAAGAGACTCCTCATTCTTCCTCAGGCTTGAATCTGCGGAAATGTGACCTTGCAGAAAACCCAGGGAGCCTGATGCTTTGAAGGGCTTTCAGAATGTTCTCACCTGCTGTGAGAGTGGGGGGCAGGGAAGCCAGGCGGAGAGCACATCAAAACCCAGGGCTGTCTGGTGCGTCAGCCGGGCAGGAGTTTTGGTCTCACTGGACAAGTTTTGATAATCTAAAGGAAGGAACTCGGCCATTTTGCTAGCTCAGGAAAAGACACTAAGGTTTTCACCAAAGTCAAAGCAGAAATAAAAAGACTTCCTCTGTCTGACAAGGAAGAGTGACCCATAAAACTGAACACGGGGCTGTGCTCTGTAGGGGCTGCCTGCCCGGGGGCAAAATTGGAAAACTGTGTAACTTTGACAGTGGCTCCCTCTCCTCCATTTAGAGGACAATTCAGGGCTGATCTGAGACCAAGTCTGTGGGAAATCATGTGTTATTAATTGAGCGAGGTGGTGAAAGGACCCTTCCAAAACATCACCTTCATTCTGGATTTCCAGCATTATAAGTCATGCCTTGAGGCCCAAATGATTTATCAACTCACTTAATAGATGTGTTTATTTATACTGGCTGCATACCATAAAGAATTTTAAGTACCTCACCAGAACACGTTTCCTATGAGCTAAGGCATAAAGAAGAATTCAAAGGGACCAAGCAGAAATAAAGGTAAAAAGTTACAGAGAGGTAAAAATAATACAAATGTGAAAGGCGTAAGGGTGTATATAAGTGCTATAATTGAATCTAAAATTTGTCTCTCGGCTGAGAAAACAAAATACAAGACATAGGCAATTATACAATATTTACTGTCAGGGAGGAAGAACTATGTCAGCATAGTAAAGGCTCTGAGAAGTCCTGCAGCAGACAACAACAGCAGCAACAATAACTGCCATTTGTGGCTCTGTGTTCCAGGCACTGTTCTAAGCGCATTGCACATATTGTCTCTTTTAATTTCACAATGACCTATGGTGTGGAGCATGGGATATAGTCAATTGGCACCTGGCACCACTGTCCCCTCCTTGTGTATCTTCCTGAAATACAGTCGTTGGGACTCTGAAGTGGCATGATCCACCCTCTCTTACACTTGAGATTCTAGTTGAGAAAAGAGTCCCACCAACAAGCTGCCCCATGGTGAGATGGGGAAGGAGGAAGTGAGGATGGAGCCATGTTCCCGTATGTTGGCTATTTTTAGTGCCCAGTGGGCATGGGGACCAGTGTCCAGCAGCCATCTTTGGGTACAGAGAGGCAGTTGTGGTGGTGACAGTGACTGGACTGGCTTTTTAACGTTCAGGCCAGTGCAGCAATGGCATTGGCAGCTTCCTGAGCCCTGACTGGTAGCTACCATGGTTATTTAGCATGGCCCTATCTGATTGTGGTCCAGCCCAGAATTTTCTCCTCCAGCCTCTCCAGGGATTTCTGTAAGCACCTAATTCCCTCTATTGAATCCATTCCCACTTAGAAACTTGCAATGTTGTCTGTTTCTGGCACTGCACCCTGACTGCCACAGGGAGGTACTAACATTATTCCTATTTAGTGGATGATGAAACTGAGTCACAGAGAGCTTAAATAGTTGCACCAAGTCACAAAGGTAATAAAAAGCCAACCTAGGACTCAAACTTGGTTCAGTCTGATGCCAAAATCCACTCTCTTAACTGTTTAATTTTAACGCAGAATTTCCCAAACTGATTGATTCCAGAAACTGTTTCTGTGTAACACCTATTAATATTCCGTGGAACTAAGTCTCCGCAAGACCACCTTCAGATGTTTTGTGGCTACTTTTTTTCACTGGTGGGTTTTGGCCAGGCAAGACCTGGCTATATCAGTGGTGAGAGGAAAAAGGGGAAGTCCCCTCAACTAGATTCTGGAAAAATACTTGTCTTAGGAGCTGGGAAGAAGAAGTGCAGTCTAGCTCACGGAGCACAGCAGCCTTTGAAGTGCAGAGCATGAGGTCAGCATGGTGTAGGTTTGAAGACAGGCCTCGTGGTGCGTCTTGGGGATAGTTAAACACTTTTCTGCACCATTGTTTCTGCATCTATCAAATAAGATTAATACCCTTCACTCTCTGGTGTTTGCAATGAGATAATTTGGTCAGAATTCTTCCTGATACGAGCCACGGAGGTCCAATTCAAACTAGCTAAAGCAAAAGACAAATATTTGGCTCACATCCTCCTCCCTTCTGTTAATCTAGGGCCAGTGTCAGCGTACTGGTCCAGAATTCTCTCGACCTTCAGGGCAGTTTTATTTCAGGAGCCGCTTTTTCCTTCCATGGCTCTGGGTCAGGATTAATTGAGTCCACTCAACTGGTCTCCTTCACTTTGAATTTTGAATAGGGGTCTTGTTTAATCCCTCTCAGGACATGTTGTGCAAATTGGCTCCCTTCTCCTTGTAACTCTGCTGGTAAATAAGAGAGGAAGACTTTGCTAAACCACACACACATACACACACACAAACACACATGTAAGCATGCGTGCACACACGCACACTTTTGTAATTCACAGTACAATGGAGATCTCAGGCTCTTCCTTGTTGTGGGTGGAGGTTGTTAGGAATGGGTTTGGGAGAAGTATGGGCAAGAGGGTAGACTTGTGGCAAAAGGAGTAGAAGAGCCCCTCCCCCTGGACTTCGTCTTGGGATTTTTAGTTGTAAGGATAAGACTAGTGTAAATCAATGCTCAGTGACAAAGAGTCATTCTAAGGAGCCCCACTTGCTTCCCTGCTGGTCCCCTGGTCACCTCTTCACACTGGCTGTGTCCTCCCTCCACCCTCCGTCCCCTCTGGGATGCGTGGTCATTGCGTTTATGGTACGTGCTTTATGAGGATGCAGATCTTACCTCTGGCCAGAGGAGCCATAAAGTCTGACACTCGTTTTGGGAAAGCATCTCACCCTGCTGCCGCACACCTTCCTGGGCCTCTCTGCCAGGTGGCTGGATGGAGCCGGGGCCTCAGGGGCTCCACAGCAGAGAGCTGCTTGATTACGCATTAAATTGGAACATGCACTGGGACATCTGAAATGAGGGAAAGAAGAATGCCAGCATAGCAGGGTGGGAGGAGCACAGTCCTGGAAGGTAGGAGGCAGAGCTGGCTCTGTCACCTGCTAGTGGTGTGACCTTGGACAAGTCCTTTTGCCTCTCTGAGCCTGGATTTCTTCTTCTGTAAAATGCTGTGGTTGGACCAAGTGAGCTACAAAGTGCCCTTCAATTCCACGGAGAGTGCTATTCTGGATGCTTTATGAACATGGTCTCCTGCAGACTTTGCAGAGAGCCTGTGAGCTTCTGTCATCCTGTTTGTAATGAGGCACTGAGTGGTGCAGAGAATTGCAAGAGAAAACTCAGGGAGCTTGGCTGTACTGGGGTTCAACCCAGCTCTGCTCACCCACAAGTCTGCACTCCTTCCCCCATCCTGCCTCCTGCACCATTCCCTCGCTTACCACCTCCCCTGTTGTCTTTCCAGAAGGCAGAGATGTCCATATCTAATCCCAAGAACCCGTGAATGTGTTAGGCTACATGGCAAAGAGGAATGAAGTTGAATACAGAATTGTTTGTGAATTAGCTGACCTTAAAATGGGGAGATTGTCCTGGATTATCTGGGTGGTCCCAGTGTAAACACAACGGTCCTTAAAAGTGGAAAAGGGAGGAAGAAGAGAGAGTGAGAGATGCAACGTGAGAAGAATTGGACCTACCCTTGTTGGCTTTGAGATAGAGGAAGGGACCCTGACCCAAGGAATGCAGGTGGCCTCTAGACACTGGAAAAGGCAAAAATTGGATTCCCCCCTAGAGCCTACAGAAGGAATATAACCCTGCAGACATCTTGATGTTAGCCCAGTGAAACCCGTTTTGGATTTCCAAACTACTGAATTGGAAGATTGTAGATTTGTGTGGTTTTAAGGTGCTACATTTGTGGTAATTTGTTACAGCAGCCATAGGAAACTAATACACTCTCAGCCCTGCTTTTAGACACAGCCTTGCCCTCCCCTTTCTCTCTGTGGCTCCCTCATCATGAAGAGGTAACCCAAGAGAGCTATCCTGGGACAATCACAAGAGTGGTTCCCTTTGGGCATGTGCTCTCAGTGCTCACTTTCCTTCCTATCTGGCTGCTCCCATCCCTGGCAATCATTGCTTTTACTGCAGGCTCATGGTGTCTCCCACTATCTCTGCATCCTGACTTGCCACTTCTAACTGGATAATTTTGGACTAGCCTCAGTTTTGATAGAGGAAAGCTATGGGTTTTGCTTCTCAGCATCCATTCACCTTTCTTTTGGTACCACTTTACCAAATTCCTTCTGGAGCATCACTCCTCTCCCAGGCTTAGTGCACATGCACTGGATGAGTAGACTCTACCTCTGGCTGCAAGAGTGGGCTTATGAGCAAGCCAGGCCAGTTTCAGCTCTGCATTCTACTGGCTAGAATTATAGGCTCAAAATGCCAAGGGGCCAAGTCAGGGAAAATTGCACACAAAGGGACATTTGTTAGAACTGCTAATAGAGAAGCATGTACATTTTCCCTCTCAGTTAGCAGGAAGTAAGGATGATAAAAGGTAGAGGCTGACTGGGGCCACAATATGGAGCCCTGGGGGTAAAGCCAACACAGAGGAAGGCTGAGTTAAGAAATGGAGGGCAAATAAGTCCTGATGACATCGAGTGAGCTCCTGGATTCTAAATCTCCTCCTAAGATATTCAAACCACTGGGTATACTATCAACTTCACTTCTTGGAGAACTCTCTTCTGGAGTCTTCCTACTTGTGCCAATCTGGATGCATTGACCTCATACCCCGTGTCCAGAGGCCCTTCTGGGCTCTTCCTTTACTGTCACCTTCTGGACCTCTTTGCCTCTCTTGTTCTGTTTCCCATAATCCATGTCCTCCCTTTCCTGATCTACTCCCTCACTTAAGTCAATCATCACATCCTCCAGCAGCTTCCTGACACAGGGTACAGGGAAGATAAAATTTTTGAGAACTTAAATATTTGCAAATTATTCTACCCTCACACTATATTGAAAGTAGATAATTCTAAGTTGGATGCGATTTTACTTGAGAATTTTAAAAGTGTTTCTCCATCACCTTCTAGCTTTAAGTACTGCCATTTAAAAAGCTAAACTAATCTTGATTATAATTTTTTTTTTAATACACGACCTGTCTTGGTTTTCGCTTTGGAAGCTTACATGATGGTGGTTTGACCACAGTGCTCTGAAATTTCTTGATGACATAACTTGGTTGGGTTTCTTTTCATTCATTGAGCTGGGCTCCTATTAAGTCCTTTCAGTGCAGAGATCAAGACATTCAGTTCTAGGAAATTTTTAAAAAGTATTGCTTAGATGATTTTCTCTCCTCTATTTTCTCTCTTTCTGGAATGTCTACTGTTTGGATATTGAACCTCCTGGACTCACTTTCCAATTCTATATATATGTAATATAATATGTATTACTATATTGCTATTACTAATCTATCTGTCTATTATTATTTTCTATTTCTTCGTTTGTTCTACTTTCTGGGATACTTCCTCAATATCCAATTCTTCTATTGATTTTTTACTTTCTTCTCTCATCGTTTGTTCTACTTTCTGGGATACTTCCTCAATATCCAATTCTTCTATTGATTTTTTACTTTCTTCTCTCATGGTTTTAATTTTTATTAGTTCTTTTATATTCTCTGAATATTCCTTTCTGAAAATAACACTTTTTTTTTGGTTTTGCAAATGAATTATCTTCCCTAACTCTTCTGGAGATATCAGTGAAAATTTTGTGGGAGTTTTTCTCTTTGCATAGTTTCTATTTTATGTTTTCTCCAAGTTGTTTTGGTCTGATTACTGTCTTTTGAGTTAGAAAATTCTCTCAGTATGTATCTGGCAATCCTTCACTGGGGGTGACATAACTGGACTACTTCCTTGGGGAAAGTGCTGATATCAGTATCTTGAATCTTTCTGCTTGGGCTGGTCAGATTATCCAGAAAAGGTATTTTGACCTCTTGCCTTGAGACTTCAGGCCTAGCTGCCTCACCAAACCTTACTCAACCACCTGTTTTCATTGTTACCCCTTCACTGTCTACCAGTCCTGAAGCCTCTGTATAAAGCTCCAGTCCTCTGTCAAGATGGGCAAGGGACAGTCACCCATGGGGATCTAGGACCTCAACCAATCCTAAAACAGAATTCCATGAGCTTTCCAGTTTTCAAGTTCACCTTTACGCTCCATTCCAGATATTCTGTGGGTTCTAGGGTATCACTCAGGATGCTTTTTGACTTCAACCATTGGTAGTTTAAGATTCAGTATTGTGGAGCTTTGTAGTTGAATAATCATTCACCCATCTGCTCTACTACTCCCAACTTCTTTTCCTGCTGTCTCTTCTCCCATTCTCTTTGTGTGTATGAATTTACGTCTTTTTAGGAATCCTTTTTCTGTTTCCTTAGTGTCTTTTATTTTACTTTTTTGGAAAGGGAAGAGAAATAAATGTGTTCAATAGTCACTTTTACTTGACAGGCTGCATTATTTTTTTAAGAGATAAACGATACTTCAGTGGAATTTCTCTCTTACTCTCCAGACCCTTGGGGATGTATGTGCTCAATGTTCTTAACACTTTGTTGGAAAAGTTGAGAAACAATGAAGAGATACTGCACAAATGTTAGTTCTACTTGTCTTTTTATTTTTTCTTTTCTGCAGAAGCCAAATGTTTGGCTTGTATGACTGACAAATAGAGTCTCCTCTTGATTTCTTCATCTTCACCTCCAGAAGCAAAGAACCCTTAAAAGATGATCACACTTTTTGCCTTTTTAAGGGTAAAAGTCAATTAACTTAAATGTCAGTGTCAACTTAACGTCAGGCTGTAGAGTTAGTATTTTTTCCCATTTCAAAATGTCAACTACTCCCTCTGTGTGACTGGTAGGAAATTGGAAATGAATTATCTAGATAAACACACATCCAAGGTAAACTCCTAGAGAATTTGATTTAAGAGTAAGGAAGAAGGAATCACTTAGAACTATGACAGTAAATGGTGTAAAAACAAATTTACAAAAGTCATGGTAATTGTGTGCATTTGATATACAAAGGACACTAGCCGTTGTTATAGGGCATGAACAATTATGTCTCCAGTGACGGAGCCGGAAGTATCTGAGTCTTGTTACCAGGCTTGGGAGTGAGTCAGGGGTGGCACTGTTTTGCCGGGTGAGAGGGCACTCGACCCCAGAAAGCAGTCAGAGGGAATCCATCCAGAGTGAACACCCAGGTGGGGGCAGAGTTGGGAAGATAATTACACAAAGGGTGAGGTGCTGCCAGGGGCGGGAGCAGTAGTGATGCAGGCGATTCCTGGGATGGCCAAGCACAGCAATCCACTGGGGTGATGGTTCAGGACTGAGAATGTCAAAAGTGGGTAAGCAGTGGAGCCTCCTTTGCAGACTGCTGGCCATTTTACTAAGGCCAGTGACTGATTCAGTCACTCAATGAAGCAGCCCTAGCCTGGATGGCCAGGAAGAAGGTTCATAGAAGGAGTAAGCTGTTTGTGAAAGAGGTATCAGAGAGCATGGATATTCATAGGATCACTGGGAGACTGTAACAGGCCTAAGAGTGTGTGTAATGACCTGACCAAGATATTGACAATCATGTTTAACCCCAAAAATACAACATTCTGATTTTGCAGATATACATGATGAAGTGGTTTATCAAGTAACCAATTAAACCAAATCTCATTGCTGAGTCTTTCTCCCTCTCTCTCTCCCTCCTTCTCCCTTCCTTTCTTTCCCTCCTTCTCTCTTTCTCCCTCTCCCCCCTCTCTCTCTCTCTATCTGCCTGTCTCTTTTTCTTCTATCTTTTTCTCTGCATCTCTCTCTTTCTCTCCCTCTCCTTCCTTATGTCAGGATTTGTAATAGAGCAAAACTTTGGCACAACCTGTAATTCCACCCTGTTAATTACTAGGTGGTGAAATAATGCTTTTAAATATTAATGGAAGTGTCCCCGAGTATTTCCATGACCTCTGGGGAGGGACAACACCAAGAAAAAGGCATCCTTTCTTGAATTTTAAGTTAAAAAAAAGTAGACCTTTTGAGGAACAGAAAAAAACTCTGGTAAAGATAATACATCAAAGAAATAGACGAAGATCCAGGCCACCGAGTCCCTTCATAAGCCTAGGCTAAAACTTTCTTGTTTGGAGGAGGAAAATAATAAGGGAGAAAATACTTTGAGCTCCAGCAGATCCCTCATCTGAGTCCCTGTGCCCTGTCCCTACCTCCTAGAGCTCAGGCTTGTTGATTTGGAAGGGATGTGGCAGACTTCTGGGCATCTCCCAATGTCCATTCTCCCTTTGCCTCAGTGGCAACATTTTAGGCAGGTACATGGACACCCAGCTACACGATGTATTTCTGAGCTTCCCTTGCAGCTAAGTGTGGTCATGTGACTGCATTTTGGCCAATGAGATATACACAGAAGTGATGTGAGCTACTTTCAGGTTTTACCCTTAAAAGAATTGGGTGTAGACACTTTCCCTTCATCCTGCTGGATGGGAGATGATGAAAATGTGAAGCAGCTTTGGTCTCACACAGGAGTTGAGAATGGCAGAGTTGCCTACCAGCTCTGGGCTGTGCCCTTCCTAACCTTTGGGTGAGAGAAACAAACTTCTATCTTGTTGAAGCCATGATGGTTTTGGATTGTTGTTGTTATTGTCGCTATAGCAACTTAGCCTATATCCAAATCCAAAGAATGACACCAATTCCAGGTAGTGGTGGGAAATCTAAGAGCAGGGATGACTTATGCCCCACACCCAAGGTGAATTCTTGGAAAGCAGCAGGACTGCAGAATTTCCTCTGGACCAGCATGGCTCAGGGAGCAATGCAATAACTGGACCAATTTCTTATCACAGGCATGCTTGAGGGATGTGGCAGATCCTGAGAGAGGAGCAGGAAAGAAGCTGAATGTTTGGGCATCAGATGAGGAACTGACTGGGTCTGCCGTTGGGCCAAAAGCCATAAAATGGGAAGCTCATCCAATGTTGTTCTCTTTTTCCACATGTAGGCTCCTGTCTGGTTTCTATCTGCTTTTGGTCACTCTCTAGTACCTTCAGAGAGTTGTTTTATATGTGTTTTGCTTATATCTATGTCTATGTCTATCTACCTATCTATCACCTATCTATCTGTCTATCTGTCTATCTATCTATCTATCTATCTATCTATCTATCTATCTATCTATCATATACTTATCTGTCATCTTTCTATCTATCTCTCCAAAGGATATAGTTATTATCTATGGGAGGATTGGTCCAATATGAGCTACCTCACCTTTACTGGAAGCAGAATTGTAAAACTCAATTTTCTTGGGCAGCAACGTGTTATGTCTAAGCCAGGAAATGACCAACTATGACCACACACGTCTGTATGCTTGTGGCTGCTTTCTAGCTACAAGAACAGAGCTGAGTATCTGCAACAGAGATGTGCAAAACCAAATGGTCTGCAGAATGAAAAATATTTCCTCTCTGGCCCTTTGCAGAAAAAGTTTGCCAACCTCCAATCTACAGGAATTGATGAACTATATATCCTAGGAAATTATCTATAAACATTATTTCTTGGTACTAGGATTTTGAAAAGAATTAGATGGTAGAAAGTTTAATGTTACATTTTCTGGCAAGAATTTGGGCTAGAAACAGTGTGCGTTGTTGATTAAAAGGAGATCTATATGCTTTGATAAACTGAATGTGGATCAGGGGTTTAAAATTCCTCACCAAGTTCACACAGGTAGAGAGGCCAGGCCATGAGTGAGACCTAGGACACTTCACTCCAAGATTTGGGCACTTTCTACTACACCTGCAGAACTTAACTTCAGAGAAAAAAGGTCTGCTAACTTAGTCTCTTGTGAAGCTTTGTGGAGAGAGCAGTTAAGATTCTGACTTGAGCTACTGGATGCTCTTTTGAATCCTCTTCAGGCTCAGAACCTCTTAAGACCAGTTTACTGGTCCTCTCCCTCTGCTCCCTTCTTTCTCCACTTTCCTCTCAGCTCTCTTTTAAGATGGATGCATGGGATCTTAGCCTTCAGCGTGTCAATTTCCACTCCAGCCAGAGTTGCAGTGAAAGATTCATGCTATTATTCAGGTATGTTTCACGTGATAGTTGCCAGGCCATAACCCAGGTTATCTTCTACTTCCTGAAACATTTTCTGCTTGTCAGTTAAACTGAGTAAATGACCGCCCTTTTTCAAGATCAAGAGTTTTGTCCACATTTCCTTGTTCTTACAAAGCAAGAAAGTGTTTTTCAGACCAGTAGGCATATGGCAGATATTACCAGTCCATTTCTTAACACTCAATTCTTTCTCCAAAAATGCATTTCTTGACACAAAAATATTATATGTAATTTATTCCTAATACTGTTCCTTGGTGAGGGGCAATGGGAAGCAGAGAGAGGAAGAAAGAGAGTGAGTGAGCTGCTTGTGAGTAGGAGTTCATCTATAATCATTGGTAAAGCCAGAGGAATCTTGAACTACAATTGAGTCAAACCAGTGAGTGGGATGCTGAATTTGGGGGGTTTCTGCATTTTTATGTGGGAAAAATGTTAACATTTGTTAACTCTGTGTGGGGGATACATGGTAACAGTATTCTTCTCTTTTGTTTTGGGTAAGATCCAAATTTATATCTCTAGCCAGGAACTCTGCTCTCAATTTTGGTCTTGTACATACAGCTAGCTACCCACTATCTCCACTTATAGTTCTCATATATATCTCAAACTTAAAATAACAAACAAAAATTGGAGAAAGAAAGAATGGAAGGAAGGAAGGAAGAAAAAAGATAGAAAAAAGAGAGAGGGAGGGAAACATTCATTCACCTCCCACCCTTTAAAACCTGTTCCACTCCTTTGCCCAGATCCTGTTTTTCGGACTGAAACATCTACTCCCCAGCAGCTGGGGGGATGAACCACAGAGATGAACAAGGTTAAGGAGGTAATTCTTTACCTTGCCCACCACAGTCTTGCCTTGACCCATTCTCTCTGTCCTCTCTCTGGTATTCACCTCGCAATGGAGGGAGCGTAACTAATATGAATGTTCAGGGACTGGCTATCCGCTGGGACATGGTTTACTGGTAGATGTGCCATTGAAAATGCTATGAGCCCACTCCTTATTCTCATTTCTCTCTAGTCACTTGGTGACTTGGGTGTGAGACCCTCCTGCAGTCATCTCCACAGGAAGCGAGCTTGGAGCCTGCTCTGGAGAAGCAGCTCCTGGCCCCCCAGGGAGTTCCCAAGGTAGGGATTTGGAATGTAAGCAGAAGACCACCTCGCTATCAGTCCCAACTCAGCTTTGGATCCGAAGCTACTGTCTGTTATTGCTGCTGCTATTTTTTCAAAGTATTGTCCATCTTCAGGACAATTGAAAGGAGGTAGTAGGGGTTATATTTGGGCACAGAGTCCTAATGTCTAATTTCTAACAAATAACATGTGAAATGTCTGAAGGGGAGAAGAAAACTCATGTATGCTGAAAAGCTGCTATGTGTCAAGCACTTCACACACGTCGTTTTGTTTAATTTTCAAACAATACGTATCTTAGCTGTATGAATAGGTTTTTCTCCCCTCTCATTGCTGAGAGCTACCACTCTCATATATTTAGGTAGAAGTGGGGGTGGGCACCCTCCTTGCCTCCTTGCCCACTGTGGTCTGGCCACACTCACCTTCTTGTGTCCTCCAAACCTGACAGCACATCCCCACCTTAGGAGCTCTGCACTGCTCTCCTCTCTGGCTGGTCACCCAGAGAGCCTCCAGGCGAGATCCCTCACCTCCTTCTCATCTTTTGGTCAGATCTCACCATCTCTACAAGGCCTCCACTGATGACCTTATGTAAAATTGCAAACTGCCTGCCCCCCTTTGCCCATCATGACATGGTTGATCCTCTTAATCCACTATGTTTGACTATCACCTTCTCACCTACCATACAATTTACTTATTTTGACTTTGTTATTCATTGTCTGCCTGCTTCCTCTGAAATGTGAGCTCCAGAAGAGTTAAGAACTTTATTCTGCTTACTGGTGTATCCTAAGTATTCAGCACAGTATCTATCTGGCCTATAATAAGCACTCAAATGTATTTGTTGAGTGAATGAATGAGTGGTCTCCCTCCTTTCTTTGGTCAGTTAGCACTGCACCCACTTTCTCCTCACCTGACCTTCATCGCTACCCTGGACCTCCACTTACATTTGTGGGTGGCCACCACCTGGAACCTCAGGAGCACCTTCATTCCCTGATGCTGTGCTGGCACCACCCCCTTGGCTTCAGAAGAGGAGGTTATACATGTCCCTTCACCTCCTTACTATCGGCATGTACATATGTAACCTTTGTTTCCTCTAAGGCACTGATAATCCAAGTTTGCTGCATATACAACCTTCAGTGACAATTGGAGGAGAATGGGGTGAATGGCAATTACACACTGTACAGGGGTCAACTTTAAATCAGATGTCTACCCTCATTCACTGATGCTAGACATTCACCAGTCATTCCTGATACAGGAAATTTCTCTTTGCTGGGTCCTCTTAGGCCCCAGCCTTCTGCCATCTCCCTGCATCCCTTCTTCTTATGATGACAATTCTCTTCTTTCCCCTCTTTCCTGAGTTTTCTGGATCTGCCAAATTCCATCCTCTAGAACAATGAGAGGACAGCTCCCAAATTCATCTTACATTACTGTACAGAGTTGTTTTATTTCCCTTTTTTGCAATCATCACCTTCCAAACCATTATGGCGCTCACTGTCCATAAGTAGGAAGCCATTGTGGTGTTTTGCTTAATCAAACATCCATCTTGCTCAAATCTCCACCCAATGACACAAGGAAAATAGAAACTTTGAAGCTCCAACATTGCTTTCTGATTTTTGGTTTCTGTAAGGGCCAGGTCTCCTCCCTGTCTTTCTAAGTGAAAAGCATTGATGGAACCCTAGCTAGATGAAGACACAAGGAGTAGTGGGCTTTAGTTTCTTCCCTTTACATTGGTGGTTCTTAACCCTGGCTGAACACAAGATTCACCTGGAGAGCTTTTAAAAATCTTGACACTCAGGCCGTACCCCAGACCAATTAAATCAGAATCTAAGGATGGGGACTACTCTGCAGTTGGGTTAAGAACCACGGCTTTACACTTAAGGCAACTGTAAAGTGAGAATCATCCACTTTAGGGATGTGGAACTGAAGATTTGAGCAGTCTGCAGAGCTAGTTCCTTGTGTAGAACATCAAAAATGGGGGTCCATACTCCATACTTCAGAGCCCATGCTCTTCCCGTGAGAAGCAATGCCTCATCTCATAGGGAAGTCAGATATGGAAACAAACTATTTCAGTATAATGTTACAGTAGAGACATTGTAGACGCTTTAGAAGGGGAGTCCATCTAACTTTATGTGGTAGGTCAGAAAAGGGGCTTCTGTGAACTTTTTCCTCCACAAAGGCAGCACAGGGATGTTTTGTTCTATTCTGGTTTTATCTGAATAAGAAGGTTGAGTAGCAAAGGGAATTGAGGACATGAAGGATGAATTAGGGCAACCCTTCATCCCCCAAGGGAAAAATCCTCATCAAACTCCCGATGAGCTTGTAATCCCTCTCCTCTCATTAACCAGGGTGGGAACTTTCCCTGCTCCTGATTCTGCCCTTTTAGGATGGCTCATTAGCTATGGAGCAGTTCTCCTCCCCCCGGGGTCTGCTTTGAGATGACTCCATCAGGCTTTCAACAGTGTGGTTAGGCTGGGGTCTAACGCCTGTAAATGGCCACCTGGGAATACGGGCAGTCAGCGGGATCAAGGGCTTTTTACTCTGCCAGCAGGTTGGGGAGGATGTTGCTAAATTCTTTAGATGATTATGCTTCTCTGGCTGGTCTTTTTTTTTTTTTTATGGGATGAGTGTTTGTGCAAAGGGAAGAGGCAGTGTGGTAAAGACAATACTAGGTGTTCTCCAAATTCTATTTCATTTTCCCATGCCTTGGCACACAGAGGACTGCGTTTTTCAGCCTCCATTGAAGTTAAATCAGGGTCATATAACTTCATTTTGGTCAATAGGATGTATAGAAAATGATAAGCTACTTCCAGACCTGACCCTTAAAAATCACCCCATCCGGCAGTCCTGTTCTCTCTTTCCTTGCTGTAGCAACTCTGCAAGTTGTGTATTAAGATGGTGGCACCACAAGATAGGGGAATCTGGACCCCATGCAAGAGAATTGTTCCAAAAAATTGCCTGGCCTGATTGCACTTTGTACATGTTAAGTTAAGGCACTGAGGTTTTGAGGTTTGTATGTTGCAGCAGCAAGAGGTTACCTATCCTGATTATCACACAGACGTAATATACTTCAACCCATATGTGCAGCACAGATTACCTTGAAACATTTGTACACACTCAAATATGGAAACAAGCTCATGTACATAGATTCTCACTCCCCTCGCAAGTACAGGCACAAATGCGTTAACACACGCTCTATGCACACACGGAAGCACAGTTCATCCATGCACATTTTGCTCCAGTATATGAGACACACACATTGACATGGCTATGGATGGGCAAATATGCACACAGGGTGATCCGATACCTGATCAGCTGCATCACTTGTAGCCCAAGGCTTAGGCTGCTTTAACCTCCCCACCAATTTACTCCACCTCAAAACTCTGCCAGTCCCCTTTAATTGATAAAATCTCCATCATGTGACTCTTTGTTTTGTCTAGGAGATACAGAGACCTCGAGTTATTCCTCCATGGTCCTTTCAGGTTGAAGTCTTCCTTGGGAATAAATGTTGTATGATGCCACATCTTACTCAATGTGTGAAATGTGCCAGGCTGAGGGACAGAAACTGCAGGATGTCCTCGGAGACAGCACACTTAAATGGAAAGGGCTTAGTGTCTGACGTTAGAAGACTTGGATTTGATCTCTGCGTTCTGATCTTGGGTGAGTCATTCAACTCGCTGAGCTTCAGTGTCCTCATGTAAAAGCAGGGATAACGTGATCCCTACCTTATAGCTTTATGAGGAAACATTGAATTCATTTATATGAAAGTCCACTGTTAGCACTTTAGTTCAACAAGCATGGCCTGAGTGCCTACTATGTGCCATCTCTGTGCTAGATACTGGAATTACAGAGGTAAGTAGGCCTATTCCTCGAGCTCATGGGACTTTGTTTAGAGGAGAGAAACTGTACATAAACTAACAGCCACATTGGAGGCTACACAAGGTACAAAGAAAGTTTTGGAAAGGAACATTGAAATAGGAGAGTGTAGGCAGGCTTCTTAGTGGAGGTGATGGTTAAGCTGCCTCTAGAGGGGTGAGTAGGAGTTTGCCAAGTGGACAAAGAAAGGAACAAACTGTAATGAGAGGAATAGTACTCACAAAGGCCAAGAAGCATAACAGCATGGCCTGCTTTGTGGGTCTTGGTGGATAATTGCCTTTATTTCCTCAATTTCAGATGCATGTTTTCATATTTTAGTATTTTTGAATTCCATATGGGTCTTGAAACTAAAGGAATACAATATAAAAAATAGATTGGCCTTCAAAGACCTACATTCCCAAACATAAGTTAAATAAAAGTGCCTTGCAAAACCAAAAAAACAAGGATCAATGGCCCAAGGGGTGGAAATCCAAATTTTTCTTAGACAGTCCATTTTTATGTGTTTTTGAGGCTAAATTTGCAGACTCAGATGCTCCTAAGTTGTGCTTTTATATTAAGCTGTTGAATAAAGGAATCATTTCTGGACCACTCATCACCTAACTTAAAATTCAGGTCTACTTTTTCCATGAGCTCAAAGATTTAAGTTGCAATAGCTGTGATTTGTGAGTCACTCCTGTTGAGGATAATTCTTGGAAAAAGGATCTTAGGGAGTTTGCAAAATAGCAACTCAATCATGGCAATTTAGCAAATAAAGGTATGGGTTCACTTTGGTTTTGGCATGGAAAGTTATTTCCTCCGACAGAAATAAGTGGCATTATTTCTCATGGATTTTGACATCTCCCAGTTGGTTCTCAACCCACTGTCCATGTAAAGCATCCAAGCTACTTTGCATATCTGGAACCATGGTGGGACCTGAGAGGCAGAGTCAGAAATGTCAAGGTATAAATTAAGAAATGCATTAGACATTAGCACAGGGGAGCAGGTCTGGGGGGTGGGGTAAAGGGAAGGCTTTCTGCATGTGAATGTTACCTACAAGAAAGCCGGAAACATTTCTGAACATTTCATTGAAATTTAAGACTATGTAATCACTGAAAAGTTTTAGCAAGCAAGGTTTTGAATAGTGTAGATTCATTAGAACAAATAAAAGAAATGTCATTGTCGTCTGGCTTTTTTTTTTTTGGGGTGTATTTTTCTGCAGGTAAAAATATTTGTTAGGGTTCTCATGGGCTCATTGGGGACGCTGTTCCCTCTAACACTCCTTTTCCACTGGGAATCACGATTCTGGGCTGGGAATGCTTCTACCACATTGTGATTCCAGAAATTAACCTTTGTGGAAGGAAAGGGCTGATTTTGTTCCAAACTCCTAGTCTGTAGCTGACAGACTTCTTTTCTTACTCTTCAATCTCCCTGACTATTTTGTTGTATCTCTGTTCTCCTCTCTCTCAGGAGCATGGTCATGTTTTGATTAAGATCCTTTGTAAAACCTAAGTCTACTTTTTTTTTTTTTTTTGTGCTGAGGAAGATTTGCCCTGAGCTAACATCTGTTGCCAATCTTCTTCTTTTTGCTTGAGGAAAATTAACCTTGAGCTAACATTCATGCCATTCTTCCTCTATTTTGTATGTGGATCGCTGCCACAGCATGGCTGACAAATGGTGTAGGTCCGTACCCAGGATCCGAACGTGTGAACCCCGGGCCACCAAAGCAGAGTGTGCTGAACTTAACCACTAGGCCATGGGGCCCTCCCCCAAGTCTACCTTTTTAAATGACAAAACCAGTTTGTCTATGTCCTTCTTCCCATTCACATGATTCTGCTTTGCTTTCGGCAGTGGAGCATCACCTCCTCAAACAGGATTTGTCATCATTTTCCCCTCATTTTTGACATCTTCAAATTCTTTGGCAACTTCCTTGGATTTTGTCTCACTTATAAGCCATGACATGGGCCTGAGTACACCTTCTTTGTGTTTTGACGTGTGTCTTCTTGGGGGGTCTTTGCTTTGTGACAGTCATCATAAGAGAATCGACTTAAAAGAAGAGGTACTTGTCGTGACCACAGAAACTTCCCCAAGGCTGGTGGAGTCTGGGCATGGATGATCATCTTCTCATTCTGACTCAGATAACTTGATTATATTTATTGTTGTGGATTTTTCTTTTTCTTCAAAACTGAACCGTAATGGGCTAGGGTAACAGAGAATTTACAGACATAATATCAGCTGTGGCTCACAATAATAATTTTGGCATGTTGGTATGACTACAGTAACCTCATTTTGTGACTGAGGAAACTGAGGGCTTACGAGGTTGAAAATCTTGTCTCTCTATTCAGAGCCTCTGATTAAAGCATCAGTAGTTCAAGGAAAGAAATCAGCTCTGTAGTTGTGGAAAGAGTACCTCAAGCCAATAAATGATGGTTCTTATCTTCATTTTTAGTTTTAATGATGCCTGCTTCATGTTTCTCTTTTTGTATTAGTTCCAGTAAAAAGTTGTGCTGAAGTAACCAGAAGCACAGTAATCACATGGTTTAAGGAACACAGATGTTACTTCTCTCTCACGTAAGAGTTGGAGGAGAGCATTCTTTTCAGTTTTACCTTTGCTCCACAGTCACTCAGGGATCCAGATTCCTTCTATCTTCTGGCTCCTTCATCTCCTACAGCATAGTCCTCAACTGCACAGGCAAATCTGGGTCACGTCCACATCTCAGTTCCAGCCAGTTGGGAGGAAGAGGAGAGGGGATGGGGGAGGCACTCTCCCTTCCCAGGCACCAGCCTGGAAATGACATATATCACTTCCACTCTAGTCTACATAGCCAGCCATGTGCTTGAGTACACTTATTACTACCCAAGAAGAGAGAATTGATTTGGGAAAATATGTAACAGTCTCCACAAAAATTTGTACAATGAGTATCCCATTCATTTCCTCAGGATGGCAACTTTAGAATTCGTTTTCTTTATGTGTTTTGCTTCTAGAAGTTCAGTGAAGGCAGAGACTGTGCACTCCACTTCCGGGACCCAGCTTGATGTCCTGCATATACTAGGTGTTCAATAATTGTTTGGTAGTGATCTCTGAGCCTAAAGAAGGGGAAAATTCATCATTGCCTTTTCACGGGCAAAGTTAGGATGACTTTCACCTCTTTTTCAGTTCTTGGGAGAATCAGGACAGGGATGGATGCAAAGTGGTTAGTATGAGTTGCCCCCATTTGCTGGCGTGAAAGGAGGCCCTAGGGCCAATAGGCCCGATGCTATTCAGCTAATTGAAGAGAAAATGGGATGAAAGCATTTTCATTTAAAATTCACAAAGGGAGAAGAAGCTGAAGGTCACAAATACCCAAATGTGTATTAACTATAAGTGCCTGAGAATTCTGCCCCAAAGGACTGTCTCAGCTGTCTTGGCTTCACAGCCCATTGACCCCTTAGAAAGTGTGTCCTTGTTCAACAGAAGAAGATTCCTTTGATCCTGCAGGTGAGAGCTCCACAGGTGCCCCGAGTCACAAAGACTAACTGGACAGGTCTTGGCCATGATGTCTCTAGGGATCGTTAGTTCTACCTTAAACTCAGAGGTTTTTGTCTTGTTAAGAAAATTCTTGCACATTATATTCTCTAAATTGCAGCCGTGTTTGTTCTAAAAGTCTCTGGATGCTTGGGAGAACCAGCTCGTTCCTGATTGTGCTCTCCCTGTATCTGTGTTAAGGCACAGAGCCTGAATCATAGCAGGTACTCAATAAATATTCATTGCAATAATTAATTGATTAGTTACTATGAGGACCTGACAGGTAGGGAAGGATGTCAGAGTTGAAGCATCTCTAATTCAATCTTCTTGTTTCACAGACCAGCCCAGTGAGGCCTGAAGAGGTTGGTGGCCTTAGGCAAAGCTTTAGAACTAGGCCTAGGACCCAGCTTCTCTGGATTCGCAGCCCCAAGCTTGATCCCTTCTGTATCAGCAGCAAATAGTGGTGATACGCCAAGAGAATTTCACTCTGTGGAAACTACATTCACACCTGCTTCTGTGTCCTTGTTCACAACATATTTTCTTACTAAAACACTCCTCCTTGTCCTCACCTGTCTGGTCCAGGGACACTTTTACCCTCTTACCATGGCATTTGATCCTGCTCCTTGCCCCATCCTTCTTGATTTTCTCCTCTCCTTGAATTCAGTTGTCTCTTTCTTGGTTGATTCTAAGTTATACACCTGCTCTCCCTTCTTGATCACCACCTTGTCTGTTGGTGGGTTTTTTTTGCAGGGAGTTGGGTAGGATTATTGAAATGGATGATGATGAATGAAAAAAATGACCTACTGGATCAAATAATTTATATTTGCATGTGTGTTAGTGTCTGCTTTTACAACGTGAGTTTAAACAACTCATGGACAGGGACTGCTCAGCACTTGACTGAGGTCATGATAACTCTGTAATGATTTGTTGAAAACGTGACTAAACGAATATGATTTAGAATTCTCTGCATGCCTACTATTGTTGGGTTTCTTCTCTCATTTCATCTTCCCAATTTAACACAAAGGAGACCAAAACTCCAGGAGGCCATGGCTTAGAGGAGGTGGAGCAGCTAATCAGTGCACAGAGAGGTCTGCCTGCATCCCAAGTCCCGATGGGTCTCTCTCTACCCATCACTAAGATTGGACAGAGGAGAACTCTCTCGCCTTTTCTTGACAAGTAGACCAAGCCCCATGCTTTAGGGGGAAAGATTAGGGAAGGAGTGAGCTTGGAATCCTGGCTGTTTCTGAATCTATAGACTCAGAGCCTCCATTTCTGCCTCTTAGGGTCACAGTCTTTCACCATCTTTGATGGATTGCTGCCGTGATGGAGAAGAAGTGTATTGAAAGGGAAAAAATAATAATCTCTTCATGCTCAGCCTCTCCATTGCAGAGAAAAGAGGCATCCTAGTGAGAGAGATGGAGCAGAGCATTGGAGATCAGCATTCTGGGGTTCAAAACCAGACTTACAAACTCTGGGAAGCTAAATAATATTACCAAGTCTTTGCTTCTCATCTCAAAACCAGGCATTATCATAGCTACCTTTCAAGTGTGTTGGGAAATTAGATTATGGACATAAAATCCCTAGCAAAGAGGCTGGCCCATGTAAGCTATAAATTATAGCAGTTATCGCTCTGCCTTTCTGCATTTTCCCAAACTTTTTCAATGAATATGAATTAGCCTATTCAATGAATATGTTTGATACTACAAAAAGTATGTACATACCAGGATAAAACAGCCTTGATGTGCTAACTGCGTACTCCAATTCTTATCTCTAACAGAGTTGCATTACTGAAGGGAGTCTGGACTTGGCTTCCTCCTCCCTTCCTCCCTCCCTCACTCCCTTCCCCTTCCTTCCTTCCTTTCTTCCTTTCTCCTTTCCTTCCTTTCTTCTTTCCTTCCTTTCATCCTTCCATTTTGTGCTCTGTTCATTTATAATTTATACTGACCTATTTTAAAAAAATTGAGGCAGTTTGCATCAAAAAAGCAAACATGGGGTGACGTGGTTTACACAGAAAGAAAACTAGAAATATTTTGAGAGATGAGAAAGAACCAGACTAAGAACATAGGTTGAGATTCATTCACTCATCAAAACTTTCAACATTCATTGATCATTTTATGAATATAGAAAAAACAAGGGGGATGGAAGAGTCAGACAGTCTTTGCCTCCCAAGAAGCCATTGTCTAAGGAAAGACAGAAAGTCATTAAAAAACACTGATTACCATTTTAATATATGCAAAGTCCAATGCTTGGGATTGCAACCAAGTTCTAAATTTAGCCGTGTTTCCTAGTAGCCAAAGCAAAAACGTGCATAGAACACAGTGAGTTCAATCTTCCCCTCTGTTTGATACAAGGGCACATGAAAATCCTTCTGGCAAGAAAGCTAAACCTGGGTTCACGCTATGAGTTACTGACCTAGCCGTGACCCCTGTTTACTGTGTTCATGCCATTAGCAAACAATCCTTATTTCAAAAGTGGTAATTAGAGCATGTTCCATCATCATGGACGATGATATGCAAACGCGTGTGTGTGTGTGGGGGGGTCACAGCATTTAACAAAAATGATAACAACAATGATTTCATTCTAAGAAGTGTAATTTTGCCTTTGGAGTATTTTGGTCCTCCTCTTCTGGCCTCTCTTTGGCCCGTAAATTTTTCCCTATCTCTCTCTAAGCTCTCTTTCCTCTTGGGATGCCCTCGAATTTTCCAGAACTGCCCAGTCTGCTGCCCTTGTGGGCTGCTCATCTCCTAATTATCCTCATGTTCACAGCCTCGGTAATTACTCTCAGGTCCATGTAGGTAACCTGTCCCTTGTTGCCAGTCTCTAGCATTTGTTCTCTACTGGGGATCCTTTGAGAATGGGGCCAACTCCAAAAAGAAACTGGATGCATGAGCACAAATGGGCACATAGGACTCCTGCCACACTCTGTGGCTTTCTTTGCACGACCACCCACTCTTCTTAGACATCCAACTGCCCTCTGACCATCATATCACAGTCAGAACTATTCTTGACATGTGCAGGAGGCTTTGCAATTTACACAGCGCTTTCACACATCTCATACATGCTAACTTGGTGAGATTATGTATATTTTTAAATATTGCTTTTTTCCACTTAACTTTATATAGTATTTTTCCATGTTTTCTTTGAAAACATCAGTTTTGAAGATTTCTATCATATAAATTCAGCAAAAAGTTCTCTATTGTTGGACTATTAGTGTGTTTCCAGTTTTTATTTATAAAGCTACATTGAGAATCTTTGTGCAGAAATCTAGGCTCTACATCTCAGATTCTTTCCCAAAGTAGGATCCCTATAAAGGGGATTTCTGAGTCAAAGATTAATAGGTATTTTAAGATTCTTGAGAAGTATTTGATCTTTGTCTTATTGGTTGTGTTTTCAAGTGGGTCCCTTTGCAGATATTTTAACAATACTAGGAAGGTTCTTCTAACTGCATGGCATGAAAGGATTCATTCAGAAAGACATAGCCCAATCTCACAATGGTCCCATGACTCTGTGAGTGTTCTGTGACACTTTCCATTGACCCAAATAGCCCATAGCTATGTCCCAAGTGCATATGTCCCATGAGTCTCCACTCCTCCCAAATACATCCTCTAATCTGGTCACCTAGTAGTTTGTTGTTTATTCTCACACTCATAGGGCTTTTTGTTAGTGTATGAGCAAGTTTTAAATTTTAATTATTTGTCCAGCTTTGGCATACAGACGACTTTTGTATTTTCACAGTGACATTGTATCAGAGTAGTATTTGTGATACTGAAAAATGGTTGTGTTTTTTCACTTTCCGGCATTTCTTCCTGATACCTTCTGACCAACTACAAGTACTAGTGCTCTGTGCATGTGCCCTGGACTGCAAAGTCAGGAGCAGAGCGGAGGAGGGGAGCAGTGAGAAGAGGGAGGCATTTCCAGTGATAAAGATATCAGTGCCAGCACCTCAGATTTCACAGGGGGAAACACAGCACATTAGGAACAGAGGGGAGAATTTAGTTCGGATGTTTGGAATTTATAACAAGCTAATTTGCTCCCTAAAGACAGCTCTGCAAGAAGGAAAGTCGGTCTAAGCAGAGGAAGCCGATTGCAAGGAATTAGAGCTCTTAGCTCAGTGAAATTATTAGGGAAGAAACCTCAGGTGGAAACCAGTAAACACGAGCCTTGCAAACACCACTGACAGCTAGTTGCTTGCTCAGTGCTGGAGCGGCCAGAGACAAGGGGCAGCTCCCTGAGCTGCCAAGAGTGTGCACTCTGGGAGCTGAGAGGAAAGGGTTAATGCAATTGAGACCATGTTGGCTTCTGTGGGAAAGCTGAAGGGAAAACCACACAGAGGAACTCATGAGCCTTCATGCAAGTTTAATTTGATTTCGTGAAAAGGGAACGACTTGTATCCGGGCTTGCTGTGTTTAATATTAAAGCAGGGAGGAGCTACTGGAAGATGGATGGGGCCGGTAAAACCAAGATCCCAGAGATAGAGGTGTGCATGTGTGAGAGAGAGAGAGAGACAGAGAGACAGAGAGAACAGAGAGGAAGAGAGAGAGAGAGACAAAGGGAGGGAGGACCAAACCCAGGGTCTGGTGGGGGGAGGAGGGGCCATGTGGCTCAGGCATCATATTCACGAAAGACCTCAAATGTAGCTTCTTCTCTAAATGGTGCTTGATGAATGTTCACAGGGATATCTTGACAGGATTGACAGAAGTCAATTTCCTCAAATAAACTTTAAAACTCATTGGGGCCTGGAGGGCTCTCCAAATTGCTATTTTAAATTATAATTATTCTGTGTAGATTATAGTTATATTACTTTGTAACATAATTTACTCATGCTAAAAGTGTTAATTTATTAAAAGTAAACATTTAAAACAGGCCACAATTTTTGTAAGCCTATTTTGGCATTTTTCTATCTTTTTCATATAATGAGAAATTCTTAAATGAGAAGTGGCCAGGGCTGCCAAAAGACCCCATTTGAACCAGAAACTCTGTCAAAAAGGGCTCGGTCACAAAGCTAGAAATTGCTGATTAAATAACAACCATAACAATAATACAGGTAATTGATAATAATGGTAATTACCAATTAGTGAGTCCTACGAGCCAGGTACTCACTGCGCTCTGTTCTAGGTACTGTAATACACCCCCCATACATAAATCTTACTTTTTGAATCCCACCGCACACTGAACAGTCGGGGGAAGTGGGCCACTTTCGCGTATACACAGGCATTATTTTATTACCGGGTGTGTTTTATGCTTATTAAGAGTCATCTGTGTTTGTTCTCAAACCAGTTTATGTCAGTAGTCCTTGTTATTAAATATGTAATTACTAGATAACATGATGAAATATGATGGCAAGAAGCAAGTTACTATTGCTATGAGCACCAAGTTAAATGCTGTGGAAAGAATTTATTAGGCATCCACCATGAACTAGGCTCTCTGCTGAGCATGTTGCATGCATAATCTCCTTTTCTCCTTATAATAGCCACCCCCAAAGTTAGGTATTATCCTTACTGTAATGATAGCCAAAATGAAGCTCAGAGGGCTCAAGTAACTTATCCAAGGATACATATCTAAGAAGTAATGGAACCAAAATATGAACCCAGGCTGTCACACTCCAAAGCCTGTGTGCATCCCCCCACACCGCAATGCCCAGCCAACGCCCCTGCATGCCTGACACTGCACTAGGCAATGTGTGGGGCTGAGAAGACACGGCCTTTGTCCTTGAGTAGCTCAGAATCCTGGGGGCAGGCAGACAAGTGCACAGACCCTAGAATGAGGTGCACGTCCACGCTGTGAGAGAAGGACCTGGGACTCACCGGGAATGCTGATATGGGGCGACTGACACAGCTGGGAGAGAAGGCAGTGGAGAAAGCTTCTGGAAGGGGAAACCCTGGGTTGAGTCTTAAAGCATGAGCAAGCAGTTACTAGGCCCGTGTGCCACAGATTCTGCCCTGATCACAGCAGCCCATTTTATTAGAGCCTTTCGCTGGTGAAACTCAGGCCTCCCAACCCAGGCTGGCCAAGTTCTTTGGGCTCCTAATGGAATGATGAAGGAAGCAGGTGGGAGCCGAGGCTGGGCCTGCCCCCTCCATGCCTGTGGGTCTGGATGACATTGCTGCCTCAAGGCCTCCCCAAATACCACTGTAATTTTCTGCAAGGTAAATAGGGCTGTCAAAAAGCTGGAAATTGCTGACCTTGTCTCGTTCACCGTTTAAAGGCAATGAGTGAAGGCGGGAAGAAGGGGGTGGGTGGAGGCTCCAGGGACTCTTCCAGGCTCATTTGAAGTGAGGAATGCTAAGCCTGCCATATTTAATGGCAGGCCTGGGAGTGTAGTTGAAAGCATAGGAGCGGCACTTCCTCCTGACTCTCTCATGCCCTGTAACACTGCCTCCGGGCCTTGCTAAGTGGTGGCTCCATCCTCGCTGTGGACAGGGGCCAGGGGACCAGCAAAGATGCTCAGATAGCCACTCACCTGCCTGTGGATTTCTTTCTTTTTTTCTTTTAACGCTCAGTTTTAAAGAAATTGGCTTTTCTTCTTGTGGAGTCTCTGAGGTTCTTTGGAGGCTACGAAAAGCTTCAGAAACTGTTCAAAATGCAGCACTGATGAGAAACCAGGAAGAAGGAACGACCTCTAATGGAACCTGAAGTCACAGTGAGAGCTTGGGGCCCCCAGACCTCATTACCCTATTGTCAGCTGCCTTTTCAGAGACAAAATCTTGATGATTGTTCAAGATGGCTAATTGGAAGTTATCCTATTACATGGCATTCTTGGATTAAAAGCTTTCTTGGTCACTTCCCTGCGATTGCGGTGTGTACAGATGTCAATTTGATTATGTTTGAGCTCAGTACCAGGTCTTCTGGGAATTGCCCAGAGTGCCTCGCCCATTTCTCTGGGGCCTGGCAACAGCTGGGATCTGGATCCGACAGTGAAGATGTCTTCTCCACATACGGACATAGATCAAAGGCTTGGCCCATCAATTACAAAAAAATAAAAAATATAAAAACTGCAGAATCAATACTTTTAAAAAGCTTTCTCCTTGCCTTTTCAGGATGTCTGATTAATGATGTGAGTGGGCAATTTACTGCAGCGCTCGCTGATTAATTTATCAAATGCTGAAACCTTTCTTGTTTGCCTCTCAGTCCAATTAGTTAAGTGCTGAATGTGACAGGCAAGGCAGGAGCTCTGGGAAAGCCCTAATGCTCCCTATCATGTCCTCCCCCACCCCACTCCAAGGCACCATTCCCCTCCCTTGGGAGCGAATCACCCAAGCCTGGTTCCTGAGAACACAGCCCATCCACCTTCTCTGGCATGAGTGGTCCAGGGCAGGCTGTGGCTCAGGACAAAGCCACAAACTCATTAGCTGTCCCAGAAGAGCTCCAGCCACTGACTTACTGCCAGCACTCCCAGCCCACCACTTGATTAGGCTCGATTTAGCTTTTCACAACAGATAGACTCGTGTTCTGCTCTAATTAATAACAAGCAAGAGCTCACATGTGCCTAGCATGTCCTCATTTGTGGAGCTTTTACACCTGTTGTTGTGAAGCGTCTAGGACAGTAATTATGATAATCTCAATTTAGCAGAGGATAAAACTGCTGCTTAGAGAGGTAGATGTAAATTGTCCAAGTTCACTGCAGTATTTACCTAATTGCCACAATTGTAATGCATAGCATCCACCCTAAAACTCAGTGGTATACAGCAAGGAGCATTGATTTAGCTCACCTATGTACGCAGTAGCTGTGAATCAGCTGATTTAGACTGGGTTTGGTTCTGCTCCTTAAGACTGTCCTCCTCCTGGGACAAAGAGCTGTCCTGGGTGTGCTCTTCTCAAGGTGATGGTAGAAACATGAAAGCCCAGACTTGGACCTGGCACATAGTTACTTATGTCTCATTCTATTGGCCAAAAGAAGTCATCTGGCTAAACCAAGTTAAGGATTGGGGAAATATATCCTATTCCCTTTAGTGGAAGGTACTGCCAAGTCACATGACAAGAGACATGCACCAAGGAGGGACAAAGAATCGTGATGAACAGTGAAATCTACTATAGTCACACAGGAGGAAGAAGCAGAGCCAAAAATCTAGCCAGGGTTTTACTCCAAATCCTATATCTTTTTCATGGTACAAACATTTTGGGGGCAACTACAGTGTGCCAGGCACTTTCTAAAAATGGAGGCAGAGCAATAAACAAGACAGAGAAAGTCTCTGTTGTTGTGGAGCTCAATTTCTAGTAAAAAGAGACCAAAAAGTAGCTAAAAAAGAAAAAAATCAGCTAGTGATGTGGACAGTGTAGACCAGGAGCTGGAAAACTTCTGTGAAGAGCCAGATAAATATTTTAGGTTTTATGGGCATCTGGTCTCTTTTGCAACTACTCATCTCACAGTTGCAGCACAAAAGCAGCCAAAGACTGAACAGGTATGGCTATTTTACAATGAAACTTTATTTATAAAGAGTGATGAGGGCAAGATTTGGCTTATGGGCTGAAGTTTGCCAACCTCTTATGCATAGAATTAAAACAGTGATGTGATGGAGTGAGCAGGAGTGGTTACTTTAGATTGGAGGGATCAGAGTGGATCTTTCTGGGGCCATGATGTTTAGACCTCAGTCTAAACATCAAGAGGGAGTTGTTCAGGTGAAAGTGATGTGTAAGAAGGGCCAGCACAAAGACCTCAAGGTGAGAAGGACCCGACATGTGTAAGGAACCAAAAGAAGGCCAGTGTGGTTGGAGCTAGTGGGAGAGGAAGAGGGAGAGGAGATGATACCCAGATTAATAAACTTGGGTTTTATTCTAAGCATAATAAGAAGTGTAAAAGAAAAATTTTGCACTGAGCACTTGTTAAAAATGACAAGATAGATTTTATTTGAGCTACTGCAGTAGAATAGACAGACTTCAGTATAGAAGTGAACTCAACTCCAAACACAGTCGAGATTGCTAGGGATTTAACCCAAGAACAGAATGGAGAGGTCAATGGAGGGAAAACTACTATGAAGAACCTGATTAGACATCAGGAGTAAGGGGATTCTTGCTAAACTGTCTTAACTGGATTCTTGCTAAAGGCAGGTCAAGGACTTAGATATCAAGGGTGAGGGATAAGAAATTTGATTATATGTCAAATGTTGGGGGATTCTCACTAAACTAACTTAGCATGATTCTTTGCTACAACTGGGTTCAGGAGGCCAAGCAAGGCAAGTGGCCAGAGTCAAGGCCTGGTCAAGAAGAGGGCTAAGAGGATCTTGACTAAAATTTGGTCAAAGAGGGAGTCTTTGTGAGAAGTCACCATAGATTTTTGAGCAGAGGAAGGACATGATCTCATTTTCAGTTGATCAACTTGGCTGCTGTTTCCAGAATTGAGTACAAGGAGATAAGAGTAGAAGCAAGGAGACCATTTAGGAGATCCCTTCCATAGCCCAGTTGAGAGGTGCTGGTGCCTTAGACGAGAGATGTCTTAGTGAAAATGAACAAAAGTGTATGGATAGGGAGGTGTTTAGAAGGGAGGTTAACGGAACCTTCCAATAAGTTGGATATGGTAGGTGAAGAAAAAGAACAAATCCATGATCATCTCTAGAATTTGGACTGAGCACATAGTAGGAGGGCTGTGATGCTTACTGAGATGGGGAAGACTAGCATAGAAGCAGCTTTGGGGATCAGGAAGGAACGGAATTCTGTTTGGTTCAGGTAGGTGTGAGATGAATATTAGACATCTACATCGAGATGTGAAGTAGATAATGGCTCTACGAGTCTAGAGTCCCATGAAGAAATTCTTTCTAGAGACACAAGTTTGAAAAGCCATCTGTGTATAGATTGCATTTAAAGTCATAGGAATCATTGAGATTACTCAGGAAGAGAGTGTCGGTAAGGAAGAAAATTGACCAAAGATTGAGCCCCAGGGCATCCTACCATTTAGTGGTTGGGAAGAGAAGAGGAAACCAGGAAACAGGACTGAGGAGAAGCGGCCAGTGATGTAGAAGGAAACCAGGAGAATGAGGTGCCACAAACGCTAATAGAAAGGGGAATACACAGCTGTGTTTCCTGCTGCTGAGACATCTAAAAAGATGCAGCTGGAGAAGTTCTTTCAGCCTCCAGCCACCCACTTCCAGTGAGTGATGAGAAAATCATTACTGTTTAAAGCATCCCACATATGATAAAGGTGGAATCAAATCTGTATTAAAAGAACGAATTATTTAATAAAAGATCATGGGAAAATTGGCTCATTATATATTATAAAATGAAATTAGATCCCTATCTCACACCATACAGAAAACTTTTGTTTTCATAAAACCTAACATGACAGGCAGAACCATAAATATGTTGGATAAATGTGGGACATTATCTTCAAGATTTTGAGTTGGAGAATGATTTCTTTAAGAATCCTTGAAAGGAACTATGAAAGAAAAAATAAATGAATTTGACCAAATCAAGTAAAAGATTGCTGTTCAATGAATGAAACGATAGCTAAAGTCAAAAAAAAAAAAAAACTGGTAAAAAATTGAGAGAACATATTTTCAAAGTACATAACTGACAATTTTATCTTTAATATCTAAATTCTGAAAATCATCAAAAAAAAAATCAGTCTTTTTCCCTGAATACTGGGAAAGGAATATAAATAGGTAATTCAAAAAAGTAGTGACCTGAAAGGCCAGCGAGTATATGCGTATATGATGGGTTGATTGAGTTAATCAGATAAATGCAAATTAAAATAGTAATGAGCTTTCCCTTTACATATCTACTCAGCATAGGAAGCACCACAATTGAAATCTGCAGAGTGTTCAAAGCTAGTCCTGAGAAGAGGGTGATTGGTTCCATGTGATAAGAGCAGGAAGAGTCTACCTGGAGGTGACATTTGAGCTCAGTTTTGCAAGATACATGGAAATCTAGCAGGCAGAGAGGGACAAGCAGAATTAGGAAATGGATCTAAACTTCCCTGATTTGTGCCTATCTTTGGTGTTAAGGCCCTGGTGCCTTCAGTTAAATATAAACAATACTTAAGAAGAGCAGATATGGATCTGTTTTGAATTGTGATGAAACGGGCAAGTCTGAATTTGACGGGATCTATATCAATGAGGCTGGGGAAAATTCTCCAGAGCAAGATCCACAGCTGCTGGGCACACTGGGAACATGGCAAGAAAAAACTGATACAAGGAGGGGAGAGGCTTCTGAAAAATGTTCTGAGGGAGCGACCTTGAGTAATAAATTTCTGTGAACTTCAGATTCATCATTTATTCATTCATTCATTCATCTCTCAATCTATCTATTCATTTATCAAGTATTTATTGAAGACCTTCTTTGTTCTAGGCAGTTTATAGGGCACTTTGAAGCTGACCACATAGAACTTGCAGTCTAGTGAGGAAGGTAGATAATCATCGTACGATTACCACAATGAAATGAATGCTTGCAACTGTAATATGCAATGGGGTTGGGAGGTGATTTTTCTCTGAGAGTGTATAATGGGGAGCTTTGACCTAATCAGAGCTATCTGGGAAGGCTTCCATGAGGAAGTGACAATTGAGCTGAGACATGCAGGATAGGGAGGAATTGACTAGGTGAGGATGGCAGGAAAGAATCTCCAAGCAGAGAGACCAGCATGTGCACAGGTGCTGTGGCTGAAGGGAGCCTGTTGCTTACTAGGAATAGAAATGATCACTCTGGCTGCTTTGTGAGAACAGGCAGGAGGGGGCCAAACTGGAAGTCAGGTGAAAGGAGCATTGCATTGTTCAGATGAGAGATGATCATAGTTTGAACTAAGAGGGTGGCTGAAGAAGCAGAGTGACATGGATGAATGTGAGAAATATTTGAAAGATAAAATTGTCAGGGCTTGGATATGGGTTGGTGAGGGGGAGAGAGGTATCAAGGAGGACTCGTAGATTTTGGCTTGTCTAACCAGACAGCAGGGGGGTCATTCTCTGAGCAGGGGGTCCTGGAAAAGCTTTCGTCATCCATAAAGTAGGGGTAACCTTGCCAATCCTGCTTCCCTCACAGAGTGGCTGCCAAGCCCCAGTGAGATAAAGTGTGTGACAATGCTTTGTGAATTGTGTGGCACTGTGGACCCATAAACTATTATTATTTTCCCACCGTTTATGTCATTAATGGCTCAGCAGTGCCCTGCAACCAAATCTCCTAAGGAAATTTAAGTTCTCACTGAGGAGCGAACAAAACAAGTTCATCCCATCTTGGCAACAATCAGAAAAATCAGACATAGTAAAACCCTTCGGACAGAAAAATATCTTTTGCCAAAGCAACAGCCCACTCAGAAACTTCGAGTTTCAACTCAGCTGAAACCTTTTCCATTTCTAGTTCTTCTCATAGTTGGCAAATGGCAATATAGTGAGTGGGGGAAGTGACTCTTATTATTAGAATTTCTGGACCTTTTTGCTCTTGCAAAACAATATTTTGAAATACACTCAATGATTTGGAAGTGTAAAGACTCAACTGGCTTAGAAATACCATCAATGCCTCAACCAAGGTGTGCCACAGACTTTTCCTCCTCTCACAGGAGACATCTTCTTGTCTTTCCCGTCTTGGAATAAAATGCAACTTATGGATTTCATGGTGTCTCCCCCGTTTCCACAGATCATTGCAGCTCTCAGGAAACTCAAGGGCACAGAGGCCGCCACCAGGTTATAAGCCTCAAATTTCCAGCTAGATTTATTACTTGCATGGAAAAGTCCCTGAGTCCACCCCGTGAGTCCTCTTGTGCCTACTGCTTCCGAGAACAAAATCCATACTGTAGTATCACATTAATGGGCCATCAGGATCTGACCCTGCTTTTCCGTCTGGAGTTCTGTCTCCCCACTCCCCACAGTTATAGATATTCTAACCCTACAGAAATACTGTTTACGATACCCCTGCTGACCCACTGCCAGATTCTTTGGCTTCTGGCTAACTTCATTTCACTGTTCTAGATTCAGCAAAGACATTTGCCTTTCTTTTGGTTCTTTGAAAAAGCCAAACTCATTCTCAACTTTGGGCCATTGAATTAGCTGTTCCCATGGCTAGGAATGCTCTTCTCCCATATTTTCACCTGCCTGACTCCTTCCTGTCATACAGATTTTAACATGAATGTTTCTTTCTCAGAGAGCCTTTGCCAGGGACTTTTGCCTACTGTTGTCTACGTTGTCTACTGCACAACTTCAGAGGGCACTGTTCCCTTCATAGTTCATACTAATGCTGTCTGCACGAATTATACAGGCATGATCAGCACAGCCATCCTAGGTGGCCCTTCTCTTCTCTGACGTGTAATCTAATAACCCCTCAACTCAATCCCAGTCATTTTGTATTTTCCACCCTTTTAAACATTTTTTTCGGATACTTGCCACTTTAAACATTTTTATTTTGGATACTTGCCACTATCCAAAATAATTTCATTTAATTAACTTATTTACTTGTTCATTGTACACCTGCTCACGCTACAATGTAAGCTCCCCGAGAGCATGGGCTGTGACTTGCTGGTCTGCACTGCAACCCTGGTGCCTGGAAGAATGCCTGGGACATCACAACTGCTCAATAAATATGTGTGAACTCCAAGGGCCACAAGGTAAATAGGCATCAGAAAGGACAGCAGCTAGGAAACGAAAAGTTACAGGAGACCAGTGATAAACTTGCTCTCTCTTCTCTTTGTCTCCTGGGTTCCTCATTTGTCCAGTTACTTTTGTTGTCTGCAGATGAGCTTCTCAGCTTTGTAGTCCATTTGTCAGAGGATGGTGGCTGCTTCCACATTTTCAGATCCAGCCACAAGAAGGGAAACACTCAAATCTCTCTTGAGCCAGATCCCAAATTTCAATACAAGGAATGTGATTATTTCACTTTGAGCCAAATGTCCCTTACGGGTCCAATCAGCTATCGTCAGGAGAGTGAGGCCATGTGATAAAACATGGCTGCCAGTGAGGGACAGCCTAGGGAATGTGCTAGAGAAGAGGAATTTTCATGATCTAGACAGACTCCAGTGATTTCTGATACAAGGTGGCAGTGGAGCCTCGGGTCCGGGTAAGAGCTGATGAGTCCAAATGCTCAGTGGAAGAGGTCATGGGATAAGGGTCCAGATTCATGTAGCTTTTGGTAATCAGCAGTGTCATGTTGGACAAGCATTTAACTTTATTTTCCTTATCTGAGAAATGAAAGCACTGGATTCAATTATTTCCTTCCAACTCTGTCATTTCATGTCTTGTAACCTGCTAACCACCCAGGTTAACCTGCTCTCCCACTGGGTAAGCTGTTTTCAACTCCATTCTCTAATCCCAATCTACCTAGTCCCACTGGCAATGGCAATGGCAAAGTTGGAAACTTCAACTTTCATACCACCCACAAGAGACCAGAAAATGCTGAGAAATATCAGAACTAGGGATGAAAAATCATGTGAAGGTCCACAAAAAAGGTTGCTGTATCCTTGGACATAATAAAGACCACAAAAGTAGAACTGACAGATGAACAGATGTTCAGACCTCTAGACTCAAATAAAGTGAACACGTTTCAGGGAAAGAGAAAAAAGAAAAGAGAAAAAAAGTGTAAGAAAAGGTGAACTCAGCTGAGAAAATGATCAAGATGCTCAAATGGAGATTATAATGTTCCCAGATGGAGACACTTGACAAATGGACTGTTGTAATCCATTCTTCCAAGTTATGAAGCTCCAGACCTTCAGAGAATGTGTTCTAAATCCTCCAAACATCCCCAACCATTACCCCATTAGTACCTTTGTTCGTGTGAATGTGCTTTGAGACGTCTTTTCAGCTGAAAGATCATTAAAAACAGAGAGCTCTGAGCAGCCTGAAGATCTGAGGTAGCTCAAGTGCTTAAGTGGTTCTGGCTGCGATCAGCAAGTGCTGAGATGCCTGGAATCAGACACAAAATTAATTGAACAGTGGAGAATTGACAAAATGGAGAAGATGCACAAACCAGGTGACCTGGAGAAATGCTGACGCTCTGATGAAGCTTTCCATTTGTTTGGTCTCTAAGGGACTATATCATATGTGCTTCCTTTTTGTCCCTAACAGCAGGTCTCATGATGCCAGGCACAAAGGAGGGAGGACTATGTTTGTGGAAGGAATTCCGTGTTGGAAAAGTGGTGCTTAATGTGCCTATGGAAGACTCAGCTCTGCAGAACCCTCCTTTGTAACTTTTTTGGTCTGATGTTCCCACTTAGCCAAACTGGGACTCTCTAGGGTTCTCTCACACTGAGAAAAATTCGTGTGTGCTATTATAGTCTCAATATCTGGGACAACAAACTGCCAATGAAGCTTCTTTTAACAACACTGACCTTAGAAACTTACCCAATTCTCCTTGGAAATGCTTTAACAGATCTTGATTATCTTCAGAATAAAGTCCAAATATCTCAGGATGGCAACCAACGCTCATCGCACCCTGGCCTTTGACAAACTCCTCCAGCTCAACTCATGGCACTTTTCCATTTCACACCTTGAAGTTCCCTGAACCTGCCGTACTTCTTCTAGTCTCTGAAACTTGCTCATTCTATCACCCCTTCCAGGAATGCTCGATCTCCTCCTTCACCAGTCCCATGCCCTGTTAATTCCTTTAGGACTCAGCTCAGATACATGTCCTGCTCTGTCCTCTTGTAAACACTTCGTTTATACCTCATCACAACACTCATCATTTTATGCTATAATTCATCCTTTCTTTTTCTTCCATTGTATATTACAAGTTGCTTGAGGGTTGGACTGCTATTTTGTGCATTACTATACCCTCAGTTCATATGGCCATGCCTTGTATATTCTAGGTATTCAATAAGTTGTTTGTTGAATGAATGAGTGAATAAAGGAGGTGATGGGCTAAAGACCAATCCAGGGAGATGGTATAAGAACCTCTCTATGTTCAGGACCCCATTCTCTTAATTTCTTCATTGATGGATTCTGCTGAATCACTATGATGGAAGCCACACTCTAGCTCTCTGAAATCCACAGCCACTATCAGAGTTTATCTAGGGAAAGAATCAGAATCAACTTGAAAACACAATGTGGAAGCACCTTAGAGAGGCTATGGGGAAGCCTCACGAGCAAATGGAGTTTATTCTGCCATCACTTCTTTCTTGACCCAGGACTCAGGCTACATATTGATGATACTGAGAAAGAATTCATATTAACTGAAAGAAGTAGCTGATCTTGTACCTCCTGTCAATGTTTGCCATTAATAATATATTAGTCAAAAACTTCACACCTTGTAGCTTTTCTCACTTTTGGGGGGTGAGGTTGGAGAGGGTCCTATCCGAGCCCACAAGAAAGTCGTTTCTCCTACAGTTTGAAATCCAACTTGAACGCTGGACATCCAGGGTCTCACAGCTAGTTATGTAAGAGGAGGAAAACGGTGAATATATGGATGAATTGATGGATGGACAGATGGATGGATGGATGCATGCATGCATGCATGGATAAATGGGAGAGAGAGAGGGAGGGAGAAAGGAAGAAGGGCAGACAGGGAGGGACATTGAACTAGAAGAATTCATTGAACTTAGTGTTTTGTTATATACTGGGGACAGAGGAAGCAGGAAAACCAAGTATAATTAACAGTTTTCAGCCTAGGAGACTAGAAGAATGGTGACAAAAACTAGGGGAAAGAAGAGTAAAACTGCCTTAAGAACACTTCTATGCTTAGGAACAGATGAGAAGTGATTTTCTCTTCCCCAAATGGAGGGATTTGTTCTGATTGTGGAGATAAGAGAAGGTTTCATTGCAGAAGGTTACCATATGTTGCCATTGCTCCAATACGACCTTCAAATTTGTTTTCTACAATATTTCACTCTACTCAAGGGTGAAAAGACTGAATTAGTAGTGTTTGTGCACATGAGTGTGTGAGTATATAACCTAAAAATGGCTCAGGTATTAAGGAAAAGCAGAGGTTCTGGTATTGCGCTTATTAAAGCTTTCTGGCAACTAGACCATAAAGCTTTCTGGTGGCTAGACCATGGCCAGATAGGGTTGTAGATGTGAGTGTGAAAAGTGGGTAAACTCAATAAGGAAAACTCTTTTACATTCGACAATTAATAGCTATTGTTATAGATATAAACAGCAATATAAATGAAATACCTCAAAAGAAGAGGGAGGGAAGTATTAATTTTGACCATGGAGGTGAGGTAAGCTGGAGAGGAATTTCAGGGGCAAGCCTCACTCATTCTGTCATCCTCCGCCTCGATCACCTACACAATTTGTCGGGACTCCAACTCTGGCTAAGGAGTGTCATGGAATAGGGCTATGAGTGTGAAAATCATGAAGTTGTATAGCATCTGTTTTCATCAGAATTCACACTCATACCCATGGGGAATAAATTCATCCCTGCCAACCTCCAAGGAGAGTAGCTTAAGGGCATGTTAATATTAAGCATAAATTGGGGGGCTGAAATAGTGCCAAGAGGAAAGTTATCTGTGATAAGAGCCATTTGTCAGGTGAGGTGGTCCAGAGCACAGAGAAGCAGGTTGACCCTATGGCCAGTGACTGGAGGACCCAGCAAGTGGTCTCTTTAGTGCAGGCTGCTGGCTTTCACCTCCTGAGTCTCCACCACATGTAGATGTAGGATGGGGACATTTCGAGGGTCACTCAAGAGCATTCCTAGCATTCTTATCATCAGGTCACCTGCGAGCCCAAGAAGCCGCTCAAGTTTATCTATCAGGGATGAAGGAAGACATTGTTGGTTTATCCCTCCTCTCCCCTTGTCTTCTGGGGAAATAGAGGTGAAAAAGAGCAACAACAGCCGTTTTTACAGAAACCAAGAACATTAGCTTTTGTTCTTGGACTGACATTAACAGTTTTGGGGCAAAATTGTCTGCAACTCAGGAAAATGATGGAACCTTGATTAGTGCTTTGAAATTCAAACTCAAGACACAGGGGGAGGTTTGGAATCAGGAGTCAAGTTTCCATAGACAGACAAAAGAGAGTGGAGGAGAGCTTCCCTGGAGACAAGAAACCAGAGAAAGCACAGACAGGACAAGAACATGGTCCTTTGTGCTTTGGGAAAGGGTGCTGGCAGAAAATGCTGCCTGGCTAAGGAATTTGGAGGAAGTATGGTGCAGGGGAGGGAAACTCAGATTTGGAGTCAAAGCAGTCTGGGTTCAACACCCTAACAGGACGGTGGAGGGGGTTAATTTATTTAACCACTGAACAGAGGGACAGGAAGTTCAGAGCTGAGTTTTAAGGAAATAGTGGTGGCAGCCCTGAAGCTCTGGAGAAGGTCTGCAGCCTGCAGTTGTCTGCGTTTCTCCTGAGTCTCCTTCACCTAGCCTGTCCGGTGGCACTGTGAGGGGACTCATCCTTACCTCACGGGAGCCTCAGACACTGAGCTTTCAAGGGTAAAAGGCAGCTTGTCTGTCTCAAGATTTGTTTTTGTTTTTTTTTCCCCAACAGATCAGGCAAGCTCACTGCCTGGAGGCTTTAAACAAGGCGCTGTCAGCTGTTAGACATTTTCCACACTGCCTTTATTTTCCATCTCTGATAGGTAATCTCGGGCCTTCTAAGAGTTGGCTCAGGAATTTCACTGTGACAAGACCCTCTGTGGCCTGTCTGAACTCACACTGGGAAATAATCAGAGGACGTGGCTGGACTAAGAGGCCCCATGGCTTAGCAAGTCGCTAGAGAGCAAGAACCCCCACCCCTCTGGGTTTTCCCTCCCTGTGGCCTTCACTCCGACAAACGGTAAGCCTGCAGATGAGGAGAAAAGCCAGAGCCGTCTTGAGATTTGAGATCATCTTGAGATTTGTGACCTTTTTCACCTGCACAAAGCATGCAGACCTTTTGTTTCCTTAGCATTGTGGTTGAACACATGATGTGTGCCTGGCATGGGCTGGGTTCTGGTCCATGAAGGTGAATGAAGTGTTTATTCCAGAGTTTAGACTTCTGTTGAAGAGACGGTCACACAAACACGTGTCAGCACAACATGGCATCTTTCAGTCAATGGCAAGACCACCCACCTGGATGCTCAAACCAGAAATCATGTTGTCATCTTCCATCCCTCCTGGATGGAGGGACAGCCATCAGCCCGTGATGTACCATGTGGGAGGGGCAGTCCATGTGGAAGATACGAGATGCTACACCCATTTCCTTGTTGATGTGGCTGTAAGATCAAGGACATTTTTAATGTCTTCAAGGGAAGTTTATTTGCCCATGAAAGATACTGACAAGTTATCCTCATTTTAAAATTTAATATTGAGTTTATTAAGTTTATAAAATAAAGTTGTGTTTTTTCTCAAGCTTTTAAGTTTAGTTTATAAATTTTATTCTGTTTCTAAAAGTCTAGCAAAAATTAGGAGGTCTTGATTAATACCTAGTCTAATTTATAAACTTAAGGATTTTCAACTGTCTTTATAATTTTGATGCATTCTATTTTCAGTACTTTAAGTATCTGGTTAACAAAGAAAATTTCACAAGTACTTAAGTCTTATAAATCTAATGGATTACATTAAACTCATAAACATGATGATTCTTATGATATCATAAATGTTCAAGTAGTGTATATAAATCTAGTAAAAATACAACTTAAAACAGCAAGTCTAAATCAATTTCTAAATTACTTATTTTAATTGCGATCACAAATTTAACTGCTATCCCAATAGATCAAACTCTCTAAAGTACAATAATTTCTGTATGAATCATACATTGCTTTTATAATAATAATCAATTAATAAAAACTATATATAATTGTTTCATTTTTGGTGAAAATGTAGCCAAACAATTACATAAGTATGTACATTAACATGTTAACAACTATTGCTCCAGGTGGTGGGATTTTGGCTGATTTTTATTTTCTTGTTCAAAACTTCATTTTCTAATGACTATGTATCATTTCTTTAATCCAAGGAAAGTTATAATTTAAAAAAACATTTTGTAAGTGCCTGTTCTGGGATGGATCCCCTGCTGGGTCCTATGGCATGGTCCCTGGATACCTAGACCCCCTGTGTAGCCTCCTTCATGGGCCATCTGGAGCCCGGACCCACTCAATTGCTTCTGCAGGCCTCATGGGGCTTGCATTTTATGAATCTATGTGTGCAAAGATACTTTTCATATCAGGCTCTGGGGCTTATTATTATCAGTTTTTAACAGAGAGGAAATTTATACCTAAAGCTATCTTCCACAGTCTGAGCCTTTGGGACCATCATGCAAATTCCAGTTTAATGAAGAAAAGCATAGATTAGAAGCTCTTCTCTCAAAGCCTGGTGGACAATTTTACTATGACTAAGTAACTGATCACCTGACTGTCTGACTAACTGAAAGACTGACGAATAAAAGAAAAAATGCATGAGTGAAAGTGAATTAGTATCTATCTTTGAATGGCTGAATAAATGAGAAAATGGATGAGTAAAATAACTAACTGCTTAATGACTGACTGATTGACAGAAGCAAGGACTAACTAGATAAATGAATGAATAAGAGTCAAATGACTGCCTGAGACTGAATGTGTGTGAATGAATTAATCAGTTGAATAAATGATGTGACTGAATGGATGAAAGACTAAATGATTGACAATATCTGACTGACTAAACTGTTGACTGAAGACTGAATAAATGAATAAGTGAATGGGAGAATGAATGACTGAGAATGAATTCAAGGATTCGCTGACTTACTGAATGTGTGTTTCTGAATTAGTTGACTGACTGAATGATGGCTGTCTAAAACAAAAAAACACTTAAGCGACTACAATGAGAGACTGACTGAATGAATGAATGATTGCATTTGAGAGACAGGGTCTCAATGGGACTCTTGTCCTTGAAGTTGCGCTGCCTCCATCCCAGCATTGCAACTTCCACCCAGCCTTGTATGGCCCCCTTCCTCCACATTTCCGAATACCTCGGACCTATCGGTGCCACTACCCAGGACACTCCTGGTTGCCTTTCCAAGCTCCTCTCTTTTTATTTCATTTTGTGGATGAAACCTGACAGCTGGCTTTTCTCCTATTCTTGCTGTTAGGATTTTTCAACCGATCTTGAATTTTTGGCTTGCTCCTGGTGGTATCTAAGAATACTTAGTCACATCTGAGTCTCAGGTCTTTGCTCCTGGGCACCTTGGAAAGGATACATGCCCTGTGAATGCAAATCTTGCCCAGGGTCCTTCTCAACCTCTGGAGAAAGCCATTCAACTCCAGGTCTTAAGGTCTCTGTCTGTTGAGTGACAGGTTCTACTGCACCAGGAGCCCTGCGGGGAGGCCCAGAGATTGTCCTTTTCAGTGCACAGGGCCTGATGACCTGATGCACGTCTACTCTCATGCCATTGGAATGTTGGAGAACGGTGCACACTTGCACAGCTTCCTGGCACACGTTCTACTGAAGAATTCCAATGTTTGCCTGCTCATCTTTTTATTGTTGAACCACCCGGTTTTGTCCTTAATTCTCTGGCTTACCTGAAATAGACTGATCCTGAAAGAGTTTTCCTTGAAATAAACTCCTCTCCGTTGACCCATTCAGACGCAGGATCCGGGAATGCAGCCTCCCACCCCTCCCCTCCTGCCAACTCTAAGCTGCCTCCATGGACAGAGAGATTTTGCTAAAGGAGGTTCTATGTGTTATCAAAGGATTTGTTAATTGGGAGCTCACTGTACGCCTCTCGTTCATCAGCTTCAAATCGCATAGTGGATCTGTTAAAGGAGCACTTCAGAAGGGTATTTATTCTTAAAGAAAAGCTTAGAGGTTACCCTTGAATTTCAGAGTGTAGATCTGTCAAGATCCATGGCAAAGAGGCTGAAAAGAGATGCCGTGTTTATTTGTCGTCAGCCTCTCTGGGTGTGTTATTAGCTGTTGGCATGGAATTAGAACATCACCTGTGAAGTGCCAGGCTGGAATGAAGGTGGGGCTGACATGACCAAGGAGACAGGGCCTGATGACTGTGTGAGAAATCATCCTGCTTGGTTCAAAGCTAATAAACAAGAAGACATTCTAATTAGACGTCAACTTTTCCCTCAGGATTTGTAGAGTGGGCTTAACTTCTCAAGGATCTTCGTGTGTGTGACTACTCACTCTAACCTGGGAGAAGGGCAGGAAGAAATAAACCAAGTGCATCCCTCTCTCTGTCTAGGGGTCTTCCTGCTTCCCACCCTTCTAATTTCCATGATCTGTTGGGATTGTAATTACACATCTATTTTATTCGTCCTGTATAGTGCCTGGCACATGACTGGTAGTTGATAAATATTTGTTGATGAAATCAATACATGAATAAATGTCAAACTCAATTTGTCCTTTAAGGCTTGGTTCAAGTTCCACATCTTTATTTAATCATTCCTTGAATCTGCTTGCAACATGGCACAAAAGAGAAATCAAGAACCTTGTGTTTCACACCCCAGTTTTTTTCCTAATTAGTTGTATGTTTAACTTCTCTCTGACTGTTTCTTCTTTATCATTATCACTGTAATCATGATTACCATCCTCACAGTAATGAATACTCTTGAGTGTTTCCCATGTTGCCAGTTAGACACATGGCATGCATCATGTTTTTAATCTTCACAAAACTCCATTATGTAAGTTCTAGTATCTTCAATGTACAGATGAAGAAATCGAGGCCCATGGGAGATTGGCAGTAGTAATAGCTACCTCTTTATAAAACTTACTGTTTGTCAGACACTGTGTAAGCCACTCAACCAAAGGATGACCAACATGTCCCAGTTTGCTTAGAACTGTCCTGGTTTTAGCACCAAAAGACCCATGTTCTAGGTGAACCCTCAGTCATGGGAAAACCAGGACAGTTGATTACTGTACTCAATCCTCATAACAAAATATGAGTAAGGCATTATTTCTCCAACTTTCAGATGAGGAAACTGAGGCACAAACAGGTTAAGCAACTTGCCCAAGTCCATACTAATAAATGGCAGAACCAAGTAGTCTGGTTCTCAGACCCTTAGTTTATGCATGTCAGAGTTTAACTACTACCTTACGCTTTCTCTCAGGAGGAAATGGGGAAATGATTTCCCCCTCATCGGATTGTTAGATATTCTCTAACACGTAATAAGAATTTAGTATATTACTTTCTTTTCTACCCCTTGTAATTCAAAACTACTACCTTATCTTCCTCTTTGTATTTACATCCAAGAGAGCCTCAAAAAAATCACATCAGGTGGTCACCACCTCCCAACCTTCCATTTACTCCAAACCTGACCCAGTCTTGCTTCTGTCCCCATCACTTGTCTGAGAAAGAACTCTAGTCCAAAGTCATCAAATGACTTATGAATTGTTCTCGTCATAATTCTCATTCTCTGGAACATAAAAGGCAGTCTATCTATGTTTTTAAAATTAAAACAGGGCCGGCCCCGTGGCTTAAGTGGTTAAGTGCACGCGCTCCGCTGCTGGCGGCCTGGGTTCTGACCCCGGGCCTGCACCGACGCACCGCTTCTCTGGCCATGCTGAGGCCGCGTCCCACATACAGCAACTAGAAGGATGTGCAACTATGACATACAACTATCTACTGGGGCTTTGGGGGAAAAATAAATAAATACATAAATAAAATTAAAATAGACTGAAATGAATTGAATTGGAATAAATCCCAAGGCATTTAACATCTCTGACCTCTCCCTTTTCTTGAAATTCTTTTCTGTCTTGGTTCCCATGACTTCCTTTGTTCTTCCACATGTCTGAATATTCCTTCTCAGACTTTATTGATCCTCTTCATTTTCTTCTTAAATATTGCTGTGTTTCAGAGTCCTCGCCTCTGGCCTCTCCTGCCCTCATTATGCAGTCTCTCACTAAGTCATCTCATTCATTTCCCAGACTTAACTGCTGTATTTATAATGGTAGAATTCCAACAACTTTCACCTGAGTCTCACACACATATATCCAATCATATTAGTAAGGATGGCAGAGGCTATGCTGCAATAACAAATAGACCCTCAACTCAGGAGCTTCATATGTCATATATTTCCTGCTCATGATACATGTCCACCAAAAGTTGGTAGAAGGAGCTCCATAGAGTCACACACAGACCCAGGATGTTGGATGCTTGGTCACCTCTGAACACACGACCTCTAGTCTCTGTGGCTGGGAAACAGCGAGCTGGAAGGTTGTGCAACGACTCTTAAATGCCTTGGTCTGGAAGCAACACAGACTACTTCTGCCCCCAGTCTGTTAGCAAGAACTAGTCGCAGGACCCTGCTAACTGCAAAAGTGCTGGGAAGAAGGCATGAGCAGTAAATGTCTCTGCCACATCAACAGGCCCCTGGACATCTCCACATAGAATTTACTAGGGCAGTTCAAATTCATCAGGTTGCTCACAGAAGTCAGTATCTTCTCCAACCAAGCTATTCCATCTTCTGTTTTCCTGCTGTTAGAAAAAGGGCCAACATTCACACCATATCCCAAGCTGTAAGCATCTCCGATATTTACCTCCTCTCCCCTACTTTAGGCCACTTGTGAAAACTTACTTATTTTACCTCCTTGACTGCTCTCGTCCTTGGCCTCTTTGAATCTAAACCTACCTGCCTCTTCTCAACCTACTGCCTTAGATCAGCTTCTTATTAGCAGTTTTCTGAATTTTTGTTTTAGCCTCTGAAATGCCTCCTCTTACACCTGAGTATCTCTTGCTATTCATACTTCCTCTAATTCCTCCTCCCTAAGGCTGCCAGGGAGGTTTAGTTTGTTTTTCCTCAAGTGCTAATCCAATCACACAACGTCCTTGCTTCTGTACCTTTTTTTTTTTTGGTGAGGAAGATTGGCCCTGACCTAATGCCTATTGCCAATCTTCCTCTTTTTGCTTGAGGAAGAGTGGCCCTGAGCCAAGGTCCATGCCAATGTTCATCTATTTTGTATGTGGGTCACTGCCACAGCACAGCTTGATGAGTGGTCTAGGTCCATGCCTGGGATCTGAACCTGCTATCCCAGGCCGCTGAAGTGGAGGGTGCTGGACTTAACCACTATGCCACCGAGCTGGCCCTCTTCTGTACCTTTAGTGTCTACAGGCTTCCCAAACTCAACTTCTCTAACACCTAACTTCTTATCTTCTCCCTCAAACTTGCTTCTCCTGAAAGTTTCCCCTCTCAGGTGCAGTACTCCATCTTTCCAGTTGCTCAGCCAAAAACCTTGAAGTCATCTTGATTCCTCTTTTTCTCACATTCCACATCCTATCCAGAAGGATATTCCAGATGTGGCCCTCTACAAGGCAGCCTAATGCCCTGTGGGAGGGATTTGGCGTCTTTCCCCTCTTCCCATCAACCTGAAAATATATCCCTACCGTTGCAGTCTAAAACGCCTCAGTGCACCCACACATCTATGGACAGCTAATCTTCGACAAAGGAGCCAAGAATATACAATGGAGAAAAGAAAGTCTCTTCAACAAATGGTGTTGGGAAAACTGGATAGCCACATGCAAAAAAAATGAAAGTAGACCCTTACCGTACACCATGCACAAAAAATAACTCCAAATGGATTAAAGACTTGAATGTAAGACCCGAAACTATGAAACTTCTAGAAGAAAACATAGGCAGTATGCTCTTCGACATCGGTCTTAGCAACATATTTTCAAGCACCATGTCTGACCAGGCAAGAGAAACAATAGAAAAAATAAACAAATGGGACTACATCAAACTACTAACCTTCTGCACAGCAAAGGAAACCATCAACAAAACGAAAAGACAACCTAACAATTGGGAGAAGATATTTGCAAACCATACATCTGATAAGGGGTTAATTTCCAAAATATACAAAGAACTCATGCATCTCAGCAACAAAAAACCTAACAACCCAATTAAAAAATGGGCAAAAGACCTGAACAGACATTTCCCCAAAGAAGATATACAGATGGCCAACAGACACATGAAAAGATGTTCAAAATCAACTATCAGGGAAATGCAAATCAAAACTACAATGAGGTATAACCTCATGCCCATCAGAATGGCTATAATTAACAAGACAGGAAACAACATGTGTTGGAGAGGATGTGGAGAGAAGGGAACTCTCATACACTGCTGGTGGGAGTGCAAACTGGTGCAGCCACTATGGAAAACAGTATGGAGATTCCCAAAAAATCAAGGATAGAACTACCATACGATCCAGCTATTCCGCTGCTGGGTATTTATCCAAAGAACTTGAAAACACCAATGTGTAAGATACATGCACCCCTGTGTTCATTGCAGCATTATTCACATTAGCCAAGACTTGGAAGCAACCTAAGTGCCCATCAAGGGACTAATGGATAAAGAAGATGTGGTATATATACACAATGGAATACTACTCAGCCATAAGAAATGATGAAATCCAGCCATTTGTGACAACATGGATGGACATTGAGGGTATTATGCAAAGTGAAATAAGTCAGAGGGAGAAGGTCAAATACCGTGTGATTTCCCTCATTAAGTAGTAGATAATAACAACAACAAACAAACACATAGAGACAGAGATTGGATTGGTAGTTACAAGACGGGAAGGGGGGAGGGAGTAGGGCGAAAGGGATAATTTGGCACATGTGTGTGGTGATGGGTTGTAATTAGTATTTGGGTGGTGAACATGATGTAATCTATGCAGAAATAGAAGTATAATGATGTGCACCTGAAATTTATACAATGTTATAAACCAATGTTACTGCAATAAACCAAAAATTAAAAAAAAAAGCACTATAAAGCTGCAGTATTAATGTGGAATATTCAGAATTGGTTATACATTTACAAAAGAGGAGCAGCTTACGTCTGCCACTACTTATTCAACAGCAAAAGCAGCAGCAATGGTGAACTCTTTCTGATTCTTTTTCTGCAAAAAGCGTTAGTCCTAATTGATCCCTTTGGAAACACTACATGTCACCGTGGTTCTTGTACTTATACATTGGAGCTTGGAGATTGGTATAAAGGAAGAAAAATATGTTTTTAGTTTATCGAGATGGAGTAAAAGTTGTATTATATTGAATGTTAAATATATTTGATCTTATTAACATGCCAACCACATTAAGAGTAAGATAACCATTAAATTTAAAAGATTATACACTGAAAAAAAAATAAAATGCCTCAGTGCTTATAGAGCACAGCTGTTCTCCTTAGGTTCTGCTGATAGCCTCTTACCCTCAGTCACAACCAGCACTAGCAGAGCTCAGCTGTCAATTGAGTGAAGTTTGGTGTAAGCTTCAGATAGCAAAGCATTTCCCCCCACCGTATATTTTGTACCTCAATATCTAATGCTTTAAATGGCTACTTTGGTTTGTGGCTGTAAGTTAAGGAGTGGGATGTAATTTGTTTGCCCTTAAAAGGAATAAAATTTTTCTGCTGATAAGAAAAGAATTCTTGTTGGCTCTACCTTCAAAATATATGCAAAATCCATTCAACTCTCACTAACTCTTCGGCTCCCACTCTGGTACAAGCCATCAACGTATTTCACCCAGATTAATGCAACAGCCTTCTGATGAGTGCTTCTCCCTGTGCTTCTACTTTTGCCCCCTTTAGTCCATTTCCTACAGACCAGCAAGAGAGATCCTTTCACAACTGAGTCTTATGACTCCAGTGGTCAACACCATCCAATGTCTCCACATCTCACTCAGGGGAAAAGCCAAAGGCCTGCGGACCCTTAGGCTCTCCACAATCTAGCTGTTTTGGGTAGACCTCTCCTTCACTCCCCCTGGTCACACTGGTCTCCTTTCTCTTCCTTGAAGACACCAGAGTCCTCTGCCTCCAGGCCTTTGCTATCCTCTCAGCTGGAGCCCCCATCCACACATTAGACTGGATCCTGTCCTTTGGATATTGGGTCACAGGTCATTTCTCAGTGACCAGCTCCCTGACCGGCTGATATAAAATCCCCATCTCTCCCCTTCCCCCCCTCCCTGCCTTGTATTTTATCTGTGGTTCTTATCCCCATGCAAAACACTATATATTAGTCCTATTTATCTTGTTTAGTGTCTGTCTCTCCCCGGGAGAAGGTAAGCTACATGGGGACAGGGATTTTTCTACCTTGTTCACTGATAGAACCCCAGTGCCTTGAAGAGTGCCTGGGATGTAGTAGGTGTTCAATAAATATTTGCAAATTGTCCAAATTAGGAAGTTTGTCCAGCCCCCATTACTGCAATCTCTTCACTTGCCGTACTACCTTTGTTGTACTAAACCAACATTGCCCAAATTACAATCTAGACAATGCCAGTCCTGGTTGCATATATGCCTTTGAAAAATGTTTGGGAAATATTTCATACTCTTGGCCCACCCACCACCCCACAAAATTGGCCAAGATGCATAATACATGATAGCATATTATAAAATCTAAGAAGTACCACAAGACGTTTAATGTTGTTTCTAAGCTTACTTGTTCAGTGAATCCTTTCGGATGATTTATATTAACATCCTGAGCAATCACATTCCCAGTTTGTGGATTTTCTGCTGTGTAGTGATATTGGCTCTCTTACGATTCCCAGAATGTATCAGACTGTTTGTTTTGTTTCAATATGTTGTTTTCTTGCTGGAATTACTAAGTGTCTCTCCCTCATCTCCTCCCAATTCCTACATATGCATACACACACACACACACACACACACACACACTCACACACACTCACTGTCCAGGACAAACAGAGACTTCCCTTTCCTGTCTTTGTTCAAGCAGTCATCTCCTCTATGTACCCCAGTATGATCCCCCACCCTCCTAAACTAATTTATCCTCTTGTGTGCCCATCATGGCCTGGGCATTTATCAGAGCATCTGATTTAGCTAATTCCAGATATGAAATCACATGTCTATTTTCCTGATTGGCTCTTAGCTTGAAAGGCATGGGCTGTATCATTTCATCCTTATACGCCCCATGTGCAGCCCTCTACCTCACACATAGAAGGCTGGCCATCATCACTAGAACTGACCTTCTGGACCTTCAGAAGTTAGACCATAATAAGCCTTGAAAGCTTCTTTCGAGGCTTTCAAGGTAACTCAAAAAGAACCAGGCAGGTTCTCTTTGAGTTCTTGCTCATGGGACACCCTCTCGGAACCCATCCACCATCTGTGATTAGCCCAAGGCACTTAGAGAAGCCACTTGTAGGTTTTCTGGTCGAGAATCACAACTGAGCTGTGAGCCAACAGCCAGCATAAAGTGCTAGCCATGGGAGTGAGCGATCCTGGACGTCCAGCCCAGTCAGGCCTTTAGATGACTGTAGCCCTAGCCACCATCTGACTGCCACTACATGAGAGACTCCACATGGGAACCATCCAGCCAAGCACAGGCAACCCACAGAATCAATAAAGATAATAATGAATTCTTACATTAACTCACTAATTTTGGTGGTAATTTATTATGTGGTAACAGACAACTGGAATAGCCCCCTTATCCTACCTTGTCGTATAAATTACAAACAAGCCTGGTTTAAACTTCCCCTTTCTGGGCAACCCTGCTGTTCCTTATGAAGGAACTTAGAATGTGAAACACATCCTTTCTCATTAGAAATGTCGTGTAAGCTTTCACATCTGCCTATTAGTAGTAATCCTCTTTTATCCAATTACAATATGGCCATGGTGCACCTCTTGCTAGAGTCACACGAAAAGACCAGCTCCCTCCCTTTTCTTCCCCTGCATATCTCATTCTACTGGAAGAGCAGGAAGTCTTTTTAGAAACCCCATTATGTAAATATCATCTACTCTTGAGCACTATTGAAATGTGCTCCCTGAGCCAATGCCTGGTGTGTTTAAATTGTTGGGACGTGTTATCCTTTGGCTGGAGCCCACAAAACACAGCAATTTGCTCTCAATAAGCTCATTTTAAGATTCCTACACGGCACTTTCTCACTTGGGGATCTCCCCAAATGCTCCAAATTATTTCCTACCTGTAGTCATTTGTGTTCCTGCCTTCTTTGCCTAAGTGTGGGAGCTCCCAGGGGCTGGACATGTGTTGTATGTTTCTGTGTTGTGCTGTTGACAGAGCTCTTCTATCCAACGATGGCACTTGGTTTTCATGGTCACTTGGTTTTCATTGTCACTTGGTTTTCACTGACTTTACAGCTTAATTCCAAGAGGTAAGCCTTATTTTCCTAAAGTACAAGTAATTGGTGGGGCAACTTTGCTGCTCATTGCCCCCCACTCAGTACCACTTATAGCAAGCCCAAGCTTCAGTATAGGGAAAACAGTCATCACAGGATTTAGGATCTGAAGAACCAGCTCTGGGGCCTCCTGGATGCGGCACGACCCCTGTGAACCTCAAATCTCTCATCTGAAAACAAGCAAAATAGGTGTCCTGCCCGTCCATGTCCTTGGAAACATCAAGTGTGGTAAAGGATATGAAAGGTTTTGCAAACTCACCAGATAACCTCTAAGTTACCTCTCCACTGAGGTTCTAGGACAGGGCTTCTCCTTAGTGAAAACTGGGAGGTAGAATTGGAAGTCAAAAGAACCCCAAACTCATTCTTGTGTCCGTGTCTTTATTTTCTACTACATTCAGAGCACCTGGAGGTCAGGGATTCGTCTGGTTTATGTTGAGCTCCCTGCCCACATAGTGTCCAAGTCAACCCTAAGCACTTCGTACACCCAAAAGGGATCACAGCCCTTAAGGGAAATGGGATAGGACATGGGACTATTGGAACAGAAGTTTTGGGAATAAAAGAGTGACCTCAATACAATTGGTCACTTTGTCTGCATTCTGCACACCCCATGATTTGTCCAATGTGTCCACGAAATACAACCACCACCAACTGGACGAACAAGTCATTAGCTTCAAAACACAAGATGCAATACATCAGCAACCTATGAGTGACCAATTATTAAAGAATGATTAATAATATAGCAATTAAAAACATGTGGTTCTACTTTACAACAAAAGTAACTCTGTTGCTTTTCCCCACTGGTCCTGGTTCTGCTCATTGACAACACTCAGTCAAGTTCCCACCTTCTCCGATACCAGCTCTTTAGACATTTGGAGACAGTGACTACGTCTCCCCACCACGTCTTCTCTTTTGCAGCCCAGACACCCCAGTTCCTTCATCTGCTCTTCAAACAGTTGTTTCTGGTCTTGCTGCCATCCTGGACTCCCGTCTCTGGGGGTAGTTGTACGTATTTGCTTCCGTCAATCTTCTTAAGCATCTTGTATTCAAGAAAAAAAAATTCTGTTGCATGAATGAATCCAGGGAGAGCTCTTGGAAGCCGTGGCTTGCAGAGAACCATGGGATGGACATTTCTGAGCCCTGATGAGATCTTCTGAGTGTTTCTACATCCCAGGAGAGACACCATATTTCAGCTCTGGTCTGACTTGAAGGCCCATGTGAGAAGGTTTCCTTAAAGCCAGAACAACCTTAAGCTTACAGGGCTTACACAAACTCTACAGAGGCAAGGACCTAGAGCCCTTGCTTGGATTGTAGCACTGAATGGAAAGCCAGAGGGAATGAAGACAGGGTTGGAGGAAAAGAGGAAGGAAAGAAGGAAGAAAGGAAGAAAGAAAGGAAGGAAGAGAGGGAGGAAGAGAAAAACAAAGGAAGAACAAGAAGAAAGAGATCTATTTTCCTCAAGTGTCTTTCACATTTTAAAGACTCATGGGATGACCCTGAAGCTGAAAGACCCTAAGTCATTACATTATTAATTGAACAGGCTTTTACTGATTGCCATACTCTATCACGCATTGCACTAGTCATCAAGGCCATAGAGATCAAAAATGCAATTTCTGCTCTAGAGTCTCAACATAATATAGGAAAATAACATTGTGATAAATGAAATAGTAACCCAGACGCTAGTGGGCATGAAGCAATTATATGTTACCTAACTGTGCTGTTGTTGCCTTGGAGGGGGCTGAATGGTGTTACCCAGGAAATGAGTCTCCTCCACCCCATCCCCATCCTCAGTCAGCCATGGTCTCCCACAGTGGAGACAAGGGCCTGTCTGGCTTGGAGGCTGTTAGGAGATATTGCAGAGTTCGTGATACTTCCAGGCATCTCAGGCATAGGTGATGAGTGTGGGCCAACCATACATCTTGATTCACCCAGGACACACTTGGTTTATATCTGCTTTTCCAGTGCAATTCTTAATAGCACACCCTTTCTCTTTCAAATATGCCCCAGTCTGGTTGATAAATTATATGGTTGCCCTAGTGATAAAACAACTCAATCCCAGATTCCTCCCAAGAGAAAACTTTCCCATGCTTGATACAACCTAAATCCTACTTTACATCTAACACCTTTCCTAATTCCCTGCTGGCTCCTTCCATCATTATTGTAAATGACATCCACTCGTCAAGAATGAAGGTAGTTTCTTGTAGTGATTAGAAGATGAAAGCATTTGATGTTTATTTCTCTGGATTGCATCCATCATTTTTCTCCTGTGGACATTTGTCACCCTTTGATATGGCGCCCCCAACAATTAGTGTTGGGTTTGTGTGTGCCATATCTTGTGGCATGAAGGATTCTGCTTGGATTCATCCCTGTCCTCTGAGTGAGTCTTATCAAGTAATCGCAGTGAGGAAATGTTAGGAAATTCCAATTCTATCACGTGACTCAATCACAAAAGGAGACAGCAAAACATCCTAAGACAAAATGAAATGTAGGATGTCATCCAACAGAACAAATCAGAGAACATTCCAAACAAAACAAAACAAAACAAAAATTCCTTAGGCTGTTTCAGAAAATGTCATCACCATAGAAGGGGATGGAGGGGGATGCAAGGTAAATTGGTGAGGCAAGTTTGAGTAGTCCAATTCCCTAGGTAAAGAAGGGCAGGTGTTATAGAAGTATACCATTATAAAGATGTTATCTGGGGGGATGAAGAAGAAAAGGAATTGCAGCAGCTAAGTCAACTATCTCTTCTCCGTGTAGACCTATCTTGGAGAATCCACTTCCCACAACTCTAGTTGCCCTGATTGTACTGAAAACCACTCTTAATTGGCCACAGCTGGTTGGACAGGATGGACAAGTGACTCCAGAGAAAGCAAGTCACAGCTGGGCTCAGCTGATCTCTCTCTCTCTTTCTCATTTTTTCTCAATGGTTTGGAGTATGTGATGCATCAACAGAGTTAGAAAGTGTTGCACGCTTGCATTGTGAGACCATGTGGAGTCAGGGTAACTATTTCTGCTCTCTGCCTCCTAAACCAAGAAAGCCAGAGATGGACACCATGATGATCCAGAGTAATAGAATAACTCAGATTTTTGCTTCTAGTCTCTTCTGAGGCTGAGCTGTACATTCAGCCCTTGTGTGTTAACGGAACCCACCCATGCTTCTCCTTTTTTTTCTTTTGGTTTTGTTATTTACGTGTTTCTCTTTATTGTAAAAGAAATCCTGAATGAAGAGAGGAAGGCAGATCAAGGGTTATCTTTTAAGCAAAATAGATGAATGACCGATTGTGCTCCCCTTTGGTTATCTTGGTGTTGCCCAGCAAATCCCACGTGGCAGGTGGTACAGCACATGCACGAGAACCCAGGCTCTGGACCCCAGTGCCTGGGTTGAGTTCCAGCTCTAGTGCTTATTAGCCACTTTCCCTGGTGTCCCTTAGCTTCTCTGTGCCTGTCTCCACATTTGTGAAATGAGGACAATATAACCTGCCCCATGCGGGTTGTTGTGAGGATTCAATGAGTTAAAATAGGCAAAGCCTTAGAACAGGGCAAAGCACATCTGCCCAGATGTGAAACTCCACCCGCTCCTTGATTTCCACAGAACACAGAATGCCCTATATACACAGGTGGTTTTACCGAAGATCTGGGGAGTTGGGGTTAGACACTGGGGTGATTGCAGAAATGACGAGCCCATTGTTCCTTGGGGTTCTTTGGCCCCTCCACTGGCCCCGTGATGTCCCAGCTTCATTTCATTCACGACTTCTTTCTCTCTTTACCTCTCCATTGATATGACGCCAGCTTGAAGGGACCTGCACTTGGCCAGGGAACAGTTTTCTGCTCTCAGGGGGAAGCCCTGGATTTTTCTGTTTCTGGAGGAGAAACAGGAAGAACTCTCCTGTGTGCTTCCTCAGGAGGGTTGCCAGAAAAAATACAGGACGCCCAATTCATCTGAATTAAAGATAAACAACAAATTCCTTTTTTAGTATAAATACATCCCCTAAATGGGGCATACTTACACTAAAAATACATATGTCGTTTATCTAAAATTAAAAATTTGACTGGGCATCCTATATTTTTGTTTTCTAAATCTGGCAACCCTATCCTTTGGGCCTTTCTGCTTTGCTCTTAATGTGTCATTTGTTTATTGCCTCTTTATTTTTGTCTCCCCAGCTCTTGAGGGCAGTGACCGCACGTTATTCATTTTTGTATCCCCAGCATCTTAACAGTCCCCAGAACTTAGTAGGCGCTTAATAATGTATTTGCTGGACAAATGATACAAGAGGTGTCATGAACTGCTCTCTCTCCCTCTCCATCTCAGGTGCCCTCACTCACACATGTCAACAACTTTCCAAGAGCAAGTGTTTTATTTCATTTCCTAAGCAACCACGTGGCGTTTTTATGCTGAGAACTCTCTGCCCCTCCCTTCCAAGGCCTCACGACATCCCAATGTCTCAGCAAGGTCTTGAAATCGTGAAAGGTCAGAGCCCTCCAGACTGTGCTGATTTGGGTCACCATTTCCTTGAGACATCCTTCGCCTCTCCTTTGATTAAAGCTGTGTTTGCCTCGCCTCCCGCTTTTTTAGCAATTACACTAATTAAGCTAATTTTTCTTTGTTCTCTCTTTGCAATTTGCATAAATGGAGAATTTATATATAGTGTCCCTAATTCTCCTGTAACTGCTCTGTAATTAACAGAATGCTCAGGCTAAATATAAATAAGTGCAGAAGGAAAAACAGAGTTCTGCTAAAATACCCATAAAGGCTGCGAGAAAAGACAAGCAGAGAGAAGAAAATAATTCTAAGCCCTGTTCTAAACTCCTTATGCCTGATTGGGTCACAGTTGGAGGAGACTAGCTAAGGGTCAGCTGGTGAAAGCGTGTTTCTCTGAGTCCCCTGCCTGCCGGAGCAATTTCGGGACAGATTTTGGGCCATTTGCTTGCAATAATACTACACAATTCTTCAAGGGGTGGAGCAGCGTGGTATGAGGGAGACCAGACCATACTGCCCAGTGGTATGGTGGGCTCCGTCTGAGGCCCTTCTCTAATTCTGACCAGCTGGGTCACCTTGAGCTAAGGAACAACAAAACTGAATGCCCGGGCTCCTGGTGCTTTCCAGTCACCACATACTAGAACACTCAGGAACCTCATCATCCCAACATTTCCCAGATGTGAAAATATCTCAGTGATGGAGATGTGCTTAAAAGATAGTACTAATTCAAAATGAAGACTTCCTTCTACAAATGTATGTTAATATATTGACACAGGGCTTATACAATAGTCCTTTGTGAATTGGTTTGGTGTAGTGATTTAAAAGGTGGTCCTTGGATCCTGGTCTTAATTCTACCCCTAGCCCTGTGACCTTGGGAAAATTGCTTAATGTGTCCAAGTTCCCTTTTCTGTAGAGCGGAGTACAACAGACTTGTGAGGTTGTTGACAAGATTACAGAAGCAGCATTAAAGCACTTAGCACAGTGCCTGACACCCAGCAAGCCCTCAATACAAAGTAACATTCATGTTTGTCAGGTCACAGGATTTAGTCCACCTTGGTTTCAGGTGAACCTTATTGGCATCAGAAGTATGTGGGCTCGAGACCTAGAACTTCGGGTGATCCAACCAAGGAACTGCGGGAAGATCTGTCTAAGAAGAGAATATTGGGGTTGTGATCATAATCATTGTAGCAACAATGTCAATGCTTCATTTATGTGTATATTTCCAGAAACGTCTAGAGATAGTCCACTCTATGACAAGTACTACTCCTAGCACTGGGCACACTGAGATGACTAAGACCTTGTCTTTAAGGTAGGGAAATAGGTAAACAGTCAATTGCAAATGAGTGAATAAGAGTGATGCTGGTCTCAAGTGCTCGGGGGAGGCAGGGTCCCTGTGTAGACGAGAAGCCTCCAAAGAAGGCTGTGTTCACACCATGTGTTCACACTATATCGTTGTGGGACTTAGAACTTCTCTTCCTCCATTTTTTACCCATGTCTTTAAAAATTTGTTTTGCATATTGTTATATTGTACATTATATATAACATGCATAAAATTTATAAATAAGTACTACATATGGACAGGAGTGCATGCTCAAAAGGTTTTTACTGAGAATGGAGTGAGATAGAAGGCCATGGAGGAGAATCAGCAAAGGGAAGATCAGAGAAAGGAAAGTTAAGTGAGGAAGGTTTCCCCAAGGAGACACTTGGAAGCTGTAAGGTCCACAAAGGCTGCTTCTCTCTTGTCCCTTGTCATGTCCCCAGCATGTAGAAGAATGTCTGGCACATAGGGGACACTTAGTATTTGCTGAATGAGTAGATGAGGTAAGAGGGTAGAAGGAGAGAGAAGCTGCCCCCTAAACTACCCATGTGCTATGGACTGAATGTTTGGATCCCCTCAAAACTTATAAGTTGAAGCCCTAACCCCTAAAGTGATGATGGTATTTGGATGTTGGGGCCTTTGAGAGGTGATTAGGTTTAGATGAGATCATGAGGGTGGAGCCCCCATGATATTAGTGCCGTTATAAGAAGAGGAAGAGACACCAGAGCTCGCTCTCTCTTTTCGCACTCGCACACTGAGGAAAGGCCATGTGAGGAACACAATGGGAAGGCGGCCATCTGCAACCCAAGAGGAGGGCCCTCACCAGATCCTGGCCATGCTGGCACCCTGATCTCAGAATTCCAGCCTCCAGATCTGTAAGAAATAAATGTCTGTGTGTAAGCCACCCAGTCTGTGGTGTTTTGTTATGGTAGCCTGAGCTAACTAGGACACCATGATTACATGACCTCCAAGTGTCTGTGACCTGTGTGATTTCTTAAATCAGAGAAGGGGGAAACATGTCTCAGGATGGAGGAGGCCATGGGCTAAGGTGCATAGGCTGAGACAGCCTGTGACCACAGCAACTTGCTATAAAGTGGGAGGCAAGAATGAGGCTGAAGGTGCAGAAAGCATCAGATGATGGAGGCTCTGGGGTCAGACTGAGGAGCTTGGACTTCACACTGTGGGCAATCAAGTCACCCCAAGGCACACACAGCAAGGGCACACATGCCTTTTAGTTGGTCATTGTCTAGCAGAAGTGGAGAATGGAGCACATTTGCACTAACAAATGGCTTTCAGACCCAGAAACTCACTGGAGTTTCTCAAAATGTATGTTTCTCAAAATACGTTTCCCTCAAAATGTATGATTGGAGGTTGGCTGAGACAGCCAGTAGTTGTCAGGGATACAGGAAGGTGACTATACTGGGGGTCCCTGAGACTACTCCTTGATTTGACGATTCTCTAGGAGAACTCACTCACAAGACTCAGCATATAGTCCCACTCACAGCTATGATTTATTGCAGCTAAAGAATGCACAGCAGACTTGGCACAGGTGAGGGGCATGGGGCAAAATATAGGGGAAACCAGATACAAGCTTCCAAAAGTGCTTTTCTGGTGGAATCAAACAAAACACACATAATTCCTCCAGCAACAAGTCATGAAAATATGTGTAAAATGTTGTCCACCAGAGAAGCCTATTGGAGACAGCGCCCAAGGCTTTTATTGGGGATTGGCTCACCCAGACACTCTCTGCCTGGTACCAAAATTCCAGACTCCCCTAAGGAAAGCAGGTGTTCAGCATAAACCACATTGTTTGTGCAAACAATTCAGGCACTGTGAATCACTCTTATCAGTTAGGGATGGTGGGAACCCTCTCGAAATCCAAGTTCCTAGACACCAACAAAAGCCATCTATGCAAGCAGGCCTAGAGATAGTAGGGATGGTGGTTTCAGGCCTGCTGTGTCAACTCCTCTCTGCAGAGTGGCCTTTGACATTATTACAAAGAGGTACCCAGCATAAGAAGGTACAAAAAGGAATATACAAATGGGATGACGAGAACCATTCTGATCTGGATTGGAATCTCAACTTGGCTTTCAGTAAGTAATTCAGGCTCTCTAATAATGTTTGGTTCCTTAGTGAAATGGGATTAACAATAGGTCACAGTGTATTTATGAGAGTTAAATGGGATAATGCACGTAAAGTGCTGGTTTGTTCTGGCCTCTGTGCCCAGTGTGGTGTTTGGCACAGGAAAGTCTCCCAGTAAATGCTTATTGATTGGCTGACTCCCCTTTAAGCAGATGGTCAGTAGGGCGTCTTTCGAAAGACTAGAATCAAGGCTGGCGTTGGTCTGCAGAAATTGTTCTCCATGGGTGGATGTTTCCAAGGGTCATTAGGAGTCTCAGAGACACTTCCTTACTTCTCCTGTCTGGTAGAATTCAAAGATCCGTTGTTTCAACATTACACCACTGGGAAAGTACTCAATAATCAACAAAGAGTTTTTTCGTTTTGGTTGGGAGAAATATTTTCAATAATTTTTGAGGTTGGGGGAAATCTTTTCTTTTCTGTGAGAAATATTTTAATGGTGTCAAGAGGGAAATGCCTTTTGAACTGAATGTAGCTCATTACAGGCCCCTCAAAGGAAGCCTTTGCTGACGTCCCCAGTAGCTGATGAGTGTTACTTTAGCACGATGTGAGGGAAAGAATACGGATTTTGTCTGAATTCCAGACCTGCTTCAAATCCTGGTCATTTTTTTTGTGTGTGACTTTGGACAAGCCAGTTAAACTCTCTCTGAGTCTCAGTTTCTTCTTCTTATAAATGAGAATAGAAATACTTCCTGCATAGTTTTGTTAAGAAAGTAAGATAGGATAATATATGCAAAGCTTCTATGGAGTAAGCAGCACCAAATGTTATTTCTCTCACGGGAGGTGAAAGTTTGACTAGTTAGGATCCCAATTTAAGCAATAGTTTTCCCAAAAGTTCAGCCAATTCTAAGAAAGCCCCAAGGAAATATCTTTTGATATTTGGTTCAAAATTATAACCATTGTTTTTTCCGTGTTACAAGACGAAATACTCACACCATATTAGACAGTTTTGCCCAGTGACAAATGACCCCTGAATCTCAACTGCTTACAACAGACACGTTTTTCTGGATCACATCACATGTTGGAAGCTGTGGTTTGACTGTGATTATTTGGGTCTGCTCCACATGTCTTCTCGTTCTGGGATCCAGGCTGAAGGAGTAGCCCCTATGTGGAATGGATCCACCACTGAAACTGAGGAGAAGAGCAGGGAAGGCCAAATGAGACCAAGAAATTGCATTGCAAGACCCTGCTCAGAAGCAGCATGGTAGCCTCTGTTCACATTCCATTGGCCAAAGCCCCCATCAACAGAGCAGGGAAGTACACTCCTCCCACATGAGGTGAAAGGGATCATCCCTGAATGTTAGTACGACCTACTACACATTAACTATACACACCCTGTGAAAATATCCTCTTATGCCTCTCCTCTCCTGATGTCCATTTTATTACATAAGTAAAATTTGATAATTTTTCTTGTCTGAATTCAGAGTACGCTCTGGGAGTACCACGTTAGGAACCGGAAAGGACCACTCAGCAGGAGATGTGACTTTTGGTGGAGGGACATGGTCTAAGGGCAGCTACACAACAGAGAGGGAACCAGGGAAAGAATGTCTTGGCATCTCTTTAGCACCCCCTGCTGTCCTGTGTGTGTCTTACTTCTGCTTCCCCGCTTCAGGGCTTTTTCTGATTTCAGATGAGCAGCCCAGCCTGCCTGCATGAAGGGCAGCCCAAAAGTGCGGGGCGTTTAATGCTCCCAAGGGCAACTTCCAACCAGTAGGGAGGAGAATCCGCAGACAAATGCTGCAGCTTTGCCATCGACCCTCAGGGGCTCAATTCTGAAGTTCATTCCACAAGGTTCTTCAGAAGGTCCAGGGTGGGACTTGGTTCTACGTGTTAACACACCCTCCTAGGGACCTCTCTTCCTTCACTTTCTACCTTTTCCCATTCCTCGCATATGCTTCCTGAGATCACCTTCCAGATGAACGACCCTCCTCTTAAACCTTGTCCCAAGACATCTTGCAGAAAAATCCAAACTAAGACGCATGGAGAGTGGTCTGGAAGGGCAGACAGGATATATATAGCACAGCACTTATTGGGGGGATCTGAGTCTTGGGGAGAAATTTCAACCCAGTGTGTCAAGAGCATTCTAGAAACAAGCCCAGGGATTATGGGAACACAGAAAATGGGGAGCCCAGCCTGGGGTGGGGGTGGCCAGGCAAGGCTTCTCGGAGAATGTGACATCGAGTCCAATCTTCCTTCCAGAAAGAAGTTGTCCTTCTCAAGACTGAAAATCTGTGGAGCCATTCCTCACCTCTTCTCTGCAGGAGAGCAGATGATTGGATGCTCATTCGCAACTATTCACTCCTCCTGCTGTTTTGAAAGCTTCTGATATGAGGGAAAATATCCTCTCTGGGGAGCCCTTGCTCTTTCATGATTTGCCAAACACCTCCTCAGCAAGCTCCCCACAAGCCTGCTGCAGCCAATTGAGATTCAAAGAGAAAGCAGATCTAAATGAAGGGTTGGAGCAGAAAGATTGTGTTTATCTGTGCTCTTGGGCACACTTGGCAATCTTCACCCGAGGAATTTCAACACTGTGCTCGCGGCCTGCTGGGGAACGGGGACGGCTTCTCACCCAAGCAGCAGACACGTTTGTCTAAACGGGGCAAGGCTCACCGTGGTGAACATGAAAGTTGTTTGATGCACTTCAGGGGCTACTGCCATAAATGGCGCTTTGATGCTTCTCTCTCAGTAACTTTAATTCTAAGCGTGACCTATTCAACCTTAATGAGAGGGAGGCTTAGAAGATGAGGGGATATTGGGACTGTGGTCCAAATCCCTCATTTATAGTGGGAAACTGAGGCCAGAAGGGGGAAATGACTGGCTTGGGGTCACACAATATGTGAGCAACAGAGCAGAAGCCAGTTAGCCATTTCCAATCCTGGTGGCAAATGAGCAGGGTGGTAGCAAAACTTTTAAGCTTTGGCAAGATTTCCCTCTTCCAGAGGCTTTCAGACATTCTCCCAGATTCTAATATCCTCTGGTGCAGAGACTTCCAACGGCCAGACTCAGAAAAAATATGACTGTAAATCAATTGAATTTCACACACATTTACTGAATGCTGGTCATAAACCTGGCCCTGTGCTACATCCTGAACGGTGAAAGGTGTTAAAAAAACAACAACAAACAAATGAACTCTGCCCTCAAGACCTCACAATTTGGTAGGCAACATGGAACTGTAAACAATTGATTGTTACACATTGTGAAAAACCCAGACAGAGATTAATATTTCCATACAGATACAGAACAGAGGAGAAAATCAGGAAGATCTGCATGTTCATCATCATTGTCCTGGGTTGAATTGTGTTCCACAATCATGTCCACCCGGCACCTCAGAATGTGACCTTATTTGGAAATAAGGCCTTAGCAGAGGTAATTAGCTAAGATTAGATCATATTGGGTTAGGATGGACCCTAAACCCAGTAAGTAGTGCCCTTGTGAACCTGCCATGTAAAGACACTGGCACAGAGAGAATGCCACGTGGGGACAGAGGCAGAGATTGGAAGGTGCATCTATAAACCAAGGATTGCCAAGGATGAGGGGTCACTAGAAGCTCGGAAGGACCATAGAGCAGATCCTTCCCTAGGGTCTTCAGAGGGAGCATGACACCTTGATTTTGGACTTCTGGTCTTCAGAACCACGAGAGAATGCATTTTTGTTGTTTTAAGCCACGCTTTTATGGTATTTTGTTATGGCAGATCTAGGAAACAAGACAATAATCAAGCAAAGGGGCTCAGTTTTATAGTGAAGGCTGTGGAGAGCTGCTGAAGGGCAGATTCTGTCTTTACTGTGAGGCTGCCTCATATTTCTATGCCTGTTTTCTGACTTGCTCCCCACTATTCAGGTCCATAGCCTCAAGTGGACCCCCCTCCCTAACACATCTGTACCACAAAACTGCTGGGCAAAGCTCCCAGCTACACGGGAGACAGGCAGGCCCCACCCCCCATCCAGGTGGGTGTCCTACCTGCATCTCTTTCTAGGCTCCCACCACTCACGTCTCACTTACCCATCTTCTGAAAGGAAAACTCATAGATTAAGCAACCGTATCTCATATAACTCAATCTATCAGCTACTCTTATGAAATACAGTCACTTCAATCATCTCATTTACAGATGAGGGTGTGTCATCTTCCACACTCCCTCTACCACATCTCAGGACTCTCCTATTTGTTCACTTGGCAGATACCAAATAATTCTATCAATGAATTCATTCCAGATGTGAAAGGCTGGCTATGCCTTATTTTACCTGTCCCAGGTGATATTCGCTTTCAACAGGGGAGCCTGGAAAAGATAACGCCTCTATCCGCTTCCCAGCCCAGGTTCTCAGCCCAGGCTGTATATTGGAATTGCTTTTGTTACAAGGTTAGAAAAAGGAAATAAGTTCTATTCCAGAGACTGTGATCTAGTAGTTCTGGGTGGGCTCTATCAGCTGTCCTTTTTTAAAGCTCTATAAGAATTCTGAGGTACACTACTTGTTGTGATGTGCCTTGGCTCCAAAGAGTTCAAGCTCTGGGGCAGGCTACATTCTGGGTTGAAAATTTTTGAAGTAGGTGGGACTCAGATACATTGAAACCACGCTGTGCTGTCCAACTGTGCCATGGCGATAGTAGTAATATACAAAATAGCTACCAATTATTAAACTCTTGCCAGGACGAGGCACTGTGTTTGGTTCCTTAAACATATGATCTCTAATCCTTCCAATGACTACACAAGGCAGTTTATTTCCTTTTTATGGAGAAGGAACCGAGGTTTGGAGATAAAACTCCCCTGTTACTTGCCAAAGCCTGATCTCCTTACAATACAGCCTACTCCCTCTGTATCACCTTCCATATCTCTCAGTGTGGCTTCCGCAGGGGTTTCCCACCATTCGTAGAATCTAGCATAGACTTCACAGCCATTGACTCGCTCTGGTCCCCTCCCAAAGACAAAGCTGCTTACAAATATGCTCTGAACTGGAGAGCAGATAATTACAACTGTGTGAACTCCTTGGCTCCTACTAAGAAGACTTATGTAGCTGCCCTTTTCTTAGTCTGGAAGTCCTTGGGTTTTTCTCCCACATGAACATCTTTCTTTCTACAAAATTACTCAGAGTGCATCTCTTTAATCAGTTCTTTTCAGACCCCTCAAATTCTCGTCATTAGACTTCACCTTCATTCATCATCATTGAACATCGGCCAAGCCTAGTCTAATGATTTACGACTTATTTACCGGATGCAATAAGCTTGCACATATTTTAGCTCATAGAACCCTTACAATAACTCTCCAGGATGGTATTATTACCCCCATTTCTCTGAGGTCCAAAGACGCTAAATTATGACTTGGCCAAAGTTCTATAGTTAGTAATGGGGAGAAAGAGGGTTAGAATCCAGCACTGTCTCTCCCCAAACCCAATACACTGTCCATGAACTACACTAAAGAGTTGCCAAAATGCAAGTAAGACCTCTGTTGTGCACCCCAGGAAAAATGTACGTCTTGGGGTACTTACATACTTAATCAACTTTTCCTGGCTGTCTGCGCATAGTAGGGCCACTCTTTAATCAAGGGACACCCAGTAGATGCCCACTAAGTGCCCGGAACTATTCAAGGTATTAAAAATATTAAGGCAAATAAGACCTGTTTACTACACTCAAGGGGTTGGCAATCTACTGGGTGACATGGACAGGCAATATAGTGAGAGCATAGCAACATGGAGGCAGCAACAGAGACAGGCACCCATTATCATGGGAGCAAAGAGGAACCAATTTTAGGAGACCAATGGAGGCTTCCAGACAAGGTGGCCACTGGAGGGTTCTTAAAGGATGGTTAGGCATTAACTGACAGAGAGTGGTGGAAGAAGAGTCCATACAGAAGGGACAGCATGGGCTGTGTGTTTGAGTGGGTGTGTTTTGTGTGTACATGCACATAGGTGTGTGTGTGTGTGTGTGTGGACATGAGTGTGCATGTGTGGTATAGCCACAAATACTTCCTCATGGCCTGAGGATTGAGTGTGAGGTAGTGAGAAGGAGACGGGGCCAGTAAACGGAGGGTCTTGTTTCTCTCTCTTATTACGTTGTTTGGACTTTATCCAGGTTGTCATGGGAATTTATGATACAAGGGAGAGACAGGCATTTCATTAAATTATTTTTTACCGTAGAAAATGTCAAATATTAAAAAAATTATAGGTAGTATTTTTATGACAAACAACCATGTAGCCACCATCCAGAATTAACAGAAGTTAACATTTTGTCCTATTTGCCTTAGAGCTTTTAAAAAAATGGGAAGGCATCAAAGGTAGAGGTGGGGTTCTCTTCTTACTGCTTCCAATCCCTGCCCCTCCCCAAGGGGACACACTATCATCAACCTATAGTTGGGGATGAATCTTCTTGTGCCTACTTTGAGCACTGCACATGTTTTTGTATACATTGCCTTGTGTGTTTTTGCAATTTACATAAATGGTAATATTCTATATGTTGCCTTTTCCCACAAATATACATATGATTATATTCATTGATATTTTCTATCATAAGTTATGGTGGGTATTTTTTTTTGGTCTTGTTAAAGAAAGTCTACTCAACCCAGATATTGCAATATTTTCTTATTATTTATACAAGTTTTAATTTTTTGCTTTAATTCATCTTAAATTTGCTTTTGTGTAAAGAAAGACCTAATCATGTGAGGTTGAGATCTAATTTTATGTCTTCCATGTGTTAATCAGTTGCTCAGTACCACTAATTGAACATTCTTTCTTGTCCACTGATTTGTAATTCCAATTTATTTTTAAGGTCAAAATACGTAGGTGACTTTCTTTCTGGGTTCTTCTTTCTCTCTCATTGATCCATATGGAAGATTGTTTGCAAAAATAGCCACAAGTTAGTGTAGTGGAGACCAGAAGGGAGAAGGGTGGGCATGGCTGATGTGTTTGCTAACAATATTTGTCAATGGTTTTGCTCCTTAATCCATTAATGTGATAAATTTAATCAATAGATTTTTCTAATATTGAACCATTCTTTCATTTTTATTCTGTGTCTGTGTGTGTGTGTGTGTGTGCTTCAATATCTTGCTGGAATTAATTTGCTAACATTAGGATTTTTGCATCTTTGTTCAAAAATGATATTGCAGGTAATTTCCTTTTTCACTATTATCCTTATCTATTTGGTATTGAGTTTACCAAATAATTTTTTGTTTTGCTTCATGACTTGGTTTTTGCAATATCCATCAGCAGTTGTCTTAGTTTCAACTAAACATTTAGATTCTAGATCTGAGTAGGCCATACCTGGCACCAGGTTACACGGAAGGCTGCAGGACACACACAGCCCGGCAGTAGGGCATCTCTCTTTGGTGATAGTCTTTGAGCAGGTCACACAACAGTCCATTGGCTATTCTCAGATCATCCAAGTGACAGCTCAGGTGCAAGGGAAAGTGACCACAAGGGTGGATTTAGGAGGCATCACCTAAGATCAGAACCAATACAGCTGAAACAGCTCCATAGGCGTAGCTTCTAGATCCCCATAAGAGACATACCCAGTTACAAATCAACCCCACATAGAAAACTCGAATTTAAGCTTCCTGCCAGTATATCCACAGTCTTCCCAGGAACTATACAGTTCACCAGTCATGGGGCTTTTTCTTTTTCTTCCTTAACCGTAAGTTACATTACCTGGAACCTAGCTTACCTTTTGCCTTTACCAGGTGTCCAGGGTTAACCCCCAGTCAAATTTGTCCATCCCGATGAAGGGCATTTTTTTGCCCTTTACTCTTAGCTAATTGCCCTCTTTCTAGTCTCTAAAAGATTTTGTATAAGATAGAGTTGTCCATTCCTAGAAGATTTAGTGAAATTTGAAATTATCTTGTGCTGTTGCTTTTTTTGAGGAGGGCAGATTTTTGATCACAAATTTAACTTACTGAAGGGTCAATTCAGATTTTCTATTTCTTCTTGAGTCAATTTTGGTAATTTTTATTTTTCTGAAAATATTAATATCATCCTATTTTTCAAAATTACTGTCATATTGCTAGTCACAGCATTGTATAACAATTGCTAAAATTTCTCCTGAAACTGCGGTTATGTTTCCTTTGTCATTCTTGATATTGTTATTGGTGTCTTCTCTTGTTTCTTGAGCAATCTTGTCAGAGAGCTATTTTATGAATCTTTTCACTGAGCTATATTTTTTTTTTTTTTTTTGTGAGGAGATCAGCCCTGTGCTAACATCCGCCAATCCTCCTCTTTTTTTTTGCTGAGGAAGACGGCCCTGGGCTAACATCTGTGCCCATCTTCCTCCACTTTATATGGGACGCCGCCACAGCATGGCTTGCCAAGCAGTGCGTCGGTGCGCGCCCAGGATCCGAACCAGTGAACCCCGGGCCACCGCAGTGGAGCGCGCGCACTTAACCGCTTGCGCCACCGGGCCGGCCCCTGAGCTATATTTTTTAAAAAAAATATCTTTACAGTGTCCTTGTTTTCTGTTTAATTGCTTTTTGATTTTATCTTTTTAAGTTTCTTTCAGTTTATTCTATGGTTCTTTTTCTAGTTTTTGAATTAAATATGTAGCTTCTTAGGATTTATTTTTTTTCTAATACATACATTTAAGACAATATATTTCCCTCTAAGTAGGCTTTAAATTGCATTACTCAAATTTTACTGTGTAATGCCTTTATTGTTATTCACTTCTAGATTTCCATTATGATTTCTGCTTTAACTCATGAATTATTAATTGTGTTTTTGCAATTTCTAAATGTGTTTTGTTTCTTTGCACAATTTCACTCAAGTGGTGGCAGCCTATCCTTCTTACAGTAATAAAACAGAAGTTTCCAAGAAAAAAATGATGATGGAGGTAATAAACATATCAGGTTTGTCTCACAGAAAAAAAAAAATATATAGAAATACCTTTCCTAGATCAAGTATAAAACTGCATAGAATAATGTTTACTTAGCACCGAGTTTAATCTTATTTTTTTATGGGCATGTTATTCAGCCAACATTTAGTTACTAAATATACACAAAGAATATACTTGGGATTGAGGAGACAATTTAGTAGGAGAAAACATAAAATGTGGGAAGTATTCTGTGATAGAGGCTAGCAGAGAGTATATGAGGTGAGTAGAAAAGGGACACCTGGCCCAGAGAGATGGGTGAGGAATGAGGATCCACGAAGGCTACTAGGAGTGGATGGCTGAGCTGTGCCTTGAGGAAGAAGCAGAAGTCAGCCAGATGGCGGAGACTGCTTCTCCAGGCGTGCGACAGCTTGGACAGATGCACGGAGAATCACAAAGTACGATGCAAGAATGCCTCAAGCATTGAGTCATTTTTTATCAGTGCCTAGAAATAAGACCAGAAAAGCAACATGATTCAGAGTAGAGTAGGCTTCTTAAGTGATGGGTTGAAAGTTGAACTGCACTTCTATCCATAGCCCTCCAGCCTCTCTAAGGACTCACACTGCTTCCTTTGCTACTAGGTCCAGGTGGGCGGTCCTTACCTTCCTCTAAGGGAAAACAAGAGCTAGCCAATCTCAAAGCACCTAAAAATCATCCAGCTCCCTCACAGCTCCACAGGTGGAGAGCAGAAATGTTAGCACAGCAAAGATTGAGTTTTACCACATGGTGGGCACTGTGCTAGGTGCCTTACGTCCATCATGTCCTTCAATGCCACAGCAAGCTGGAGGAGGTCCTGCTACTGTGCTTCATATAACAGACAAGGAAATTGAGTTTCAGAGCGGTGACCTCTTGCCCACGGTCACACAGCTAGAAGGTAGCTGAGATAGGATTCAGTCTCTTCAGATCCAACGAAAATGCCCATGTCTCTTTGTCTCTCTGGAAAATAAGAATATTGGCTTTTCTTAGGGGCCTCCCAAAGGTAATAATAACAAGAATCTTCAGCGTTACCAAAGGCTTTGTAGCAGTTGTATGTATACAAGACAATCTCACAGGTCACCAGAGCAATGGCTAACTCATTAAACAATGGTATCAGTTAGGATGCATTTAGTTAAAAATAACACAACATCCAACTAAACATGACTTAAATAATAGGGTTGTTTTTTTTCAATAACAAGGTGTCTAGAGGAGGTGGTTCCAGTACTGGTACAGCAGCTGGACGATGCCATCAAGGACCCAAGTGTTCCTCTCTCTGAGTTGACTTTCTCAGTCCATAAATCATGCCACCACTCCTGGTCTCAAGATGGCAAAGCTAAAAGGAAAAGAGAGGCACAGTGTTTTGTTTTTTTTTTTAATAATCTATTTTATCATGGAGCAGAGATGAGTATTTTCTGGAAGTCTCCCCCAAATGCAGCAGACTTCTCTTTATGTCTCGTTAGCTCAGACTGATTCCCATAGCCACCCCCAGCTGCAAGGAAAGCTCAAAAGCAAGGATGCCCAAGCACTTTCATCCCCTGTCAGGAGAGGTGGGCTCTGCTGGGACAAGGAAGGACCAGGAGCGTTGTCATTGGTTAGACAGCCAGCAGTGTTGGCTGCAGAAGCTCAATTTAATAGCGTCTTATTGCTGTTTCCTGTTTTGCATTTATTGTCTGCTGATTTATACACATGTATGATTAATTTAGGAAGGATAAACAATTATTTGTTACTTAAGAAGTAAAATTTGTTTGGTGGAAACAGTCTCAAAGCAGAGAGTGAATTGTGCTCTTTCTTCCGTTGAGTTTTCACGTTCTTCCCTAAGGATTCTCGCTATCATTCCTACTTTGGGGCCCTCCAGAGAGTCTTAATAATACCACGTTTGTTTCAAGGAGCAGTGGGGATGGCAAAGAGGACACAGATTGAGGAGATACAGGAGAGAAAACAATTGATAGAACTGTTCCCAGTATGCCCTGTTTTCCAGATGGCCTTGCAGCTCTTTGGGGGTTAGGCAGATGCTCTGGACCCCACCCTGTCTCTCCCCCATCACCACCCCGACCCCTCATGTATTACCCACAAGTTTCTCCTGGTGAAGATTAGTTCTGAGATCAGTTCTGAACCAGAGGATGTTTCACCACCTCTTTCTATGTTCGATACTGGCTATGTGGGCAGAGGTGGCAAGACGGGGTGTCACCAAGTAAAATTAGGTAATAAAACTAGGTGACATAGTTTTTCGAAAATGTATCCCTCATGCAAAGTGCAAGATGTGATGTAGCAGCTTTCCTCCACAGAGCTGTCCGAGAATTGAGTCTGTCATTGCTGAGAAAAAGACAATTTTTTTGCTGGATTTTTTGATGTCTTGGTGCTTTTAACTGGAGATAGATTATTTATTTCTTTATCTTTTTATTACCGCCTTTGAAATCCTTGAAGACCGATGCCTCCTGATCTGAGTTTATTCAGATTGCCGTTTGTAATGAGAGACCATTTAATTTTATATCTCCAAATGTATTCTATTTTTCATGCTCTCTTGCTTTCTTGAAAGTTTGCAGACATATTTGTCACTGGCCTCTATAATAAGGTCCCAAATTAGGATGCACTTGCGGAATTAATGCCTTTATCTTATATATATATTTGGCAGCTGGCTTTAATTTATAATTTAGTTCCATTCCTCTAGTTGATGGCGAGGGAGCATGACTTTTGAGAATGCTGTGTGTACCTAATTCTTGAATGCAATTTACACATTAAAAATAAGTCGCTAGCTTCCATGGGTTTCTGCATGTTCATGCATATTCAATTACAGAGAGCCATGTGTGTGCAGAGCTGAGTAAAGAAGATGGATAAAAGAGAGAAGGTGGGCCTGTTAACAGGGCCAGAGTCTGAGGAACCAAGAACATTTTCACTTACTGAATTGGTAAAATTATTGGCAATATTTTATTTTCTGAAAAGGAGGGAGAAGAAACTATTTCTTGGGCATGTACTATGATGGGAACTAATTTACCTATGAGGTCCAAGTTAAAGGGAATCTGTCCTATTTACTCTTTCCCTCTTGGGAGGCTCCACAAATGTGAAGGCCCATCACATGGGGAGCTGGAAGCAATGTTTCTGTTGCTTGAGCCCAGCTGACCAGTTCCAGGACGGGGTTGATGAGGCAAAAACAGGAAAGGAAAAGCCAGAGGAGCTGTGTGGTCCCATCCTAGAAAAAAGCACGAGGCAAAAGCACCTAAGCCATATTGATGCTCATGACCCCACCTCCACCCCCACCCCACCCCCACCCCACCCACCATCCGAATGTACCCAGGATTATTTGAGAAATTTCAGTGGGCCAGGGTGAGGCCAGAGGCAGCTGGTCAGGATTTGGCTAAAGGCTGGGCCTTTGTTAGGCAGATCAAGGTACAGGGTATATAAGCAGATGGGATGTGGAGTGGGGAGGAGGGTTTCAGGCAACGGAGAGAGACGACAGCTGCTTTAGCAAAGGAAAATTAGAGGAAATAAAAGATGCTTAAAGAAGAAATTTAGAAGGTTTGGGTATTGTATATGTGATTTATTCCTCTTCTTTTTGTACTTAAATAAGCTTCAGAAATTATACTCTTTTTAAAAAACTACGTTTCTTTTCCAGGTTTTTTTGTGCGTGTGTGTGAGGAAGATTAGCCCTGAGCTAATATCTGTTGCCAATCCTCCTTTTTTTGCTGAAGAAGATTGGCCCTGGGCTAACATCTGTGCCCACCTTCCTCTGCTGTATATGCGGAACACCTGCCACAGCATGGCTTGATAAGCAATGCGTAGTTCTGAGCCTGGGATCCAAACCTGCGAGCCTTGGGCTGCCAAAGTGGAGCAGGTGAACTTAACTACTGCACCACCGGCCCGGCCCCGCTTTTCCAGGTTTTAAGAGTCGATTTGTGATGTGGCAGAGAAGAAGGTAGTTTGGGGTGAGCGTATGTATGTGTTTGTGTGTGTGGTAGTTTGTTTTTTTGATGCCTGTATGGTAAGAAAAGACTTAAGTGTAGATTGGGGCAACCCAAGAGTTTTAGCTAAATCCAGGTTAGAATGAGAGACTGAGCTCAGAGACCTTAAAAATGGCTCAGGCTGCAGGTGGGCAATGGAGGAGCTGCACACATGATCTTCTCACCCTGCTGTGCCCCATCCTGAAGATCCTGTTCTTAAAGACCTTCTCAGATGAGAATTTCAGGTTGATGAAATAAAGTTCCTAACAGGAAGGAATGAGAGTTGATACTAAACCAAGAAAACACGAGGAACATTTTGCACATCCTAAGTGAATGATAATGGGTACTGTACAATTGAAATCCATTTACCTTTTCTTATTCCTAAGTAATTTTTAAGGATCTCTCTTCCCTGCAGTTTCAAAGAGATGCTTAAAAAGTCTTTAAAAGATGTAGGTTAAACAAGCACAGCTTGTGAAGCAATTAAAATGCACCCTTATTTTGTTCTCCCACTGCTCCTCCAAAATGTATTCAATGGGGCAAACTTCTCCTGCCCTAGGGTGAAAATTAGCCAAGTTCAAGATGTTTCTGATAACTCTCAGGTAAGTGACAGTTCCATAGTTGTTTTAAGTCTCAAAAATTGTGTTGATTCAGTAATTGAGTGCCCAAAAATATTAGCCAAAAAATCTAAATAAGATTTGGTAGTGAATCTTCCGCCTTCCTCCAGCTCAGGAATTTTTAGCCTGGAAGCCTGTGGAGGAAAATGTGAGGGGCTCTGGGGTTGATTTGTCTATTCATCCATCTTGTGCTCAACAATGGCCTGAAGCCCAGCTTCCGTGGTTGGACGAGGGAGGAAGGAGAGGTAAGGGAATATGAAAAGTCCTCCTTGGATGACACCATCATCAGCTGTCCTAGCACCCAGGACCTGGCAGAAGTGTGGGCATTTTCAGGTTCTCAGAAAACCTACCACTGAGAACCACCCTCTGAGGCTCCCCAAACCCAGCTGGAAGCAACACTATTCAGGTGGATGCTTCACCTCCTTCCTCAGACCCTAGGGACCCAGGTTCTTGATGATAGGATTCCCCTTCCTCCCCAGGACAGCCCTATTAATTGAAATGTTCCCACCCTGGCTTTTTCTCACACTAAACAGTCCCATGCTGGCTCATGGGAAACACTTCCACACCCGTTGTTCCAAGGAACACTGGGTTCCCACACAGCAGGATTCCCTAGGTTTCACCTCCAAAGCAGCATATCAGCCTGCTCTGCCCTCTGCATCTCCTGGTTGAGAAGGAGACCTCAATTGCAGAGAACACACTTCAAATCTCTTGGAATGATTCCATTGAAGACTTTCACCAAACTTGAGCTGGCACCCCAAAATACGATGTTGTTGCTGAAGAAATCTCCACGATGTTTTTCCTCTTCCATTGCCTTAACTCTCTTTAAATCCTCAATGAGGAAGAGGGTCCTCTAGCCGTGCAACAAGTCTTCTGACATTTCCTTGGTAAATGCCAAACACAGGCACCTGGCTTTGAATTTCTCATCTGTTATCTCATAGTGCTTATCAGAGGCTTCAGTTTCTACATCCTGTTACAGATTTGTTTCAAGATAATTTGTATGCCAAGAGGAACTTTTATTTTTTCTCCATTTGGTCTCCCATCCAAATGTTCCATGCCTTTATGATTTTATGACTCAGTCTCTAAGACATATTCTCTAAGTCACAAGATGGAATGACTCATGCCTGCCTGGTCTGTACTATCTCTGAAGCTCATAAAATACAGGATGGCTATATTCAAGTAAGTCTGGATATTTTAGAGTTCCAGATAAAGGGAGTTCAGAACAGGGAGAGGATTTCACGTGCTAAGAATTAAAGGTAGAGACCTTTGCATTATTCTGGAAAGATAGTGACTATATCCAGGTAAAAGTCTCTGAAAAATTAAGGCAAGATTGGGATTATTTGTTGAGAACCACCATGAGCTTCACATACACCATACCACGTAATCATGCAAACGACTCTGCTTATTCCCTGACTAGCATTCATTCTTCAGATTCTGATTAGATGTTACTTTCTCTGAGAGAGCTTGCATGAGCCCAGACTATAATAAATGCTCCCGCTCTAGTCTCCAAAGCAAATTGTGTCTGAATACATATCACACTGTGTTCTAATTGTCTGTTTACAACTCCACTTCATCATTAGTTAGCTAATGAAAGCAAGGCTCGTGAGTATCTTTGTCATTATTTATCCTAATGGCCTTGTGTATAGCCAGCAATAGTAGATGTTTAATAAATATTTCACCTATGTATTAGTCAGGACAGGTTAGGTCATGCTGTAGTAACAACAACCCCAAATCTAAGCAGCTTAACACAGCAAGGCTGAGTGCTTAGTCATGCAAAGTCCCCAAGATTCTCCAGGGCAGCTTTCCTTCATGCAATGACTCAGTGAGACAGGCTGCCTGGCTCTCATAGCTGCATTTGAATGGGGGTTGTTGTAGTGGAGATAGAAACAACTGGAAGGTCATGCATCAGCTCTTCCAGGCTTCAACCTGGGAGGGACATGAGTAACCTCTCTCTCGGCCCATTGGTCAGAAGTGGTCACATGAAATGCTCATGAAGTGTTTGGTGAGCCCCACTACAGCTGCCCACCCTCGTCCCAAAGCCTGTTTCATCCCTTCATGCAGCGATCCTAGTGTGCTGAGCCCTTGAGCTGACCTGGTTTGACAGCAGTTCTGAGTTGGAGGGCAGGAGAAGTAAGTGGGAGGCTGAACGTGGAAAACTCAGTGCCAGGCTGAGGAGTCAGGAACTTTCCTTCGTAAACAATGCCAGCTACCATATCTTGGATGGCTACTCTGTGCCTTAACTGTATTATTTCTTTTCTTTGTGGTAAATCTGTCAGGCGAGGAACTGCAGTAGCCATGTGACAGAGTTGGGATTTGAGCTTGGGTCCTCAAAGCCTACACTCTTCACAAGGGTAGTGCTTGGGGCAAGCGTGGAAGGTTCAAACTTGCGTGGGAGGAAAAAACCCAGGCAAGCTGGGAAAGAGAGAAAAACAGGAGGCTGTGGAAGGGTTCTGGTGAGAGCTATGAAGGGCTGAGCCAGGGCAGGGGTGGTGTGGTCTCCGGAGACAGTCGAGTCCTCTTTCAATCAGCTATTAAATATCCCCCCACCACATCCTTGAGAATATTTCAAATAATTAAGGTCAAGTTGTCAATGACTGATTGCTTTCCTCTGTTTCCTATTCATCAACCCACCCCTGATGGCCCAGATCAGGGCACCAGAAGAGTGGAGGAGATGGGGTGGGAGGCGAGCAGTAGCAGGGATTGAGGGGGTGGGATGTGGGCATTGGGGTCTCTAGGGAACTCTACGGCTACAAAACTTCTCAGGCTACTGTTTGGGTAACACAGATATGAATAAGTGACCTAGAAAGAGTCTCCTTCCAAATCACAGCCCCAGCTCACCCTGGATAATGCTCTCCTATCTTTTCCAAAGGTAGTGCATTTTACTTTTTACAAGTGAACAATATGGAAGTCAAATTTCTTATGATAGATTTAATTCTGGGAACTCTGTTGAGTGCCTATAGGAGCCAGGTGGGAGCAGGGTGTCAGGAGGACTTACAGATGGGACCAAGTCCCTGCCCTCCAGGCATTCAGCATCTGAAGGGAGCAGACAATGTTCAGGTGGGTCCCTCAGACACACCGTGTGACAAAGGCCCTTGGCAGGGTAGGTGTCTGGAGTAACGTGGGTACAGAGGGGAAGCTTCTGAGTAAAGTGTCAGAAAGGCAATTTCCCTTGTCAGAGGGCTTGCAGTTGGAAGAGAGGTTGGGAATCAGAATCAAGGAGTGTTTGCATGATGGGTTCTAAGCTTACTTTCCAGTGCTTCCTAAACTAGCTGATGGCATAAATGAGAAATCCAGAGTCTCCACCACTGAAGCACACCCCCATGTCCCAGTGGCCTGGGCATTAGTGTGGCACAATGGAGGGGGTGCTGGACTTTAGGACACCTTAGTCTTAGCTTCTACTCTGTTTCCAATCTGTTTTGTGACCTTGGACAAATACTTTTCCACTCTGAGCCTCAGCCTTCCCTCGAGCTCCCAGCAACCTGCGAAGTAGGCCTGGCAGGATTTATTCTGCTTATCTTGCAGATGACAACACCAAGTGAGAGGGAAGTGAGCAAGGAATGCTCTGACTTGAATGTTCTTGAATCGCCCTGAGAGGTGGATTATCAGATCCACTCCCACTTCACAGACGAGACAACACATTAGGAAGAGTAAGTTATTTTCCCTTACTTGTATAGCTGGTTTAGGTGAAAGCAGGTGTTCCAAACCACACTGGTCGGCCTCCAGACAACATGGCCTTCTACTTCTGCTCACACATTGCAGTACAAAAGCTTGGGTGTGATTTTCAGAAAATGTGAAATGTTACCTTCACCGGAGTGAAGACTTTTCATACTTTTAAAAATTTGTGAGACATTCTGCCTCCAGTAGCTTCTGCATAGGCTCTGAGGCCATTTCACAAGTGCAATACTGTGAAATGAGCCACCAATCTTTGTGTCCCCATGCCTTTGAGGAACCAAGATTTTTTTCTTTTCTACAGTAAATTAAATATTCCATCGGTGAAGCATAATTTAATAAACCTATGAAAATGAAGCCCTGGCTCTCATTAAAGTGAAAGCCACTCATTTACCTTGTCATCATTTGGGGAAAGTTTCCCATGACCTACTGGATCCTGAACCACCCCAAAGCCTGCAATCAAAGCCATCTTGTGGTTAGAGTCCCAAACCGTTTCGTCTTCCAATATTATTAAATTTATAAAATCTCGAGTGGAATGACTTTGATCTAGTATTCCAATATAGAAAACCTCATTCACTCAGGTGTCACCAATTCACAAAATGTGGAAATCTGGGCATAAAGGTAGAAGTTGACTTTCTAGTTTGTATGTTTCTAAAAGTTTAATGTTTGCAGTTACAGCAACTCATCTCGTGACTGATATTAAGTTCTGTTGGCACTTATTCCCAATTTTTCTTCCAACTGCTTCCCCTTCTCTCCATCTTTATTGCTTCCTCGGTAGCTCTGTCCACTATCTTGGTCCAATTGCTCCAGCATCCGATTTTTCAAGCCCCAGATGAAGTCTACATAGTGCAGCCAGAGGAGTTGTCAAAAGTCCAAGTCTGCTCGTGTCACTCACGGATGAGAATCTCTACACACTCCATTGTCTATAGAACGAAGTCCAATCTCTTTTGTAGGTATACAAGACTCTTTGTGTTCTGAACATGTCTCTTTTCTCCAGCCTCATCCCTCTTTACAATTATCCTTACTCTGAACTCTACTCAAGGCACGTTAACCACCATACTTTCCCTAATATGACTTACTCTTTCTCCTCCTGCATATCTGCTCCTGCTGGTCCTTCCAACTGAAACAGTGCTCCTTGCTCACCTCTCTGCTAATTCTGGCTTACTCCTATTCCCGCTCAGATCTAAACTCAGACTAAACTCAAGGAGGATTTGTCTGACCCCTCAACCTGAACAGGAACAACTCCTTCGTGTTCTCATGGCCCCCTGTTTTCCCCCCATTGTTGACTCATCACCATGTACTGTCACTGCCTATTAATTTGTCTGTATCCTGTATGAGACTATAAGCTCCTACAAGGTTGGAATTATCAGAAGGTATCATTAGGAAAGTCCCTGGTGCATAGTAGACTCTCAATATATATTATTTGAATGAATAAACAAACAATGATAAGCACCTTGGTGAAACTGCAGATGAACCCACTGCATATAAGGAAGCTGAAGCTCAGAGATTTTAGTGACTATCCCAACCAAATGGGATTCTTGCTTCACACTATAGATGATTCATCTCTATATCTCCTGCAGCACTAGCACAGTACCTTGGACATAGTAGGCGCTCAGTAAATGTTTTTGCTTTTATGGGAAATGCTGGTTCTGGCTATGAGCATGTGGTTTTCTAGGAGCTGGAATTGAGTGTGGCCAGGGGGCTAGCAGCAGGAGAGCTCAGCAAGCTCCAATGATCTAAAAGTGAGTCCCACTGTTTCTGTTTTGTCCTCTTCTCTAGGGTCATCTCAAGAAGGATTGAAAGAAAGTCAAAACAGCTGGGTGATTCCATTAACAACCAGTAATCTGGGAATGCTGCTGAAGGCTTTTGAAACTGAAGTAGCAATAACTCCCTATGGGGCCATTAACCTGCAGCCGAAATTAGATTGTGTAGAAATAACATTAAATAAAGAGCTACAGTCCTCAGTTAATTGAAAGGCAAACTTGTGAATTATAAGATCATTCTTTTTGAAAGGCAGAATATTCCATCGCCCCAAGACCCTTGGGGCCACTCTTGAATGTCCCGCTTGAGGTTCATTTTAGAGAAAACACATTTCCTAGAGGGGCACTTTAGAAATCCATTTTTTATGGAAAACAGTTTGAAATGGAAAAATTAAAAGCTTTGGAATGAGACCAAGGTAAGGTAGGTTTAAATCTTAGATCTGCCCCATGCTAGCTCTGTGACCTTAGGGAAGTTACTTAATTTCTCTGAGCTCCAACAGTCTTGTCCTCTAATTGGGGGTGGTAGTGGTGGTAATAATGTGTATCTCCCAGTCTGTGAGGAGGGCGGGCACATAGATAGATCATTGCAATACAAGGAAGGGAGGACACTGAGAGTGTTATGGGACCACCCAGGGGGACCACCTCACCTGGCCAAGAAGATTAAGAACGGCTCCTCAAAGAGATGCCACCTGCGCCAAATCGTGAAGAATGAACAGGTGTAACTGGATTAAGGGGCGGGCCACTAGTACTTGCCCTGCCCTGGAAGTCACATTCACTAGTATTGGGTCCTGATCACTGAAAATACAGGCAGATGGAGGTCAATTTACTCATCAAACTCTCTCCTTTCTTCTCTCCCTCCCTTCTTTCCAAGCTTCCATATTTATTTCCTTCTGTCCTTCCTACTAAAATTTCCATGTTCCTTCTCATCTTGACTTCAGTGAAGCCTAAGAAAACTCTCAGTGGCCATTCTCTCAGGGTTGAGGGGAACAGATCTTGTTCCCTCCCCTCCTGATGGCTCTAGTCCCTGCAGAAGACAGGATATTGTCTCCATTTCCCTCTGACTCAGGCAGATGGCAGGGAGTGTTGTGTGTTCCACAAAGGGGCACCCTGTCCCTGCTCTGGAGTCTCTTGGCGAGCCCTGTCATGGAAGGCATCCAGGAGAATTTGGAACATTGCACCTGCCTTTTCAGAACACAGGAGCAATCATGACCCACAAAATCACAAAGCTGCCCATACCTGAGTGGATCTGAAGCCCTAGGAACCGAGGTCCTGAGACAAGTGGCTAGCGAGAATCTCTACATACTGTCCTCCGTGCCTCGGTTGATGGAGGGGGCAAGAGTGATTATCATTATCTCTGTTTTATGGATCAAGAAACTGAAGCTCAGAGGGGCTCAGTAATTTTCCCAAAATCGCACAGCAAGTATTTGGTAGACAGAGATTACATGCCTGGTCTTCTGATTCCAAATCCAGTGCTCTTTCATTATGATACATTGCCTCCATATATTTACAAACATCCGGATTTTGACCAAGTGTAGATAAATAACCCAGGAATTTGATTATATTTTTACTTTCTGGTTTTGTCTTTGCTTATACCTAAATTAAGGGCCAACCTCTTCCATGTAAAATCTGCCCCTTTTTTCTGTCATTCTATATCTTCTTTGAGGGCACCATTATCAACCCATCATCCAAGCAAAAACCTGATAATCATTTTAAATTCTTCCTACTTCTCAAACCCACCCAATTCTCTGCCCACTACCTGTAATGAACCCCAGGTCCTCTAGCTTTGGCTTCACAAATATCTCTTGCATCTGTCCCTCCTATCCTTTCCCCTTTCCCTGATCCACTGCCCTACCTCAGCCTCTTTCTCAACCAGTAAAGCACAATGACCTTCCAACTGATGACCATTCTGAGAAGTTTACCCTAAATCAATGCTTTATACTTAGTGAGATGATCTTTCAACACCACAATAAATACTTTAAGTGACCACTCATTTCCTAAAAAAAGCAACTCTTTACAGCAGAATGTCTCCGAGCCAGGCATGGTGCCACAGTCTTTACACACAACGTCTTTAATCCTCAAAATAACCCTACAAAAGAAATCTTGTTATCTCGATTTCACAGTCAGAAAGTAGCAGAGCTGGATCTCCAATATGGGTGGATCTGATGACACAGATGTGATCTATTCACTGCACCACACCAGCTCCCAGATAAATCCAATCTCCTTAGCATCAAATACAGCCTTACCTCCTGCCACCAGATACCCTGCTCTCCAGATGTGCCGCCCTCCCTGCAGTTCACCAATCTCTCCAGATTGTTCTGCATGCCATGGCTCCATACATGCTCTACCTCTGCCTGGAATGCCTTCCTCTTTTCAACTGTTCTTCCAAATCCCATTCAGTCAGCAGCAAAGGTTAGAATTCAGGACTTGCTCACTCCAGTCTCTTCTCTTTTCTTCCATAGAGCCCTGCCTCCCTTCCACATGGACAATTTTCACTTCCTTCTGGGTTATGACATTGTAACTGGCATGGCTGAGGATGGGGAAATGCCACAGGGGTGCTTCAACTTGTAGTTAATGTAAAGAGATATGTCTCTGCTGGCTTCTTCTGGAAAATTATTTCAAGATTTAATTTTTACAATGTAAAGGAAGCAGGACTTGAATACTGGTCAGACTAATAACTGCACTTCTGAGTTGTGCTGATGAGATGGCTTCAGAAAAACAATGGTTCTCCCACTGAGCCACAGGTCAGAGGGTGCTTGGTGTTACTTTCAAGGGAAGTCATTGCTAGGCTGGAGCGTGCTGTTTCTTGAGGAATGAAACTATCAAAATTAATCTAAGTGTTTCTATGTGGGGAGGGGGTCCTATTCCTCAGCATCGAATGACTCAGTGACAGACAGGATGTATGGGATATGTGTGTACCGTGCTGTCAGGCTTGTCAATACCAAGTTTAAGGACAAAAAAATAAACAGGGAAAAAAAGAGTTTATCTTTACAAAATTATTAAAGATGAAAATGCTGGCTGATGACAAAAGCCTCTGTGAATTTAGAACCCAATATACTCCTGCTGTGTGATGGAGGACCCTGTGTGTGGGAGCTGGGCTCTGCACCTCACAGGTGAGCAGAATGTGGTGAGGCTGATCCAGAGTCAGCGCAGCTGATTCTAGTTCAGGTCTGCAGTGGACCCACCAGGGGAAAAATGAAATAAAATTCTCTCTATAGATAGAGTTATGGCTCCACAGAAATTAAATGCATCTTAATGCATAGTCTCATCAATAAATGATAAGTAATTCCCAGGCATGTATGCACACACACACACACAGACAAAAGAAAAAGCAAATGATGCCAAATATTTGGATGCTTTGTTACAGAAGTGAATATTAGATAAAAAGGTCAAAATCCAAAGTATGATAGGGAAAAAAAAAGTTAGCAGCTGGTCTTTTAGCATCCTTTTTACGAGGGAGAGATAAATAAAGAAAAATAAAAAGAAGAATAAATAAATAGCTTGGGCAACCTTGTAAATATTCCATTAGAACTCTTAATGATCTTTAGTGGTGGAATGATAACAGAGACCACGTCAATGGAATTCCTTCAGCAGGGTATACTTATGGTAAATAAACCTGAAATTTATAGATTTCTGCATCATTGTCTGCTGGAAAATGTCAGTTTCAGGTATGTAATAATCAGAGTACAAGATGAAGATACTTTGTGCTGAAATTCTCCCTTTGGTAAAGTGACAGCCCACATGCATCACTTAAAGACCCCACATATTAAATCAGAGCATGTCCTGATGTGATGAGGAAGAACCCAAGAAGCAGTGTTAGTGACACTGGACTTCTCTTCCTTGGTCTGTGTGTCACAATCACCTATATTGAATTATTAGTAAAGTTTGATAAGATCTCTGATTCTTAAGGGTCTGATTTGACAATGTGACCCTTTGTATAATCTTAGTAGCAAATATGGTAGAAGGCAAAAATCGTCACAAATTCTTGCCCTCCCTCTATGTCCTGGTCCTTCTGCCCACCACGTAGTGTATTCTGCCTCTGGGCTCAGCAGTATATTTCCTTTGGCTAATGGGATGTTAGCCAATGTGACACAAGAGAGGCTTGAAAAGCACTGGGCAGTAGCAATTATTTTCTCTTGCTGCTGTTGGAACCACGTGCCATGTGAACAGACCTAGGCTGGTTGGCTGGAGGATGGGAGACCATGTGAATGAGAGACATGATACCTTAACTGAGGCCCTCGCTAAACCAACCAGCTCTAGCAGCTGATGGGACTTGTCAGCTGACTGCAGATGCATGAATGAGCCCAGATGAGCCCAGAGGAATTGCTGTCCTACAGAATCATGAGACAAATAAATGGTTGTTTTTTTTAAGCACCTACATTTTGGGGTGCTTTGGTGCACAGAAAAAGCTAACTGACACAGTTTATTCAAAATCCGTTGTGATCAGACTCAAGCCTTCTTCACACAACCTCCCCACTTCTACAGCTTGGTTTTCCTCTCTTAGTTTGAGATCAGGGCTCACAACCTGGTGGCTTAGGGGCATTCCAAACGTGTCCCATGAAGAACTAATGTTCAGCCAAGATTCACTGGGAAGACCATACTTACTGCTTATGTGCAGTGTACATCTGATTTTTAAATGCCCTTGCCATCTAATTGCTATATTTTCAATATCAGCCCTGGTCCTATGACCACAAAGTGTACATCAGAATATTTTCCATGGAAATCTGGATTTATGGTTCTCTAGAAAAATTTTAAAAAAGAAGTAAAGATCTGGGAATATTGGGATGGGATTGGGCAAGAGGGAGCTGGATTTGAGAAGTGGCTGCTCATTTAGACGGGACATGTGCTGCCAGTTCGCCACTATCCCCATCACTTCTGGGTGTAATATATATGTCCTATTTCACTTATGTACATTACCTGACTGGCCTTTAGGGGAATTTGATCATATGTATGTCACGTTGGCTGATACCCACCTTTAGGGTATGACCACGCACTGGCATATTTTCCCACATTTTGGTCTCCTTGCCTGGAATGTCCACCTCCTTAGACACTTTCTGAACCTTTGCACATTTTTCAAACCCAACTCAAATGGCTCTTGTTCTGTGAAGCCTTCCATGTGGCTGAGATAATGCTGCTCCATCTTCCTCTGTGCTCTGGAAGCCTTCACACATAATCTCTGCTGGCAACCTTATCATCATATCCATCATCATTGTTGTTTAGAAAGCTGCCTGTATGACTAGAATGTGACCCCCTTGAAGACAGGATCACACTCTCCCCCTCTTTGTCCCTTGGATGTGGCATGTGGCAGTGCCCCCTCAAACCTGTGGCAGATGAAGGAATTAACCAACTAGACATTCTGGCTGAACTTCAGAGAGTAAATTTGATGCAATTTGTGTTTTGTGTAAAATAAAACTTATAATCCTCTATTTTTGTCATATTCTCTGAAGATTACCTTATAATCACCAACATTCTGTTTTGTTTTCAAGGAGCTTCTTTTGGCTTTACGGTGAGCAGCTTATAAGGGAAATAAAAAGTTGTTTGAAGTATGAGAAAATCCGAGACAAATAGGTTTGAAGAAGTGCAATTAAAGGAACAAAGAGAATATGGACAGCAGAGCAGTCAGTATGAGGTCCCCAGCTTCCTGATAAAAGAACATCCACATTGACTGATGGGATTATGTAGTATCAGTCAAGCCAGGCTAGACTATACTGTGGTAGCAATCCTCAAATCTAAGTGGATTAAGAGGAAACCTTTATTGCTACACAAACACCGTGGGTGGGTAGAGAGTGGTCTATTCATCTTGGTCACTCAGGGAGCCAGGCCAATAGAGGCTCCATCTCAACATGTGCTCCGTGATCAGTCAGGCAGGGTACAGACATCCTGTTGTCCACACACTGGCTGGTAAAACCACCATTTAGAAGTGACACACCATTTCTGCTGCCATTTCATTAGCCAAAACAGGTCAGACTGCCAGGACTAACTCCAACAGAGCAAAGAAGAGCAAATCTTCCACACGTCAGGAAAGAGAAAAGTTGAAACATTTGTGAACAAATGAGTGACTACCACAATTAGTGATTTTGCAAAAGGACCTTCAGTTTTCAAAATGCATTATCATCGTCCACATTATAGTAACCTTCACCAGGGAATTTAAAATAGAATTTACCATCAATTCATTGGATTCAGCGACTTCTCTCGAGTTGTTTCGTAAAGCAAGATTCCTTTGTATTAAATGAAGTCTGCCTCAAGATTATGCCCACTCTTCAAGATGCATCATAGGCCACGGCAGTATAATGTGAAAAAGGTTATGTTTTGTGGGAAGTTGAGTGCTGTGGAGGCACAAATTGGGGACTCCAAACTCGGCAGAAGGCAACTGAGAAGCAGGAGTGGACTCAAGGAAGAAATGTGCTTGAGTAGAATCTTGAAGGACCCATTGGTGTCTGCTCAATGGACACGGGTAGGGAAGATAAGCAGTTCCAGGGGAGGGGTGTGCAGATGAGGTCCTTAAGGTCGTAATTCTCTGGTCAGGACAGGGTGACTGTCCTAGAAATGAATTATTAGTACCTTATTTACACACATGTGACCTTGAATAAATGCCGTCCTCTCTCTGATCTCAGTCCTCCCTTTATAAAATGAAGAGGCTAGAATCAGAATCCCATTAAAAAAAAATAGAACTAGACAATCTGATTCTAAAATTCTTCCACGGGGTAAATTTGTAAGAATAACTAAAAGTATTTTGAATACGAAACACAATAAGATCAACTTACCCTATCAGAAATGAAATCGTAGTCTACAAATATGGGAATTAATTTTTTCTCAAAACCTGGCATTGTCCAAAGCCTAGAAAAATCAATTAAAAGAATAGAAAAGAGAGACCAGAATCCAGTCTGTGGTATTTGAGAATTCATGATAAAAGTTTCATTTCAGATCAGTCAGCAAAGGATTAACAATTCAAGAAATAGTTAAGACAATTGAATAATCATTGAAAAAGTTATCTAATTCAAACCACATATAAAAACAATACCCAGATGTATTAAAGATATGTTTTAAAAACAAAATTTAGAAAATATTATAATAAATATAGAGGAATAGTTTTATTACCTTAAGTTGGGAAAGTTGTCCTATCAAAGATTCAAAGCTTTTGACACCATAAAGGAAAGACTGACATATTTGATTATAAAATATTTTTTAATTTCTTTTTTGTGAGAGATAACACAACAAATTAAAAAGAAAAGTGCAGAATAAGAAAAATATTGCAATATATATAGCAAATGATTAATAATTAGAATATACAAAGAGCTTTTTACGATCAATTATTAAAAATCTTCATGGAGAAAACAGGCATAGAATATAGAAGGACAATTAATACAAGACATAAAAGGCTAATAAACATATGAAAATGTTCTCAATCTCACAAAATATCAAGAGAATGCACATTGAAATGAAAAGTTACAATTTATATCAAATTAGTAAAAAAAAATATAGCTAATTAAATCCAATGTTGGTTAAGTTGCTTGAAAATGGATATTCTCATTAAGTGACAGAGAATTCAAACTCGTTAGGAACATGGGCTCTGAAGCCAGACCACCTGGGACCACACCCTGCTCTGTGTGACTTGAAGCAAGTTACTTAACCTCCCTGAGCCTTAGTTTGCTCATCTATAACAGTGACCACATTATAGAGTTAGGTGAAATTAAATATAATAATCTATGAAAAATGCTGAGAGCAGCGCCTGGCACATAGTGAGCGCTCAATGATGATAGCTTTTATTTTTCCACTGTCGGTGAGATTAAAATTAAAAATTAAAATGGAGATGCAATTTCATTTACAGGCATCTTTCCTGCCAAAATAACTACCCAAGAGCATAAATTCCTTTTTACAGGAATATTCATCTCAATATTTTAATGGTAAAATTTGAAAACAACTTTGGTGTTAATTAAAAGGGGAAGAGTCACATAAATTATGACCATCTCCCCTTTATAAAATTTTATGCAACTGTTTACAAAGAATGAGTTAGATCCCTATTTACTGAGATGAAAGGATCACTAAATATATACTATTATGTGAAAAACTAAGTCAGAGAACAATTTGAATAGGACAATCTCTGGAAATCACTTAAAAGTATATCTGTAAATACACTGACAATTTTCTGTAAGGAATCACACCAGACCACTAGTAGTTACTTTTGGGGAAGGTAGTGGGTTGAAAGACAGTGAAGGCAGATTTTAAATTTTCGCTTCAACAGTATTTGTATTTATTTATAACAGCTACATATTTCTTTAGGTACCTCAAAAACAGTATTTTTAAATTAAATGATGGGATGAGCTATATATGCATCAACTAGACAAGCTTCTAACTCAAATATCCTGATTCTCTAATTTTACCTTCTGGGCAATGGGAAGCCATGGATGGTTTTTGAGGAGGAGATTGACGTGGTCATCATTACAGGAATTCCTGAATAAATAGCTTCTTGTCTTGTTCTGTCTAATTTTCCTCACCGACTCTTCCCAGAGCCCACAGGTTCCCTTCTTTCCTCACCAGCAGTTAGCGGTTTTCCTTTAATTTTCCCTTAGCCAAGCATTCAACCTTCAAGTTTATTTCTCCCTTAAGGTCTTTATTGTTTGCTTCTTTCCAGGCAAAAAATTGGTTTTGAAACCATTTCTTCTCTGCAGCTTGCTGAGCCTCCAGAGAGGTCTCTTACAGCTAATGAGCTTTATTTCCCACTCCCCGAGGTGGTGAGGGGTAGAGGGACATGCTGTACCAAGAATTAGGAGACCAGGCTTCTGGCCCTGGCTGGGCGCTGGCCTGGGATTCACCCTATCTGAACTCCAGTTTCCACACTAACAAGATGGAAAAGTCAAAGCAGAGATCCTCTAAGACCCCATCCAGCTGGGATCGTCTAAGATCCCAGGGCAATTATGGGACTTGGAGCTCAACTGATCATGGAGATGGAAGAACAGTGATGTGGTGCCTCCATGCCTTTGCACATCTCATCCCCTCTACTTGGAATGTAGTTCTCCTCATTTTTCTTCTAGCCAACTCCTACTCATTCATTCATCTAATTGTTCAACAAATCCTGAGCACCTACTAAGTGCTAGGCACCACCGTAAGCATTGAGAATACAACAATGAACAAGACAAATATGGCCTCCAAGTAGCATGCAATATAGGGGAGGAGACAGACATCACTCAAATAACCACAGAAATAAATGTGTAGTTATGACGTTTATTTGGTGCAATGAAGGAAAATAAATGGTGCTATGAGGGAGAATTAAAGGGTGACCTCCTCTAGACTGGGGATCAGGAATTATCTCTTAGAGGAGGTATCATTGGAGGGAATGCATTCCAGGCAAAGGAGGGAAAGAGCTTGCCACGTTGAGGAAGAGGAAGAAGGCTATTGCGGTTGAAGCACAATGCACAAGGGGATGATGGTGCAAATGAGCCTGGGGAGGTGGGGAGGTGGGCAAGGGGCAGGTTGTGAAAGGCTCTGTGGGATGTAGTTCTGAGTCTGGGTTTTCTTATGAGCACAATGGGATTTTAATCAAGGAAGTGACTTGTTCTGATTCGCATGTTTAAAATATCACTCAGTCTTCTATGTGGTAGGTGAACTAGAGGTTGCAACTGTAGGAGTTGGGAAATTTGCGACACTGTTGCTGTTGTCCGAGGAGAGGAAATGATTGCTAAGACTAAATCATGGTGGAAGAGATAAGGGAAATGGATGGATTTAAGAGAAAGTCAAGATTTATCTTGAGTCAAGTTTTCAGAAAGTCTTTCAAAAAAATGCCCCCTGTTAATATTTTTGTACACACACATATACATACACATATACACACTTACACATATACATGCACACTGCCCTCTGTTCCAGACAATAGATGCCTTATGGAACATGGGGCCACTGTTGCCAGATTGTCTGCTTTTTCCAAAAGGACCAATATTGTGTAAGCCAAAGAAAACATGTTTAGAGCTGGACTCAGTCCATGGGCCACTAGTTTGTAATCCTTAACCTAGATAAGCTCCAAGGGGGCAAAGATCAGATTTGTCTGTTCTGAATGTCCAGGCACCTAGCGCTATTCTTGGCACATAACTGATGACCAATACATACTTATGGGATGAATGGGTGAATGGAATGGTCAGCGCCAGTAATGGTTGGAAATAGTTGGGTATAAGGAAGGTAAATATATAGAGTCCAATGAAGAAGCAAACAAGGAAGACCAAGGAGGCTACTAAACATCCTACAACGCACAGGACAGCTCTCACAGCAAAGAATGATCTGATACAAGATGTTACTAGTATTGAGGTTAAGAAACTCCACCTTAGAGGGAGACATTGCAAAATGGCATAACAAGGGGTGTGGACATATACTTATAATCCAGGGAGAGAGTGAAGAGTTGGGAACAATAATCCGATCTGCCACACCCCTAGCCACTCTCCTCTCATCAGCTAGAGCAAACTTCACATTTATCTCTTCACTCTTCTGCTTACAGACCTTTAGTGGCTCCCTATGACCTCCAAGCTCAAACTTCTTAGCGAGACTTGCAGGTCCCAACACGAGCTTGTCTACCTCACCAACCTTGCTTCTTGTCTCTTTCTTCTCTGATTTTATGCTCTGGCCACACACACACACACAAATCATTTCTTGATGTAAAAAAAGACAGCTCAGATCTTCACATGGGCTGTTTTTAATTTCTGATTTTCTCCTTCTTTGCCTGTATCCTTCTTGCCCTTTAAAATGTCCTTTAAAATTAGGGGTCTCCTCCCCTCTGAAGCCCTTCGCACCTCCTCCAGGCAGGTTCGCCCTCCCGTCCTATGGTCTTGGTGCATCCTTTAGCTAGTTCATCTCTCGTGCTGGACTATGATGCACTTTTTCCTTCCCCATCTCCCAGGCCAGACTGTGAGCACCAGGTAGAGCGAGGTTTTGCCTTGTGTATCTCCACAGCAATGGGCACTGAGTAAGTGCTCAAAGAACATGAAGTGTGAGTCTTGTTCAACCCAACACAAAGGGCTGTGAGAGCACAGAGGAGAGAACGTACCCATCGCATGCACCCTATATTTGTTAATTCCTTAAGGATGTGGAATGTATCCAAGGTAGGTGCCTAGCACAGTGCTCTGCACGAATTGTTGCTCTCAAAATATTAAATGAAGAGCTTCAGGTGTGAGTTGTTTCTATCAGTCATTTACATCTTAGTATCAAGTTGACCCATCATTGCCTGCCTCTTAGGGACGCTGGTATGTTAAGTTTCTCTCCTTGTGGAATTAAAAGCTTGTTCAGGGTCAAGCAATCAATAAGTAGGAGAAAGGAGAGGGGAGTGTGGAAGAAATGCTAAAGAGGTGTCAGCTTTTGTGAGAAGACCAGTTTAGTCCCTGGGTCCATGCCTCAGGCTGGCCTCTCTTCCCAACTCAGAGGTTCTTTGCCTGCACCTTCTACCCCTCTTCTAACCCTCCAGGAGACCAAGGATCTCAGCAAGGCAGTCTCCTCACACTGATACTCCATCTGGGGCCTGCCAGAGGCAGTTTATTTAGTTGTTTATGTGCTGAGACACACAGCTCTTATTTGAAAGGAAGTGTGAGCAAACAGACCCGAGGCGATTTCTTTTCTCCACTGCCTCCCCCCTGAACAACTGTCACTCCTTCCTCCCCCTATCCCGTCTCCCTCCTCGTGCTTTAGTGCAGAGAACAGCAAGCAGAGAGCACAGTTCTGGGGTTGAATCCTGGTTTTACTACTAGATAGCTCTCTGACATTCTGCCTTGGTTTCTTTATCTGTGAAAATGGGCAAAATCTCTATCTCCTCCACTATGCAGTCAATTCAGCTAAATGTCTCGATTCAGAAAATGAATCCAGTTAACGCATCACAGCTTTGAAGAACGCAGGCACTGCGGCGACAGAGATACCCAAGACAAAGTTTGTGGAAAGCATGAATGAAACAATGTGGAATAGTGATAGAGAAGTCTTATTTCAGAAGACATTGTGTTCATGTTCTGGACCTACACCTTCCCGATTCATGGGGCTGGGTTAGTTTCTTGGAGAGCACTCTGGTGCAGGGACTGCAGGCATGCTTCTGCTTCCCTCCAATCCCAGGGCAGACATCACTAATCAAACCCAGATGCCATCTCAGTATTCTCCTCAACACAGGGCACCTGCAGCCACTGACAATCAGCTGGAATCTGAAACCTATTATGAGAAAAGCTGTGGAAATATGGAATTATGTGCCATTATGGGAAGAAAAAGCATGGCTTAGAGTCAAGCTGGCGTGGTTTGAATCCTGGTTCCTGTGTAACGTTAAGCAAGTTCAACATTCTCCTTAAATCTCAGTGTCCCTCTACATCTGTATACAGAACATATTTTCACCTGACTCACAGGTTTCCTACAGTAGCCAATATTAAATATTATGGAAGCTATTACATGCACATAGTGGGTCCTTAATAAATATTCATTTTCTACCCCTTCCCTTCCAGTTCTAAACAGACCTTCCCTCTGATCCTCAGTTTTTACCTTCTGTAGAATATTATTATTAATGCCATTCTCACAAGGTTATTTTAGGGATTCAAAGTGCTGCCCCTAGATTATACCGAGGTCGGAGCTCTAAAGTCAGGACTCTCTTGTCCTGACTCCCACCCTCATAGCTTTCCTCCCTCCAAGGCTAAACCAATTGGCTCCCAGCTAAAGGTCCATCCTGCCTCAGTTTCCCTTCCATCCTCTGGCCAGTTTTAAGAATCAGTCAGGGTAAGTTAGGGAAGGGTCATTATCTTCAAGCAAACCAAATTGTTAGATCTTGGTCCTAAGTGTGTGTGTGTGTGTGTGTGTGTGTGTGTGTATGTGTGTGTTGGGGGAGGAGCAGGAGGGGAGGCCAGAGCCCAGATGCTCATTAGAACTTTTGGGGGTCTGTTCTTCCCTCAGACCCCTCAGGTCCTTCAGTGCTTTAGGGAATAAATGTCCCCCCTGCATGTCCCTTTGGGAGGGAAGACAGCAGAAGAGGTAAGCAGTGCCCAACCTTTTCCCCACCTCCAGTTATTTCTTCCTCCCCAGTGGATCCCATTAGGACCTGGCCAAGGTGAATTAGGAGAGGCTCTTAGGGCACAAAATTTAAGGAGGCCCTCACTCTTGAGGCTGTGCAAGGGCTGATCGCGCATGTGAGAGTGAGGGCCTCCTTAAATGGAGCACACTTAGCTGTGTGCTTGCCACATCCTAGTCCTGCTCCTGGCAAGTAGGGAAGGAATTTAGTAAAAGTATTATCTGCCAGAGGGGAACATTTGAGGATGTCAGCTTTGGAGTCAGGTCTTCTGTATTCAAATTCCAATACCATCACTTGAGTTGTGGAATTTTGCATACCATAACTATAACTTTTTTCCTCATCTTTAAATCGGAGACAATAATAGTACTACCCTCCTAGTGTTGCTGTGAGGATTAAATTAGAGGCTGCATTAACGATAACCAAGGAAGCATTAGTAAGAATAAAAGCACAATTTTTATTAGACTGTGCAACATTGAAAGTAATAGAGATCCTAGGAGAAGTGAAAGGGATCAAATTCCTCCTACATGCAGATACTATGCTAGGTGCCTTATATATGTTTTTCCATTGTAAACCTCAAAACTATTCTTTATAGCACTCTGATCCTGTGGAAATTAATGAAAGAAAACTTAAATTGGAATCAGGAAGGCCTGGAGGGGAACTCTCATGCCCTATCATACCTTGTCAATTACACCAAACAGGAAGAAAGGAATGCTAAATGAAGTAAAACTATCTCACTACTGAAGGAATATTTCTCTCCCCACACAGCAACAGCCCAGCCAATGAGAAGCAGTTGCCTCCCTGAACTGTTACTTTCCCTCAGTGGACTTTCATTTAGAACAGCCCCTCCCTCTCCCCTTTTTTCTCTATAAAAGCAGCTCCCCTCCTTCGTTTGCTGGATTTGACTATGGTTTGCCGTGGCACGCACATCTCGAATTGCAATTCCTTTGGCTATTTCTGAATAAACTCATTTTGAGATAAAATAATAGGCAAATTTGCTTTTTAAATTGACAATCCCCACTTTACATGTTAAGAAATTAAAGCCACAGAGGATAAGAAACTTGCCCCAGGATACACAGTTGGTATGAAGAGATTGCACATTTGAACTCATATCCCCGAAATTCCAACTTCTTTTCTCTTTTCTTCCACCCTGAAGCTATGTCTGACTTGAAATCCATGGACTAGATGTGGGGTTCCTTCAGCTGCCTGTTCATTAGAATCACCCATGTGGCTTCTTAAACATACTTGTCAAAGCTCCACTGTTTTATTAGAGTCTGCTGGGAATCTGTATTTTTAACAAGCAGCCCTGGGATTGGCATGAGCTGCCGGGTTTCAGCTCCATGGGAGACTGGGTGACCTCAAAGGTCCCTTCCACTTTCAATTTTCTAAGTATAGTCTCATGAGAAAGTAAGTGTGAAAGTGAGTATCAAATTGCAAGAATAAAGTGCCTTGCTAAGAAAAGGCTGATGCTTTCTAAGGGACATATAATTAAAGCCCAATAGATTAAAATTCCTTTAAGAAATGAGTAATACAAAGATTAAGGCACATCTGATATGGCTTCTTGAAGGACTGCTCAAAGATTTATAGGCAGGGGATAAATCAGCTCTGACAAGAGAGAAGAAAATGTGTCTTATCGCTCACATCTTGCAGTGGAAGGTAAAATGTGCAGGAAAAGAGAATTGGCAAACTCAAGCAAGCATCAGAGGTCTTTTGCAAATACATTCCCTTCAAGTGAGCAGGGAAGGTTTGGTTGTCAGTCAAGAGTCGGGTGACTTGGCATGCCAAACCCCTTTCTTGGGCTGGTTTTTTATCACACACAGAAAATGAGCAGAGGAACTTGGAGTAATTAGGAGGTAATGAAGTTGTCAGAATAAGCTATTGACCAAAGAGCAGACAAGGGAACAGATGAAAAATTTAAATGTTTCTAATTTTGCCGATGTGGAAGCTGCGCATCCTTTGTCCATGTGGGAATTATCCTCAGTGCCTAATGAATGAGTTCTTCTGGGCAAAGTGGGGAGCATCTCAAAAGACAAAGGAAGAAGGAATTGGAATCAAAGTCCAAAATGGTAACAGTGACAGCAATAGAAATGATAATTATTCCCTTACATTTTTATTTGGCTTTGAAAAGCACTTGAACATATATTACCTCGTTCAATTTGCACAGGAACCTAAGAGGGAGGAAGAACCATCCATAGACCTTAAGTATGGAAACTCAAGGTCAGAGAATGTGATGCTTTGCCTAAAGGTCACACAGCTTAGTCTAACTAGTGCAGAGCCGAGACTTGAACTCTGGTCCTTCCAGGCCAAGCAGGTGTTCTTTCCATTACAAATGAACCTGGGGACACTGAGGGTACTTTGAGTGAAGAAACGGATACACCAGTTAAACTCAAGCTGTATTGCTAACGTGATCAGACCTTGTTTCCTTTCTTCTTGCATCTTTCCTTTCCTGTTTCCCTGGTCCCTTATTCCTTCTCTTCATTGTTCAAGAGTTTCAACTGAAGGGAGTTCTCTGAGAAGAACCCGGCCTTTCTCTGTTTATTCTGGTTGGTGCTGCTAGTGGGGAAAAAGAGACCAAGAGAATAATCATTTACTGAGTACAGGTCCTGTGCTTTGCCCATAGGACCCCATTCAGTCTCACAACGACTCTGCAAGGTAGTTATGACTATTCCCTCTGTTTTGGATATGAAAACTAGGACCCTGAAGGGCTAGGCAACTGGCTCTAACACAGCTGCTAAGATGTACAGCCCCAGCCAGTCTCTCCAATACCCAAATCCATGTTCTTTTCACTATTATTTCTACTTGCCAGACTATCTCAGTTGGAGGACAACAGGCCACAAAGATTGTCATTTAGCCTGGAAAGCAAAGGCTGGAGGGAATATGGGTTCAGGCTGCAGGTCTGCAAAGAGCCTTCTTGTCACTGAAACAGCATCTGTCCAGGCTCTCAGCCTGTCCCTTAAATGTGACTTACCAGAAATCTATACTCAACTCTGTGATCTGCTTGATCTACAACCATCTCCACTAATCTCTTCTATGTTGGTATGGGTTGAATTGTGTCCCCCTCGAATTCATAGCTCTAACCCAAATGTAGGGGTATTTGGAGATGGGTCTCTGGGAGGTAAATAGGTTAAATGAGGTCAAGAGGGTGGGGTGGGGCCCTCATGATGGGATTAGTCTCCTTGTAAGAAGAGACATGAAAGCGCTCTCTCTCTCCCCTTGTGTGCACACAAAGAAGGGATCATGTGAGGACACAGCAAGATGGCAGCTGCCTACCAGCCAAGAAGAGAGCTTACGCAAAGAGATATTATGTATTAAAACTGAATTGATACTATACACACCTATTGGAATGGCTAAAAATAAAAAGATAATATCAAGTGTTAGCACAGATGCAGCACAACTGGAAATTTTAACTTGAGGGAATTTATACTCATGGGAATTTTATACATGTGGAAATTCTTGCTTGTGGGATGCAAAATAGCACAGCCATCTTGGAAAACAGTGTGGCAATTTCTTATAAACATACACTTACCACATGACTCAGCAATCCCACTCCTAGATATTTACCCAAGAAAAAGAAAGACTCATGTTCACACGCAAACACTGTATGCAAATATTTATGGCAGTTTATTCATAATTACCAAAATCTAGAAATAACTCAAATATCCTTCAATGGGTGAGTGAATAAACAAACTGTGGTACATCCAAACAATGGAATAATACTCAGCAATAAAGAGGAATGAGCTACCTAACCCATTGGGCAGGCATGAGGTGCAGTGTAGACCATACACATGGAAGCACTTTGTGAGCACTATAGCACGTACAGGTGTTGTCTATTATTTTCAGTTTGATGAACATTCTGAACTAGACAAAGATGTGAAACAGAGTCTGAGCGTGGGGAAGGGAGCTCCTCCAAGGAAAATGTGGGTTTCATTCCCTGAAGAAGCGAGAAAGGCGACCAGGCAGACAAACCACAGATATCCACTCCCGAGTACACGTGGGAAGTGGGAGAAGGGAAGGCAGGGTTCGGTCCTGACAGAAGGCAAACCCTGTCCTGAGGCCAGGAGGAGCCAGTGGTGGCAGGCTTAGGGTTTTTTTGTTTGTTTCATAAGACATTTTTTCTCTCCAAGAGACACACCTGGAAGTGACTTTATTATGCAAGGGAGCAAATCTGGCTGCTGAAAAGTTTTTTTTTCTTTTTAAGGTTGTCCCTGAGGTAACATCTGTTGCCAATCTTCCTCTTTTTTTTTCCTCCCCAAAGCCCCCATACATAGTTGTGTATCCTAGTCATAGGTCCTTCTAGTTCTTCTATGTGGGATGCTGCCTCAGCGTGGCTTGATGAATGGTGAGTAGGTCTGTGCCCAGGGTCCGAACCGGTGAACCCCGGGTTGCCGAAGCAGAATGCACAAACTTAACCAGTATGCCACTGGGCTGGCCCCTCAGCCTTAGGCTTTTGAAAGATCACTTTGACAGCAGGAGAAGAAGGATTTCGGGGGTGGGTGTGAGGGTGAAGAGGACCCTTAGGAATCAGAGGCTTTTGTGATTGTCCTCCTGAGTTGTGAGGAAAGCCTGAACTAAGGTGACATCCAGGAGTTAGGAAGGACAGAACAGATTTAAAATCCTTATGAGTAGAATATAACAGACTAGTATAGAATATAATTGGTTATGGTGAGTGAGGGCATGGGCCCAGGTCTGCATGCTTGGGGCCCGTGGGCTCTGCAGGTCCTGGTTTATCATCAAGATCCTAGGGAAGTGCTGTGCTTCTCCAGTGCCGGGCCTGCTGAGCTGCTAATGGGCAATGTTCATGTAACTCCATCTACTTGCTCAGAGATGAGGTCACGGTCATGTAGAATTCTGGGCAACACAGTCAGAGCAAAAGTCCCAAGGGAGCTGGTCAGCCGTTCCAGAAGCTCCAGAGAACTGTGGTCACCCAGGCCCAGGTAAATGCCAGCAGTTTTGGTGTTCACAGAGATCAGTCAAACAGAGGCCAGTTTCTGTAGCAAAAAAAAGGCAAAACCAAAGCAATTAGTTTCACATGGTGCACATGCCACCCTGGACCTTGCAAATCTCCTTTAAACTCTCTCAAAATTATGAAGTTCGACTTGGAAAAAGGGAGGGAACAGCAAATATATAATCCATTTTCACTTTTTATTTTGAAACAAAGGAAATGTTGTTAGGATTAATAAACATATACTGTAACCAAACACTAGTGATGCCAAAGCTTGGCTTCTGGGTAAAATCTAATTTTAAGTACTTTCAATTCAGCAAACATTTACGAGTTCTTACTGTATACTGGGTACAATATAAGGTACCCGGCATATCTTATTTCGAACTCTAACAACAACTTCACAACTGGGCTGTAATTCTCCTCAAATTACTGATGAGGAAATAGAAGCCCAGAGAAGGCCAGTGACTCATTCAAGCTCAAAGAGGAGTAAAATGCATGTCCGCCTTACCCAGAGGGAGCATAGGGAGATCAGGTGTAACAAGGGACGGTAAAGCTTTTTGTGAACTGTAAACGTTTGTATAAATGTAGTTGGCTATTGTTCCTACTTTTACAGAAGTACTTGCCAACACAGAGCACTTGAACATGCATATCTCTGTGCAGGGGTCAATAACTGTATGGTGACAGGGAAATGCAAGGAAATGCTGGTTTGTCCCTGCAGCCCCTTGAGCCCTGAGCTCACCCCTTTGGGATTCTGAAGGCAAAATGGAGTAATTCATTGGTGGAGAAGCTGATTCATTCTCAGTGGTGCCTCTCAGTCAGGGGAGGGTTTAGGCTCAGCATCTGGAAGATGCAAGGAAAAGAAGAAGGCGTGAAATTGGAGTCACCATAGAGCCTGAGTCCCCCTACCCAGCACACCACACCCCTGCTTAACCTCCAAATGCTCCTGCTTACTAAAATGTAAGCCCCTCACCTTGGCCACCAAGGTCTTATGTGGTCTGTCTGACGTCCTCCAGATTGGTCCTTCGCTCACTCAGCTCTGTCACTCACCCTCCTTTCTCTCTCACAGACACAGACACACTATGTTCCTTGCCTTCTGATGGTCTTTGCATTTTGTGTCCTTTTGCCTGCAATGTAGTTCCTCTGAATCTCCACCTGGCCCTTCTTTCTTCTCACTGAGGTCTCGCGGGCCTCCCCCAGCCTCCACTGTCCAGTAACTCTTGGCCCGAGCCTTGTTCACCTCTAACCCTTGGCTCTGTTTTTATTTTGTTCATAGCACTAACTGAAACTTTCCTGTATATTTATTGGTGTCCTTGTTTATTGTCTCTCCCTCATTCCTATCCCCTCCAACCCATGTCTGAATTTAAAAGTCATGAGAGCAGAGCAAACTCAGCCATGGTCCAGGGCCCCATGCCTAGAATAGTGCCTGCCACACAGAAGACACCTGATAATTATCCAAAAACTATGCTCTCCTTTATCACAAGAAAAAGATCTCAGTAAAGTATTGCTAGCTTTAAAAGCAAGGCAGGAGGAGGGACTAGAAATAGTTTCACTGCAATAGAAACCTGACATCCAACAATCACAGAATTCTAGAACCATACCTTCACGGAATCCTCAGGTTTGGAGTTCTCAATGTCATCTGTTTCGCTCCTACACCTCTGACATCCATCATAGAAAGCCCAGCTCCTGTGGATCTTATGGGCTTCATCCAGCCTCAGCAGGATCCCTCCAAGATGTCCACTCTCCCCACAACTCAGCATCCACAGCCCAGTGGCTACTTGCAGCCCAGCTCAATGTGGATGGCGACTCTCAGGCTCAGGGAAAGCTGTAATAATGAGCTGCCTGGTTAGAGGAAAGTTGGGTAGAGCACGTAGGGAGCAGAGAGGAGTACCTAGACGACCAGCCTAGCAGGACTCAGTACTTAAGGAAAGTGAGGAGATATGAGAAAGGGGAAGGCTCAGAGAGGCAGGAAGAAAAGCAAGAGGGTGCGAGGGGGTGCATGTCCCCCGTTCCCAGAGAGTGGTGGTAGCTCCATCTGAACCACCTGCTGTGAGAGTGCAGGGCTCATGCCAATAAAGGGAACCCAGGGAAATAAAGAGGGAAGCAAGCAACAGGTGGCTAACAGAAGTGGTTTTCTAAATCCCTTTGTAGTCCCAAAGCCCTTCCTTCAAATGCTCCTCAAACTCCACTCCTCTGGTCTTTTCCTACACCTTCCGCAGCCTCAGACACCCACAGTCAGACCCTAGACCTTCACTTGCCCGTTATTTTCATTCGTGTGTTCTGGCGTCTGACCACCTTCCAATCCATTCCTACTAGTGCCCATCTCAATAGCCCTTCAGTAGAAGGAACTCCACTCCACGTGAACCCATTCCCCACCTCACCAATTTCCTCCTGCCCCTCCTTTCCCAGCTGAAATCCCACAGTCGATCATTATAATTCCTCTAGGGTGCATTTTATATTTCTTTGTATCGCTCTCTCTCACTTCATTTTATTCACTTGGAAAAGCCATAACTCTGGTAATGTACAGCTGCCCTAGTAATCACCACTTGCACCCAGTGGGGTCTGGCTGAAGAAAAACCCACAGCTGCACTGACTGGTCTCATTGAAATCCATGTCCAAGGACCTCAGGTGGCCCTTTGCTGCTGCAAGGCAACTTCAGGAAACTTCCCCAGTCTTTTCATTCTTCCATCTCCTAGGTCACCACGTCATACCTACTTCTCCTTACGCGCCCAGCGCCTACTCTCCTTGCTCTCAATGGATGGCCATGATCTCTACTTCACTGAGAATCGTGAGGTTAGAAAGGAATTCTGCAGACCACCCCCTCCCCCAACTGTCACTTCAACCCCATCTACCCACACAAGAGCCCTTGCATCCACCACTCTGCCTCCCCCAGGGCTGGACCCATTGGCCCCCACATTCTCTTCTTGCCCTTCCGCTGCTGTGCTCTGCATGGAGAAAGGCTGCCCTAGAGGCTGTGTTTCCCAGGCTCCCCACTCAGCTGGGTTCCACATAAGTTTGGCCAAAGGGAGGCACAGAGAGGGGGCTCAAAGGGAAGGAGCAGAGAGAAGCCGGGTAGATCTACCTCTTCCCCTGGAACTGGGCAGGGTCTCTCTAGCGGCTGCCTCTCCCCTGTGCTCCAGCTCCGGCCCTCAGTGGCTGTAACATCCACTAGATCACCCTAGCCCAGCCTTCTAGCATCTTTGCTCTCGGTTGGTCCCTCCATCTGGGGGCAACAATGGGTTCCTGCTATTGCTCATCCATGGGTTACCTCAGAGTCACCTCTTCTCACCTCTTCTGTCATCTCTGAAACTAATTCCCTGCATCAAATTCCTAGTGTTGTAAATATGTAAAGTGGTCTCCGTTTTCTTGGTTAAACCATGAATGATTTGGAAGGGAGTCTTATGTTCCACCATCTGGCATAAGCATCTTACTAAGGTATCTGATTAACTACACCCCCACACCCCCATTCTTTCAAGTCATCGGTGGTGGCATCAATCTCTGTAATTCTCCTGGGGGTGAGGTATATGCTTTGAACCAATGACAAATAACTGGTGCTGTTTCTCCCATAATCAGAACACAGGTCTGAGAAGCAAGGGATGGAATTAGGAGTGGGCTCTCTCACTATTATATTGAATGACCCACTCCTAGGGTCCTGTCCCTTCAACTTCTGGCTCTGCTAGTCTAGAGGTCTTAATGCCCAGAGAGGGATATCTTCCATGGAACATACTGTTCTGATTAAAATGGAAGTTGAGACTGCCAACTGGCTATTTGGGGCTCCTCTTGCCACTAAACCAACAGGCTGAGAAGGGGGTCACTATACTGGATGGGTGGTTGATCCTGATTGGGTGTTTGTTACAAAATGGGGCAGAGAGAACTATGCCTTGTACCCAGGGGATTCATTGGGATGCCTCTTTGAACTTCCATATCCAGTAGTAGAAATCATTAGCAACCCAATAAAGGAAGGCTTGCTAATGATTCAGACATTCAGGGATGAAAGTTTGGGTCCACCACTCCCAGAAAAAAAAACAGCCAAGAGATTAATTGAAGGCAAAGGGAACATGGAATGGAGTTGAAGAAGGAAATTAGACATATCAACCACATCCTTGTGACCGGTTGCAGAAATATGAACCCAAGTAGCTATGCAGATCTTTTTTAGGTAGATAATGAGCAATGGTTACTTTCTCCCCTCCTCTTTTCCCTACTATTTTGTATGAAGACAGTGATTGATGCTTAACTTCACAACATAGTTCCTAAGTCCCCAGATCAGGAGAAGCCGTGTCCAGACCTGGTGGCCTTGAGTGGGATATGGTGACTGGTGGAACTTTGTGTCTCTCCTTGTTAGGGAGAAGATGAGAATGTTTTCTTTTTGATTAAAGATTATGCTTCTGCCTAATGTGGCGGGGGAAATGCTATCATATGATAATTAAACACAGATAAAAATGTAAGAACGGATGCTGAGTGGCAAAAGGGTTAGATTGTTCTGATCTGAAACCTGTTAGACCTCAAATCCCTTTGTTGCCCTTCCCTGGAGGTGGTACATGTGATTTTGGTGGTTCCCTAGGGAGTCATACCTACCCCTGGATTGGTCTCCTCCCTTTGAATTTGACCAATAGAATGTAGTGGATGTGATATGGTGCAAATTTTAGGAATAAGCCTTAAAAAGGCCTGGCATTTCTGTTTCACCACTTGGAATCCAGCCGCCATGAAAGTCCGTTGACTCTGAGACCACCACGCTATGAGAAAGTCCAAGCTAGCCACCTGGAGAGGCCTCAGGGAGGAAAATCAAGCAACCCAGCAACAAGGAGAATCAAGGCCCCCAGGCAGACAGTGTTGGCTGAGCTTTCAGCCAACGTCCGGGACCAATCTGCCAGCCAGGCGAGTGAGGCATCTCAGGAATGAATCCTCCAGCCCCATGAGCTGTCTTAGCTGAGCGGTGCTGGAGCAGCAACAAGCTGTGCTGGCCGAGTTCTGCCTGAATTGTAGAAAAATGAGCAAATAAAATGGTTGTGTTTTAAGCCATATAATTGTGGGGTTGTTTGTTATCTGGCAAGAGATCCCTGGAAGAGCCTGTTATGCGCTGATCAGAGGAGGGCTTACCTGCAGGCGATATTGTCCAGGCAGAGTTTGGCCAGTGGAAGCCATCGGCAGGAGATGGAAGCACAGAAGGAAGGAAGAAGCCTCAAGTGCGGCCTCTGGCAGAAGCTGTATCTTCTTTGTGGTCCTAGCTCTTTCTGAAAGGATCTTCTGTGCTTCCAGTTTTGCCAGGTGAGCCCAGGCCCTGTGCTCCATTTTGCTGCCTGTCCAGCCTAGGATTGGGAATGGCTTCCTGTTGTTGCTGATCATGGTCCCTGTTTTTCCCAGTCCTCTCATCAGTTGTGTAATTAATGCCCCAAATTAAATTCCCTCTGTGGAAAAGAAATGTGTAATTTCTGTTTTCTCAGTTAGATTCTGACAGCTACGTCATGGATTACAATAAATAAACTATCTCTGTTCTCCATGCTCTTTCTTTTGCTATGCTCTCAAGCCCCCATCTGAATACAAACATGCCCTTATCCCTGACCACTGCCCCTTCTGACCTTTCTGATACATCTCCGACACTCTCTCTTCACCTCTCCGCTTTGCCTCAGGGCCTTTGCATGGGCTATTTTCTCTGCCTGGGTGCTCTTCCCTCAGATGTGTGCAGGGCTCATTCTCTTACCCCCTCCAGTCCTCTGCTCAGGTATCACCTGGGGCTCAGGTATCATTTTTTTTCCAGTAGGAGCTTATCATCTTTGAACATGCTGTATAATTTTCCTATTATTTTTTTTTATGTTTTTGTGAGGAAGATCAGCCCTGAGCTAACATCCATGACAATCCTCCTCTTTTTATTTTTTTTTGCTAAGGAAGACCAGCCCTGAGCTAACATCTATTGCCAATCCTCCTCCTTTTTTTTTTCCCCTTTTTCTCCCCAAAGCCCCAGTAGATAGTTGTATGTCATAGTTGCACATCCTTCTAGTTGCTGTATTTCCTATCATGTTTATTATCCATTGTCTCCTTCTACATCAAGTTCCATGATGTCAGAATCGCACTTGTCTCTGGTCACCGATTTACCCCAAGTGCCTCAAACAGGGCTGGCACATGGCAGGTGTTCAGCAAATATTGTCTGAATAAATAGATGAGTATCTTATGCTGAATCTCACTGTCCACAGTAGAGAAAAGCTGAACCTCTCTGGCTGAAGCAGAAGAAAGGGGCTAAGACCCCAGGCTGCTCTCGGACCACCCCTCTCTCTGCAATGTTCTCTTTGGGATCTACCAAACACAGTTTAAGATCCTGCAGGGGACCCTGGCAGCCCCAGATTACTTTTGCATACATACCTAGTGTGGGCTCATAACTGGTTACCGATCTATTACAGTTTGTTTCACACACACTTTCTCTGAGTTTTAACATACAATATCCCCCAAGATGGTTTGCTGGGCAAATGAAAATGTAGACACAAACAAGTTTCTTTCCTGCAGTATTTCTCAGAGCCTTTTAATATGCCTCATGAGTGTTGTAAATTTCCAGGAGCGATTTAAAATATTTCCCAAACTTATTTGACCCCAGAACCCTCTTTCTATAGAGCGTTTGGTAAGACACACTCTGGAAATGCAGATCTACTGGCTATCAGCCTCCAATTGTTACTTTGATAATTTTAATCACCATAAATATTTAGCTCATAACTCTACTCTCAATTCCCAATACAGTTAGTGACTCTACATTCATATTACACCTTCATTCATATGATCACGATTATTAACCATTAACTATAAAATGATTAACTGTAGGTGAACCTTAGTCCATGCTAATTACACTTCAGTCCTGAGAGGAGGTCAAAATGGTGGACACGTGGGATGAGCACTCAGATGGGATTCAAACAACCTGGACCCGATCCTGGCTTTATTGCAAGTGTGTGACTTGGGGCAAGTCACAAAACACCTGAGCCTCAGTTTCTTTTCTGTTAACTGAGCTGTTTTGCTTCAGTCCAGGTGTTTCAGCTAATAAGGCCCCTCAGCTATGTGGCAACGAAGGAAGGAAGCTCATCTTTCCCCATCCCCATCTCAGGTAGCTCTGATGCCTTCATCTGGTTGATACCAGCTGACAGGCTTTGTCCACTCGCTATCTGCAGGCAATGTCCTAATGGCCCCTGTCATAATGCCCACAAAAGCCAGTGGCAAATGCCCCAAATAAATCAAACACAGTAACGAAGTAGAGACTGACTGGGGATGCTTTGTTCTACAAAGATTCTAGCTTGAATACCCTCTATATAGCAACACCCGTACACATCCAAACACACCAAATGTATATGCGTGTGTGTGTAAGTGTGTCTTTTTGTGCTACGATTGGAAAACAATACGTTGCAAGAGCTCAAATGAGTGTAAGATCCCAGGCAGGCAAGCTGAAGGAGTTGAGAGAAAGCAGAGCTGATGTTTTCCTAAGAAATGTTGTCAGGTCAGCAGCTTGAGGGTATCCTCTTCTCAGCTAAAGTATTTCCATCCACAATGAGAAGCAGGTTCCCAAAGGTGGAGAGTGAGTCAACAGCCCAGAGGTAGAATATCAGTTGGATAAGCTTGGTTGTTTAGAGCTCTGACTAGAAAAGTGGCAAGAACATTTCCTTCTCCAAACACTGCCTGGAGTCCCTGAGAAATCAGATACCAGTTTAATGTCCTCGCACTCTGTGTCTGGTCCCTTCACATGGGGACAGCTAAAGCTGAGCCTATCTCTCAATGGAGGAGAAACAGCGCAGTTGAATGGAAGCAGTACAACCTACAATATTTTTGAGACTTTGAGCCTTTCTGTATCCTGTGGGTGACATATCAAATACATCTAGAGAGAAGAATCCAACAGTATATACTTGTACTCATCTGGAGATTATAAAGGATGCTTCCAAAACTATTCAATCTAAGGTTGTAGATGAAACAGCCTCAAATAGATATGGGTCCAAATTCCTTTTTCAAAAACCTGGGTGGGGCTCAGGCTGAGCAAGATGGTAACCAAGGTTGGAGGTAGGGTAAACTATCTTCCCTAAATCCCAGGACTGGAGGAGAGATTCTGAGCCAAAATACTTAAAATGTGCCATAAATCAAAGCCAAAGAAATCAATCTCAGTGTAACAAGCAAACGTAGGGTCACGAATCTGAACCCCATGCCAAATGTGAATGGGAAAAATAGTAAAAACAAATCAAGGAGGATCATTTAGGCAAGACCTGGCCACCCTGCTAATTCCCCACATGACATTCAGCAAGTCCCTTCTGCAAACTGGGCTTCACTTTGCCCATTTGTAAAGAGTTGGTACAAGATAAAATGTGATAGGTGCAGAGGAGAGATTCCTACATTTGCCCTCTTGTTGAGAAGGCAGGCATTGTCATTCAACCAAAGCACTCTTTTCCAGATGGTACCTCAGAACCTTTCTCAATGCTGTGCTCCAAGGAACCACACCAGAGATGGCCTGGGCATCCCTGAATCAATAGGGTCAAAAAATCCTTTCAGGGCAAACATGCTTTTTAATTCTATGAAAAATAGGCTTCTTTGTGTTAAAGCACTTTGTGTTAAAGCACTTAGTCATTGAATTTCCCTCTTATTATACTAGTGCCATCTGCGTATACTTCCTTCAGGCTTAGAATTGCTGCCCCAAATGTGCTCACCATGAGACATCCATCTCAAGGTATTTGCACCTGAAAGTCACCTGTAACCCTAAGTCCTTGATGCTGTGAGCAATCTTCCTGATGAAGAATTCATTAGGAAGACAAAGTCATAGACGCTGACAGGCATCTTAATGACTAAATCTTGGCTGCTTTTACAACCCAACACATTTTTAATTGGACTTCCTTGGAGACCACCTCCTCTGTAGTGTCCTGAGGAATGTTCTAGCCTGGTATCCTTGTGTGAAGGGCACTTCACAACTTTCAGTGCTAATTATCCTCTGGAGGAAATAGGAGACAGACCCTGGCCAGCAGCTGGTTCCATAATCTAGGTCAACTCTCTAGAGTTGGTCTTTTGTTATTTCAATTTCCTCATTATCAGGAGGAACCTATAAACTCTTGATTAACTGGGCCCTAACTGAACAGAGCACTCAATTTCCAGGAAACTTTTCAGAGCCCTCCTCTCAAAGGGCAAGAGGCAAATGACAGCAAAACGCGTTGATATGGAGGAACACAGAACAATAAAAGATGCTTAGGGAAAAAGCATGTGAGATCTTATGACATTTGTTGTATTATTGTGTAATTTTTTTGTTTTAGTAGCTTAAAACATCAACCGTGTTTTTGCCCATGCTTCTGTGCGTCGGGAGTTCAGACCGAACTCAGCAGGGATGGTTCATCTCTGTTCTACATGGTGTCGGTTCAGGCAGCTTGACTGGGGTTGGAGCATCCAAGAAGGCCTCACCCACACATCAGGGGCCTTGGTTCTGGCTATTAGCTGGGAGCCTTGCTTCATCTCTACCAGGTATCTCTCTCTCTCTAGATGGTCTCTCATCAATCAGGAATTGAAACTAAGACTTTTTACACGGTGGCTGGCTTCTAAGAATACACACTATTTTCAAAGTTTGCATTTGTATTCTCCCTGAAACATCAGTCTGTGGAGGACCATCAAGAAATTGTGGGCACTAATAACAATGTAAAGAAAAACGAGTCTTTAGTTCTTACTCCTGCCATTGGGATCTGATGACTCCCACCCCTCAGGCTTCTGGTTCAGAGATTCAAAGTATCTAGGATACTTCTAGGATACTTTGACTGAGAAAGCATTGGGTAACTTTTATTAATTTCCTTTCTTTGATATATTGTTAGAGTAGAAATCTCAGTGGGTCTCAGTGTGAGATTTCTCCCAACTTCTCCCCAGTACATAGCATTATGGAGTGTAAACCATATGTCAGTTAGAAGCCCATCCTTCAAGTCTGCTGCCCACATAAACTGTCTCTGAGTTTATCTCATTACCCACCTGGCTGCAGACTTCAACAGCTGTTCAATTCCCCCTAAAGAATCCACTTGTACCAAAGCATTAGTGAGCAATGTGGATTAACTGACAATTATGGAATGGAGATAATTTACAAAGTACAACCCTCAGCAAAATTAAGAAAATATATATATCCCCTGTTAGGCATTTGTCTTTCCCAAATTCCCTTCTCCAAAAGATCCCTGAGAGTTCTTTCCCTCTCCTATTTCCTCCCATTACACCCAGGCTCCCTGGATCCTTTCTTCTCTGCCAGACATTACCAAGTCCTTCAAATTCATCTTGCCTTTGTCATTCAGAACAATGCAGCATTTTCCTCCTAAATCTTTTACTTTTCTCAGTTAAAACATTTTTTTTTTTCTGTTTTGAGAGCTCAGCCCATGAAAACTGCAAGGTAGAAAATTGAAGAACATTCTGACACAGTTCTACCCACCTGTCCCACCAATGGTATCACCACCATCATCAAGACAAAGACCACAATAATATGATGTGACACTAGGAGCCAGTTCGGTGGCCCAGATCAGATAATTTATTCATATGCTCAATAAACTTTTTTGAGAGCCCTACTCTGTGTCAGACACCATGCTAGTCACTCATACAAGGGTGACTAGCACATGTCTACATAGATCTCACATTCTGGTGTACGGAAACAATGTAAAAGCACAAACATAAATAGAATAATGCGTAGATGGACTTAAGTGAGAAGTAGAAGCTTGTGATGGGAAATAGAAGAAACTTTCTTAGACAAGAGGTTTAAGCAGGGGCTTGGAGGATAGACATTAAACTGAGGTCTGAGGGATAAGAACAAGCATCCTTCTCTTGCCAAACTCTTGCCTTCATCCTGTCATCGTCTTGCTCTCAATGGAATAAGCCTGAGCAATGTTCAAAGAAAAGACAACATCAACATGAAAGACTTTAAGCTGGCAAAGAATATGGCATGTTCCAGGGAGAGTGGAGTAGAGGGGGCATGGGGAAATGGCTCAGCGTGAGCCTGGAGAAGCAGGCTGAGCCCTGATTGTTGGGGGCTTTATGAGCCAGGTAAGCCTTCTAGGCTTCAGTCAGGGAAGTGGAGCCACTGCATGTGTCATGGAAGTAAGGATTTATTACAGGAGTTAGACCTTACACACACACAGAACGTGCTGGGAAGTGGATGTCTGGAAGGAGGGAGTTGAAGGATCAGAGAAAGAGTCGCTGAAGCACAGGCAAGGTGGACACACCAGAGCTTGTGGGGAAACCCGAAATCCCAAGCACGTCATGCCCCCAAAGTGGAGCCATGAAGAGGGAGCTCAGAAGAGGTATCTGGGAGCTGTTGTTCTAGGGAGCAGTTGAATTTGTATAATGGCTGCCTCTGTGGAATCACAGCCACGTGCCTGAGTTGTGGTCAGCAGCTGGGAAGATGGGCTGGTTGCAGAGGAGGGCACGGACAAGTAGGACCTGCTAGCCTTCTGTGTGCCCGTTCATTGCCATATATGACCACGACAACCAGAACCACATAGCGAAGAGGATTCTGGGAAACACAGCTCTGGGATTCTGGGAAACACCCTCCGGGTGAGTGTTCAGATTTCATTTTCATAGAAAGGAAAGCCCACTCACTTATATGACTCCAGAGCCAATCATGGAAAACAATTTGATTATTACTAACAAAGATCCTAAACCCCAAATCTCTCATCTCCCTTTTTCTTGTGGACAACTGGTGTATCTCACTTTCTCCTCTTGGGCATTTAAGTTCCTCTCTGCAGCTTCAGATGCCAGTCCACGCCCCACTCCTTTAAGGTTCAGAGGTGGGGCGTCTGGGGCGAGGACAGATTTTGCAGACTGAGTCAAGATACCCATGTGCTCCCCTTTAGTTGGTAATCAGGGGCAAGTTACCTGTCTGAGCCATAATACATCCACCTTTAAGAGGGTATAGCAAGCTCTACCTCATAGAATTGTTAAGGGGATTAAATTAGAAAATGCATTAGAGGCAGACAGTGTATATGCAAAATGTCTTATTCATAGCAAGCGCTCAGTTAAAGTTAATTCACCTTTTCTTTTCCTCTGCTGTGCTGCCTGGGCTAACACTAATACACCTGTGGGGTTAATCATTGCCCTATTGACACCCCTTGTTCTCATTACTCTTTATCACACACCCCCGATATTGCAGCCATTACTGAGCTTCTAAGCAGAGTGAAACGACTCTTTCGTTTATCGCCCTTCCCCAGTACTGCAACACTATAATTAGCTTCCTCTACTTTAAACAGGCATCCTAATAATGGCGCCTAACTCAAGTTGCTTGTAAGGAGTGAATGAGATAATGTATGAAAAGGGCTTAGAACACAGCCTGGCCCACGGAAAGGACTCAAAAAACGTTAGCTATTGTTATTACTACAACCACTATTAGCATGTGCGTCCTTCTATCACAGGTATTCTGTCAAGTCCCTGTGGAGTGGGTGGGAGGACCCAGCACAATGCTGGACTCTAAAGTGCCCCTCTCCTCACACAATGAGTGAGACCATGAGCTAAAGGCCAAATACTTTAGTCATTTGCTTTAGGAGAGCTCTAAGCCCTGTAGGGCATCCCTGAGAGGTCATGAAGTGGACTTTGTGCTGTCTCCCTCTGATTTGAAACTCTGGACCCACTTGTCTAGGGCAGATGGGCAATTTCAAGCTCCATTAATGACTTTTCCCAGGAGCCCAGTACGTCATCACATAAACCGTCCAGAAATGTTAGCTGAAGTTTCAGACCCATCATTGTCCTTTTCTAGAATCCTCCAATATATTTATAACTATCTTCCCAAAAATGCCCTGTTCTAATAATAACAGTAGCAATGCCCAATAATTATTGAGCACTTACTAGATGGCTGACACAATGTTGGGTGCATTAGATTCATGATGTGTTTATCTGCACTCTGACCAATGAGGAAGAAGCTGTTATATCAGTTTTATAGAAGATGAGGTCGAGATGTGTGTGTATACATTATTCTAACACTTGCTACTTGGCAGTCTGTGATGATCCAAAACCCTTCCTGGTACATATATACTACATATAAATAGAAAGGATGGATAAAGTATAATAATTTAAAAAGCAAAAACATGCGCACATAGCTTAGTTTTCAAGTAAAGAAAATCACCAAGTGCCAGAAACAAAGAGAAAATTGAAAGCCAGAGTGATAAGTATAAAATCTTACACTGCGGCAGCCCTGGTGGGTAAGGGATAGTACTACACCTGGAAAATTGCCTAAATGTTTATGGGCTTGGGTTCCAACATCATATAGGCACAGGAGATAAGGCCTGGAGTCTGTGATAGGTGGAAAGTTGGAACCGAGACTGCATAAAGCTATAACCATCAAAAAATTAATTCTTAGTGAAAATAAAGTTAGAAAAATTCCAATCACCAACCCTGGAAATTCACAGAGAAGCTTTTCTCCACCCAGGGCTCTATGAAGGTAAAAAGTCTCTGATAAAATATAAAAACCTTAAACCTTCATGACAGAGGGGTTTGGAAACTGAACTACACGATACAGAGAGTTCAGAAATCGCAATATCACAGGTTAATATAAAAAGTGATCCCTGGTTTGTGGTAAACTTGGAGCCCTTGACATGAGCCAAAACAAAGTGATCAGAAGTACAGATTCATGCCCAAAACACATGAGCTTTCCCTCAGAGAGAAAATTAGCCCTCACCAAAGATGAATTAACAATGAAAATGTACAAAATGCATGAGGAAGTGACTTGCCACAGAGAGTTTTAATAATCACAGTCATCAATGGGACCAACTCCTAAGCATTTGAGACAAAGAAACAGTCCAAAAGGGACTACAGAGCAAGAATTTTTAAAAGCATTAAACAAATGAATAGAAGAATATAAACCACAAGAAAACAGTAAGATATTATCAGAAAAGGCCAGTTGCTTTGAAAGATAAATTGAATGATTAGACATTAAAAGTTCAGTTCTTAAAATTCAAAATTCAATGGATGAGTTATATATCAGATTAGACACAGCTGAAGAGATGATTAGTTAACTGGAAGAACAATCTGAAGAATGCAGTACAGGGAATCCAAAGATAAAATATATGAAGGAAGCGTAAGGAGACCTTCTGCATAGAATGAGAAAATCCACCATTTAGCTGGTAGCATTTGTAGAAGTAGAATATAGAGAGACTGGGAGAAAGGCAATGTTTAAAGACATAACTGTGAGCTTTCCAGAGTGGATAACACATAAATTCTCAGAACATAAGTCCTAAGAAAGAAGGGTTAGAACCTTCTCAAGGCCACATCACCAATAAGCAGTGGAATCAGATTCAGATCAACTCAATCTGAACACAAAGCTCTTCATTTTAACTAGCACCCTTATGCTCCAAGCAAATCTTTGGTATTCTCCTTGAGGACTCATGACAAATTTATGGAACGCTTAGTGTTGTAACAAGCCTCAAATTCTTTCTGGTCCAAATCAATGACAACCACGGAACTGTCAACCCAGCATTTCCTAAAATGTGTTTCAAAAAACACTTGTCCCATAAGATGTTCTTTTGGGAGTGGTGAAGGGTAGGAGTGAGGATGGTTCTCTGGTCAAATAAGTTTGGAAAACACTGTATATGCTACATCTTTTTGTAGAGGCATAGCAAGTATCAGTGTATTAAACTTTCTGGTTAAGTCTGAAATAAAGACATCTGTTTGATTCCAGAACTCATTTCTCCCCAAGTACCAAGAACTATTGACCTTCAGAAGACTCTTTGTTTGTTACAACCCAGTATAATATTGAAAACAAGTAATTATTCAATTTTGTTTGAATACTTCCAATGTTAAAGAATTCACTACCGACCCAAGCAGTCATCTCTATTTTCAGACAGCTTTTATTGACAGAAAATTCCTTTTTATATTGAAAGAAATATTTAGTCTTCCACCCACTGGCATTAACTCTATCCTGTAAGATTATAAAGAAAATGTCTTAACCTGGTTAACTTATGCTGCAGTAACGAATGACTCCTAGATTTCAGAGGTTTACAACAACAAACATTTTTTTCTTGCTCATATACCTATCAGCTCTGAGTGAGCTAAATCTCGGCTCTTTGATCTTCTTCATTTCAGGGCATGGGCTGAAGAAGCATCTTTCATCTTGGTTTTGGAGCCAAGAAAATAGTGTGATGGAGGAACAATGTGTGGTCTTAAAGCTCAGTTGTGGCAATCACCACTTTCTCTCAAGTTTCAGTGGTCAAAGCAAGTCACATGATTCAGCCGATTATCAAAGAGGATGAGAGGGTCTGATTCTTCCATGAAGAGGGTAACCAATATTTTGGAACTGTAATACAATCAACCATATAGTCAAATCTGAATAGGTTCTGGTACTAATTCCTATGTGTGTGTTGTGGGGGTGGTGTTCCCCACACCTACAAGCAATTCTTGAGACACCAGCTGGGTGTCCTACAATTCAACTTAATTCTGACGCTCTCTTCTCAGAGATAGCATCGGATTCCACAGGCTAAAGCTTCAGTCCTATAAGACTGCTCCCTCACCCCTCCTTCAGAAGCAAGTTGTAAGCCCAAATTGTTACATGTGCTTCTGACCAATTGGCTGTAAATTAGAGGTTTCCAAGAGCCCCGTCCTCCAGTTCAATTAATTTGCTAGAACAGCTCACAGAACTCAGAAAAGCATTTTACTTACTAGTTTACTGGTTTATTATAAAAGAATACAACTCAGGAACAGCCAGACAGAAGAAATGCCTAGGGCAAGGCAGGGGGAAAGGAGCTTCTATGCCCTCTCCAGACATGTTCCTCTCCCAGCACCTTCATATGTTCACCAAACCGGAAGTTCTCTGAAATTCGTCCTTTTGGGTTTTTATGGAGGCCTCATTACATAGGCATAATTGGTTAAATCATTGGCCATTGGTAATTGATTAAACCTCCAGCCCCTCTCCCCTCCGGAGAGGTTGGGGTTTGTGGAGGCGGACTGAAAGTTCCAACTCTCCGGTCATAGGATTGGCTCCCCTGACAAGTCCAGTCCATCCTTAGGTTACCCAAAGGCTTTCCAAAAGCCATATCATTAACATAAAAAAGATACTTTGTTGTTTTATCATAGGAAATTCCAAGGGTTTTAGGAGCTCTGTGACAGAAAAACGGACTAAGACCAAATATATATTTCTTATTATAAACCACAATATCGGGCCGGCCACGTAGCATAGCGTTTAAGTGCATGCGCTCCACTGTTGGCGGCCCAGGTTCGGATCCCGGGCACACACCAAGGCACTGCTTGTCAGGCCATGCCGTGACAGTGTCCCATATAAAGTGGAAGAAGATAGGCACAGATGTTAGCCCAGGGCCCGTCTTCCTCAGCACAAAGAGGAGGATTGCAATGGATGTTAGCTCAGGGCTGATCTTCCTCACAAAAAAAAACAAAAAACAAAAAAAACACCGTATCACAGCTACCATATGCTCCACAGCCTAATCTTCCCCAGGTTCTCCAATTTCCATTTCCTCTTCTGTTTTTCTACGACATGATTTTGAGTCCCTTGGGGTCTCCTTTCCCTGAATATGTTCCAGTTAACAACAACAACAAGAATAATAATAATAAGAAGAAGAAAATGAAGAAGAATAACCGGTGAATATAAGCCAGCGGCTCTGCTCCACTCTTTACTAACATCATCTCTTATAATCTTCACAACAGCCCTAGGGTATTATTACACTCATGTACAAATGTACAGATGAGGGAACTGAGGCTCAGAAAGCTTAATTAACTTAACCAAGTTCACAGAGGCTGTCTGACTACAAAGCTCAGTTCTTAGCCTCTAATGCATGCACTGCCTCCTGGAATACCTCTCTTCCCTAGATATGTATGAGAGTCTGAGGATGAGTTGATACCTTTCAAGTCTTAAGAACATATACCGTGGGGCTAAATGTCCGGAAGTGAGATAGAAATTCTGTGATTCAACATCTGAAGCAAGAATAAGAATATGTTGGCACATCTTTCAGAAGGGCTGTGTCCTCCAAGCACCTGGAGGTCCATTTGTGCATTTAATGTACATTAAAGCCATCTGTGCCTATTGGGTACAATAATCAACAGAGTAATTTACAGATGTGATCTGCATCACAGATGGAAAAAATATTTTACTTTATATGTCAACTCTGATTTTTTATAAATGACCACTTTGAGGGCTGTGTTGAGAAGGATCCTGAGGGATCCTTAAGAAAGCATGTCATAACCCATAAGCAATGTCTGCTAAAAGAAAGTAAGAAGGAAGCTGTGCTATGCATACCAAACATCTGTCATCCCTAAATTAGGGAAAACCACCCATATGATCCGAGGAATAGAGCTTCTTGGAAAAATACTGAACTAATATTTAATTTCATAAAAAAGGAAGGGGAAAACTAATATTATTTTAGCACCTACCATTGAGCATATACTTTATCTCACTCCTCAGAATACAATGCAAGTGGGTATTAGTGTCCCCGTTTCACAGTCAAGAAGATAAAGGCTCAGAGATGCCAACTAACACCTCCTAAAATCCATAGCTAGTAAATGGTAGAAAAGGGATCCAGCTTTAGGTCTGATGGGCTCTTGATGCCAGACCACAGCATGACACCTCTAAAATGCTCAGAGCTCCGTAAATCTCCCACTAGTTCAACTAATTATTTTGCCATGTTATGGCCCAATTCCAGGACACACAACATCTTTCTGTTCCTATCTTTCGTTCTTCTTGCTGGCTGAAGACTCATTCCTCTCAGAATACAAACGGCTATGAGGTAAGACACTTTGTGCTGGACCAGATCGTGCCTCCTAAAGGTGGCAGGTTTGCATCACGAGTTTACATAAATGCTCTCGGCACTGACAGCAGGAGGCAAGCAGGAGTGTGGCTCTGCCATGAGACAAATATAGAGCCGCTGTCCTTAAAACTCTAACAAGAGATTAACCCTCAAGGGAGATGCCATGCAATAAATAATTTTTGCCATAACACATTCCTTCCCTTTGCATAAATTTAACACCCGCTTTCTGTACAATATGTGATCTTCCTAACTCCCCATAGACAGAAATAGCTCTGGTAAGACATGATAAAATACAAGTGGCAGAAAGGAAGGGAGACACGACACATTGGAGAACTTGACTTAAGTACCAGCTTTTCTACAATGGATATTATTTTTTGCTTTCTTCAGGATAACAGTATACAAAGCATGACCACAAATGGGGCAGATGATCCGTCTGATGGGATCCCCAAAGCATGAAATGAACTGTGGTTTTGGACTCTAAGATGCTGGTCTCCTCTTTCCTCTGCCAGGCATTATCTGGCTGCCAGCCTCTGCCTTCCTTCTTTTCTCCACAGCAATGGCCACAGGCCACTTTCCTCACCCTAAGCATACAACCCAGGTACCAGCCTCGAGAGCCAATCCCGCCTCAGGTGGAAGCGTTCTGAGAAGCTCTAGCAAAAGTCATATATTCAGCTAGTATATCTCTGTCTTTTTGGCTCAGTTCAGATTATCGTGGAACTTTGAAAGGGCCATGCAAATATATATATATATATATATATATATATATATATGGTTCTTCTTTCTGGAGATCAGACCACTAACACATAAAAAGTCTGCCTTTAGATATTTCAAATCTATATAAACAACTTGCCCCATATTTTGTATCCCCCAAACTGGGCCTTTTGGCACCTGGAAAATCTTTAGCTGTTGGGTAGTATCCTGTGTTCTCTGTGGTCTAGACAGCCTGCATAATCTTGGTGGTCTGATCTCTAGGGAGGAAGCACACTGTTTGAGAAGAATCCGTTGTTCCTGCAGACCGAGGCACCTTGATTAGGTAACAGCATCTGCTCAATATTCCCTTATTGCCAGAATTCTAATAGCACCATTTCTCTTACACTGCCCTTCTCCTTTTCCATTTCATTCTGTTGGGTATGCCAATTACAATAACCCATCCTTCTCCACCTCCAAGCTTCAGTGTGACCACATGATCTATATACTCCATCCCCTGGCAATCAAACAAGGAGAGCTCCAAGGGATGGGCACAGGCCTAAAGTAAGAGTAATCAAATTACAGTCATGGAATTCTCCAGAAGTTTTTCAGTTTCAAGTGAGAAAAATCTCCAACCCAAACTTGTAGACCTAAAATAGAATATATAGGCTTATGAAAGCTGAAAACCAAAAATAGATACACTTCAGAAACAGTTAAATTGAGGATTTCAAATGATGTCATCAGGTATAGGTCTCTCTCCACTAACTCTTCGCTTTCCTTCTCCCCCATGTCCAGGTCTCTCTGCATTTCTTTGCATTGGCTTCACTCTCAGGCAACCTCTCCTCATGTGACAGCAAAGGTACCTACTAACAGTTCCAGACTTAGGTTCTATCACATCAGCAATCTGGAGGAAGTAGCGCACTCCCCTCCCAATTGGTATAGTCCTAGGACTGGTTTTCATTTGCCCAGTTTGTGTCTATAGGTCTATCCCTAGTTGCGATCAAATAGCTGAAGCTATTTTTAGGTGGATTCTGTCATGTGCAACTGGAAGAGATAGACTAATACCAAGGTTCCCTTCTGATGAGGTGTTGACTTAGACCTTGGTATATCAAGAACCCATAGGAAGGAGAAAAGGCTATTAGAAAACATACCAAGACATAAACAACTGAATTTGGAGAGATGATATACAAGACAGAACTCAATCCTAGCTTACTTTTCTTATCTCTCCAGGCAAAGGCACTAGCTGCTTAATATGGGATATGCAGGAAGTTCTGTCAAATGTTGCACTTGCTTGGTATGGTGCAATCGTCTCTATGGTGATCAAATAGACTTGCGGTTTAAAATTTTGTAGACGTTTACTCCTGAGCACTGAGCTTGAAACCACATTGCCTCCTACCACAATGCTGGTTGGCATCAAAGGTCAAAAGAATGACCTGGCTACTGCTTTACTTATCTTGATGATCCAAGAAAAGCTATAAATATTGAGTGAGAATACTAATAATTGAGCCCCAGCTGCATTCTTATGACCAGGCTCCCCATTCTTGTCACTCAATTCCTATCTAGGTCATGTGTTCCACTTATAATTTTGGCTGCTGGCCTGGTAGATCTGTCTCCATAGGACTTTGTACCCCTAGAAATTAAAGCTGTGTCCTTGAACCCCAAGCCAGTGCTTGGGGGCTGTTGTATTCAGGCATTGCTGCAGGATGATCATAGTCTTCCAGATTGGTGAAAGTTATCAAGTCTGAGACTCAGTTACTAAACTGCCTGCTTGATTTCTCCACTGATTTCACCTCTAGCTCAACATGCCCAGAAATGATTGCACCAATTCTCTTATCCCCAGTCTGCTGTTCCGCCAAAGCTCTCAGTTTTGGTAGATGGCACCACCATCTTTCCATTTGCCCATCTGGAAATTCAGATGTCATCCTCGCTTTCCTTTGTGTTTTTTTTCTCTTTTATTTCTTTACCTCCATATACAGTCAATCACCCTGTCCTATTGATCCTACCCCCAATAGTTTGTCAGGAACATCTACTTGTATCTATCACCACTTCTAGCACCTTGGCCAAAGCCACCAGCATCTTTCACCTCGACTACAGGTCCTCTGTTTTCATTCTTGTCATGCTCCTGTCCATTTTTCAAGTAGAAACCAGAGTGATCATTTCAAAACTCAAACTGAATTGTGTCAATCCCACACATAGTGTTCTCCAATTTCTCCTCTTTGTCTTAACCTCTATCTATCCTCTAGGTCTTAAATTAAATGCAACTTCCTCAGGCCGGTTTTCCCTGACTACTTTCAGAGCATCCTACATTTAATCTTCATAACGTTTATCAGAACTGGAATGCATCAATTATTTGTGTTACTATTTATTTAGTGTCTGCCCTCCCAGGTAAATTAACCTCTATAGAAGGTGAACACTCTATCTAGTTTTTTCCTCCTGTTTCTCCAGAACCTAGTTCCCCACATAGTTAATGCTCAATAAATATTTAGTGAATACATTTATGAATGAATATCACAGCACATTCAAGCAGTGTCTAAGTAAAGCCTAAATAGTCATCATTCTGGAGTGTTGTAAAGAGAAATCTCTGTTGTGAAGTTTGGATGAGATAATTCTTTTTTTTTGCCATGAGGAAGATTCACCCTGAGCTAACATCTGTTGCCAATCTTCTTCATTTTTTTTTTTCGCTTGAGGAAGATCAGCCTTGAGATAACAACTGTGACAATCTTCATCTATTTTGTATGTGAGTTGCCACCACAACATGGCTGACTCGTAGTACAGGTCCACACACGGGATCTGAACCCGCGAACCCAGGCTGCTGAAGTGGAGCATGCTGAATCTAACAACTATGAAATAGGGCCCGCCCCTGGACTAGATAATTCTTAAAGCTCCTTCCAAGTAGCCCTTTTTGATTCTTTCTTAGAGTCTCATCATCCTGATGATAAATTCTAGTAGTCATTGTTCAACGTTTAAAGCTGCAAACACAGAAGATGCAATAGGTCATCTCAGCATTTATTTAGTTAACCTACCATGGGAGGGACCACTAGTTGCTATATTGTGTTCATTAAGTCTTCTTATTTCCATTTCATTTTCAAGCCCTTTCTTCTGACTATAAAAGAGGGGACAAAATTTATTGACTGATCTATCATCATCTATAAAAATTTAAACCTACCAACCCAATGAATTAGAGGATGGTTTTAAGCCTTTTGAAAAGATTCAACAAATAGGTTCCTTGAAACAGCAAGCTCTCTGAAGGCATTTAAAGTTGGATTTGATTTACAAAAATTTGATTTGCACATAACTATTCAAGCATATATTGATTGCTTAAAGTGAAGTACACCAGGACATAACTACCTTTAATCTTTTATAACAAAGGCAGCAATTAAAATTGCTTTTGATAAGCAATTTTTGAAACGGAGAGTTCGATCTCTTTGCTGGCTTCCTCTTACCCAGAAGTCTCCCTCTCTCCATTTTTCTCCTCCTAATTAAATGAGGTCACCATTTTGGATTCTTTGTAGAATGCATTTTCTGACAGAATCGCACTCCCATCTTATGGATACTGAACAAGCTGCACTAGAGGCTTAATTTCATTTTCATCCCTCTTTGTTAACACAGTCCCTTCTTATTCTCACTTCTCTGAAGCATTGTTAGAGAGGGATCAATTTGTCAGTTATTAAAAAATGGTCAATGTCTATGGTATTAGCTGGCCCTGTATTCCCCAAATAGTGTGTCATTTTCATCCCATGAAAATGTTTGCCCTTTGTGTGCTTGTCTGTTTGTTTGCTTTATTTAGTTTGTGGTACGGAGTGCCTAATAAGGAATCCTGACAATAGTTTGCTCCATCTTCAGATTGAATTTCTTTACAGATCAGGCTCAGTAATTCATTTCTCAACTGGTTCTAATCAATATGGCTTGACTCGGCTTAAGGTTAGAGAAACTAACAAAACCATGCTACTGATTGGGTGTCATAGAGCACCTTCTTCATAAAGGCTCTCTTTGATGGTGACCTGTCAAACTGATCCACATCCTCTTAGTGGAGTCAGGGCCCGAGCTCTACCCGAGCCCTAAAGCTGTCATTGTCTTGTTTTCTTTGATTCCATGAAGCCAGAGTCCAAAAAGGCTTTTACAAAACAGCGTGGTGTGAGGGAAAGATGATTAATGGTGCATCAGGTTGTGCTAAGAACTTGCTGTTGAGCCCCAGCGAGTGGCACAGCCATTCTGAGACTCCATGTCAGCATCTACAGAATAAGGCAGCTGGACCTGTTGATATCTAAGGTCTCGTTGAGCTCTGAATTGCTGACTCTTTGTAGAGGTAGAAAGACCTGCTGTTTCCCCAAACATCTGCCTCAGTTTTCAACAGTGCACCCTGAAATGACCACCATTTGGATAAAAGGATAGAAAACCATTGTTTCTAGATCATGGAAAAAATATTTTACCTTTGCTACAAGGATTCCAAATGTGGATCTTATACTTCCTAGCTGAGTGGTCTTGACCAAGTCACATCATCTCTCCCAGGCTCTGTTTTCTTATCTGTAAAATGGGGACATGCAATTCTGTCCTTTATCCATTCAAGGGATGCTGTGAAAGTCAAATAAGGTTACAGATGTGAGAAGCACTTTGGAAAGTAAAGCAGATCTCTTAAAAGGGACTGTTAATCAGGTGGCCTTTGCATTACCAGAGAATAGAGGTTTGTACATCACCCCGGAGCTTCATAAATCTGGCTTCTTCCTGTTCCCCACTGTCTCAGCCTCCCCACTGCAATTGTAGTTCATGCTGGGCCAGAAATCATGTCTTGTTTACAAATTATTTGAGTGCAGAGATTCATTAGTATAGGCAATGACACCATCCGCAGGGAGTACTGCAGAGATTCAGCCAAGTAAGCTCAGCCAGCCTGTCCACCCTACCAAGGGTGGAAGCCCTAACACCCACTGGTCAACCAACAAGCCAGATAATCAACACTCTGCCTACCAAACTGGGAGCACAGGGCTCACAAATGCTCCAGGTGCAGGATCAACAGTGAGGATGAGCTGAACCCATACCTTTTTAGATCTATGGTGGCATTCATAAAATATTCAGTGAAGTTCTAACACGAGGCATGTTTAAGCTTTTTTCCTAAGATTATGATTTTTTAATGGAATATCTGTAGACTCTAAGACCTAGAAATATAATTCATTTCAGCCATTTTTAAAATCATTTAAAAAAAATATCTATAATGTCCTGAATCCTTTCTCTGAACCAAGTTTTGTACTGATCACATTACATACATAATTTAATTTATTCTTCACAACATCTCTGTGAGGCAGGTATTCACTGGGTAACATTTCTTGAATGAATGAATGAATAATGAATACAGTTACATAATGAACATATGTTGAGTGCTTTCTACATGCTATGCACTGCATTAGTCATTGGAGATTCAGAAGTGAGAAAAATAGGCAAGGTGGCTGTCATCATTGAGCTTACAATGTAAGTATTATGATCCTCATTTGTAAATAAACAGACTGAATCATAGAAGATGAATGGACTTACTCAAGGACATACAGCAAGACAATGTCAGGTCAAGAGATCAGAAGTAAGTCTGGCTCTGGCCACAATGGAGTAACTAGTACAAACTTACTTTCCTGACACAAAAAAATAATAAAAACTGGACAAAATCTATGAAGCAATTGTTTTCAGGCATTGGACATCAAGCAGCATAGGACTGTGATCCTTAAGAAAAAAGTATCATACAAGATGAGCCTCATGTTTGACCTGGCTGTCTGTTTTGGAGCACTTTCCAAACTTCAGCACAGAGAGGTGGGAGCTGCAAGGGACGCAGGGTAAGACATATGTGTGTGGGTTCCCACTGCAAGTGCACAAGGCAAGACTCCACAAAGTCTAACAAGGAGCAGCCAATGGGCTGAAATTGCAGAGGTCATGGAAAACTGAGAGATATTGGAATTCCAATCTAGCCAGAGTGAAGAGACCTCACTGAGCACCTCAAGCATTCAATTGAGACCTCAGAAAGATCAAGCTTTAGGAATAAGGACCAAGTCTTTGAGGCGGGATTAATTTCTAGGATAAGGACAAAATAAAAACAAACTAGCAGTAACAAAGTAGAAAACTAAGCCTGGAAAGCTGAGAGGATCTGCCAGTAATTTAATATCCACCAACAGAATTAAGTACCCTTTAAAGGAAGAAAACATGATCTAGATTTCCTACATTGTATCTTTCTAAATATGCAGCATATATTCAAAAATTGTTAAACATGTAAAGAAGCAGTGAAAAGTGATCCATAATCTTTAGAAAAATAAGTCAGTGGATACTGACCACAAGATGATCCAGACATTGGAATTAGCAGACAAGGACTTTAAAACAGCTATTATAAATATATTCAATGATGTAAAAGAAAAGATAGACACACTGATTAAAAAGATAGGAAACCTCAACAGAGAAGTGAAAACAATTAAAAAAAGAAAAGAATGATTTGGAAATTCTAAAACTGAAAATTATACTTAAATAAAATTTATTTATTGACAATGTGGTAGCGATGACAGAAGAAAGGATCAATAAACTTGAGATAGACCAATAGAAGTGATACGATCTGAAGAATTCTGGGGGGAAAGCTTGAAAAAGAGAAAAGAGACTCAGTGGCATGTAGGATAATATCAAGTGTCTAGCATATGTGTAATTGAAGTCCCCAAAGGAGAGGATAGAGAGAATATGGCAGAGAAAATATTTTAAAGAATAATGGCCAAAATGTCCCAAATTTGATGAAAATATCAACCTATAGATGCAAAAAGCAAACCTGAAGAAGGATAAATACATGGAAACCCTAGAATGGAAGAGAGGATAACAGTATAGATCTTAAGAACATTAAAGAGAAATAAATTCCAAAAATTCAGTGAATTTGTCAGTTCTATCAGAGGAAATGGACAAATTCCTTGAAAAGTATAATTTAATGAAAATTACATAAGATTTTTAGAAATCAAAAATTTTATTCTAAAATTTATATGGAAATACAAGGTACTTAGAAAACAAAATAATCTTAAAAAGGAAAAAATGGAACACTTATACTATCTGATTTCTAGATTTACTATAAAGCTTTAGCAGTTAATACAGTGTAGTACTCGCCTAAGGATAGACAAATAGATCAATATAATAGAATTAAAGAACAGAAATAGACCCATACATTTGGATATTTGGATCAATTGATTTTCAGAAAACAAAATTTATGCTAGAAATTTAACAAGAAAAGAAATCCTATTCAACAAATAAGGAAGAAAGGAATTCCAATACTTTCCTAATAAAACACAGAAATTAATTCAAGATGGATCATGGACATATATGTAAAAGCCAATATTATTAATCTTCTTTAAGGAAGAGAAGTAGAACATATTCAAACTTTAGCATGGCAAAGATTTCTTAGAAAAGACACAAAAATACTAACCCCAAAAGATAAAAAATTGACAAATTTGACTTTATCAAAATTAAAGACTTTTAGTCATTAAAAAGAAAAATATCCTGTTAAGAAAATGACAAAGCAAGCCACAGACTGGGAGAAATTATTCACAGTACATATAGCTGACAAATGACACATCTGCAGCATAAAATAATCCCTAGAAATCAATAATTTTTTTAGAAGTCATAAAAATAGACAAGATTTGAACAGACACTTTACAAAAGAAGATATATGAATGGACAATGAGCTTATAGAAAGAGCTCAACATCCTTAGTCATCAGGGAAATGCAAGTTAAAACCACAATAAAATACCACTGCAGACTTACCAGAATGGCTAAAATTTAAACAATAGTACTAAATGTCGGCCAGAATGTAAAGCCAACAGAACCCTCATACATAGCTGTAAGGATACAAATGCTTTGGGTAACTGTTTGGCAGCTTCTTATAGAGTTACACATCTATCCTGCGACCTAGCAAATCCATTCATAGGTATTTTATCCAAGATAAATGAAAATATATGTCCAAGAAAAGACCTGTCAAAATGTTTATAATAGCTTAATTTAACAGCCCTAATCTGGAAACAACCCATCACCAGGAGAATGTATAAGCATATTATATTATACTATACTAATATGTTATATTATATTATATTATATTATATTATATTATATTATATTATTTCAATGTAATACTGATTAGCAATAAATACTATGAAGTACTGTTATCCACAGCAACATAAATGTCTTTTAACGTTGTACTGAGTGGAAATAATCATACAGAGTACATTCTGTATGGTTCATTTATATGAAATTCAAGGTGAGGCAAAACTAACCTATGATGATTGAAATCAGAACTCTGGTTGCCTCTAGGGCAGTGGGGATTGAATGGGAAGGGTCATGAGAGAAACTTCTAGGGTGATAGAAATGTTCTTCATTTTTATTGATATTTTTGTTACATGGGAGAATGTATTTGTCAAAACTCGTTGAACTGTACCTTTAAAAATCAGTTTATTTCCCTGTATATAAATTTTACCTCAGTTAAGATAATCCAGTCTGTCTGACTCCAATGACCAACTTTGTTTCTACCATATTAGGCTGAACATTAGGCAAGGAGTTAGCAGCTGGAAATTTTACTACCCTGAAATGAGGTAGTACATGGGGGAGAAACGATAATGGATTCCTCTATGAGACTGAGCATAAGTGAGCAAGCTGTTTATAAACTGTAAGGTAACAAAATATTTATAATTATTAAAAGAGCTATGATTTTAATCTGTTAAAGCAGTACCATATCTTAAAGGCTTTGGAGAATGGGCCATTTGTATTATCTATACATAATACAAATGCATAAGAAATTACCTCAAACTGAGTGGCTGGAAACAACAAATTTCATTCCCTCTCATTTTCTCTGGGTTTGGAATTTGGGAGTGGCTTAGCTGGGTGGTTCTAGCTCAGGGTGTCCCTCTAGCCTACAGCTGCCTGAGGGCTGGAGGGTCCTCTTCCAAGTTCACATCATGCTTGTTGACTGGCCTCAGTTCCTCATTGGCTGTTGGCAGGCGGCCCTAGCTCCTCTCCAGACTGCTGAGAGCCCACAGGCCATGGCAGCTGGCTTCCCCCAAAGCCAGTGGTTCAAGAGAAAGAGCACCAGATCAAAATGGAAGCTGCAGTGACTTCTATACCCTAGTCTCGGAAGTGACCTGCCATCACTTTTGCAGTATTCTATTGGTCACACACATCTACCCTGGTAAAAGTGGGAGGGGACTGTGCCAGGTGTGGATACCAGGAGGCAGGCATCATTGAGGGCCATCTTGGAGGCCGGCTACTACAGTAATTTTTTATCCCTGCTCCACAACTCACTAGATGTGTGATTTGGAATGAGTCATTTGTTCTCTTTAAGCCCATTTCTTAACCTATGAAATAGGAAGGAACAATTATATTTACCGCAAGGAATTAAATTGGCAACGTCAGACAGTTCTTAGAAGGTAGCTGGAATGGAGTAAGTTTTCATTGATGCAATCTTAAAACACAAATAAATTAGTATAGTAGGACAGAATGTCTAATATCACTCTCCTGGCCAGATAGCCTGCTGAAACATTCTTCCACCTACTGCATATCTGGGTCATCTTTTAAAAATGGCACCTTCTTCTAATTTGGATCCTTAAAGCTGGTGAGTTCTACAATCAACCCATATTCAGTAGCTCCTCCCCATCCCGGCTTTATATGTTTGGTATCTTTTGTCTTCTCTCCTCCCCTTAGACTGTGAGCTCTCTTGAAGGAACTCTGTGCTTTAATCTTTGAATTTCCCAAAGCCACTGTTTGAACTTCATATTGATTTTCACATATCCAGTGCTCAAACAGTGTTTGCTGGCTACAGACATTTTACAAAGCAAGATATCCCAAAAGTGAAGGCAACTATCCTGAGATATATCAATCAATTACTGTCCCAATAATAATCTATAATAAGCCACTCCAAAACTCAAAGCCGTACAACAACAACTACTTATTCTCTTGTGCATGGGTCTGTAGATCAATGGAGAATTGGTGATCTTGACTTGACTGGGCTTGGCTGCTCTGCTTCAGGCTGTGAGTCAACTGGGGATGGCTTCCTGCTTCAAGTTAGGCTCAGGTCTGTGCTGCCTGGGTTTATTGCAGGACTCAGGCTGAGGGGCAGTGCCCACTCTGGGGAAGTTCTTCTCAGGTAATGGTAGAAGCACGAGGGCAAATAGAATCATGCAATACATTTCAAGCCTTTTCTTGCTTCATGAAGGCTTCTACCTCATTGGCCAAAGCAGGGTACAGGGCTGAACCCAAAGTCAAGGGGCGCAGAAGTATTTACTGTGCTTCCAGTGGAAAGACCTTGAAAATCACGTGGAAAAGGGCATGATCAAAGGGATTAAATTTGGGGCCAATAAATCTACTATATAGGATACAAAGTTATCAGAACTATCTAAGAACCAAGTCTTACTGAGAATAGTTGACTTTCTGAGAATATTTGAGTATTGTTCTTTCAATTCTAGAACTGGGAAACACTTGAGAAATGAGTTAAACTGGAAACCTGTGTGAGAATGATGTGATCCAAAGCACGGATTTTAGAGATTCGACCCTACTTTGCTCCACTTGCTCATTGAGGGCCCTTCCACAGATCTTTTAACTTCTCCAAGCCTCTTTTTCCTCAAATGTAAAGTTGGGATAATAAAACCTGCTCAGGTTGTTGTGAAAATTAACATAAATTAACATTCATGAAATTACTTGGCAGTTACTCTGTGCTCAATTCTTGTTTCCCTGTCTGTCCTGCTGGAGTGGCAGGGAGGGTAGAGGGAGCTTCAATTTTCCAGCAAGCCTCTGAGAAAAGACTCAGCTTTCCTGACTGAAAAAGAAGTAATGGCAGAGAATCTTCACCACACTCTCCCACTTGTTGCTTACAGACAGATAAGTGATCAGCTGTCACCTATTTTGGGTTCTAAAACACTAAGTTATTGCCATAGAAACATAATCATAGTGAGTAAATAAATGAAAGTGTTTTCTGAAATCTTTTTGAATTAAATTCTAAATTTCCACCTTTTCACTTGATTCGTATAAGCATAAGTCAAAAACTGTAGCACACATCTTATTTTCTTCCAAATCAAGTCAGTGAGCCTTTTGAGGCAATTTTATCAAAAAGAAATGAATGAAATCCTCTCTAACCTTATTCTGAATGGGCAACTTCCACTCTTTCCTTAAGAAGTGGAATTTTAGCCTACCAAAGCATCTGGAGTTTAACCTTGTTTTTCTTTTGCACCCCAATAAAAGTCTGTGAGCCGATCAATAGCTGTGGAGAAGGATCTTCCATCAACATTAGAATACACCTGGCTCCTTTTGCTGGAAAATTCCATAGAGGAATCCTTTAAAGTCTGCAAGAGACCTGTTGGCCCTTCTCTCGTCTGTCCATCTTCCTCACACTGTACAATCAGTCCACCATCAAGCCAAATACATTCCACACCGCAAATAGATTTCAAATCCATTTGCACAATCTGATTATCAGTGACATGGGCTCCAAATATAGCCTTTCAAATGTCTCCCTGTGTCTACTCTTATCCACTATCCCAATTCATTTTCACATAGCAGCCACAATAGTCTTTTAAAAACCTAGACTCACATCACTTGTTTCTCTGGAAGAAGTGATGAAGGCTCTCTCTATTAAGCCTTCCTATGCTCTTATCGTAATTAAGATAAAGGCCCAAATTTGTTAAGAGACCCCATCAAGGGTCCACTTGGGCCTGCATGGTCTTGCCCTGGCCTGTATCTCAACTTCTTCCTCAGTTACTAAACCCCACCACACTGAGCTTTCTTCCAGCTCTGTAGTATTCTAGCTTTTTACTTCTCAGTATCTTCACATAGCTTGCTCCCTGTGCCTAGAACACATTTTCCTTTACTCTTCACATGTCTGGCTCTTTCTCATCTAACATCTCAGCTGAAATATCATGTCCACAAAGTGGTCTTCCTTGATTCCCAATAGAATTGCTTGTTATTCTCTGCTACCATCCCATTCATTTCTTTCATAAAACTTACCCCAATTTGTTATTATAAATATATTTGTGTTTTGACTTGTTTAACATCTGGCTCACCCACTAAATGTAAGCCCCATAATGATAGGAGTGATGTCTGTGTTTTGTTCACCAGAGTATAACAGTGCATTGCCCTGTGCCTGACTCTGGAAGATGCTCAATAATAACTTCTTAAGTGGATGAATGAGTGAATGAATGAATGAGTAAATAAGGGAGGCTAAGTCATCAATATTTACCAAGAAACCTAAAATATCTCTGAAGCCCCATCAGACGACTGTCACTGGAGTGTTGCCCATGGAATCCTGACAGTGTCTCTTGGAGTAAAAAGAACCATCTTGGGGTAAGAAAGCCTGGATCCTGGTCCAATTGCCCATGAAACCCGCTGTAAATTTCTGAGTCTTTCTGAACATCAGCTTGCTTATGGTTAAAATGAGGATTTGCAACCAAACTAGGGAAGCTTAATCACAAGGCCATGGTCCCCTATGGACGAGCATTTTGTCTTATTTTAGAGTAGTTAGCTTTCATCAAGTTTTAAAATGTTCTTGACTCCAAAAAGGTTAAGAAACATTGGATTAGGCTAACTCTAAGTCCCATATGCCTCCGACAATCTGTTTCTCTAAAAGGAAGATCAGTGTACTGGTCAAGATTAGATATGGCTGCATGTAACAGAGACCCCAAATCACAGTGGCTTAAACAAGATTGAGTTCTACCTCTGTCTCTGTCTCCTTTAGGTCCGGAGGTGAGCATTCCAACACCAGTAAGGATTCCAAGCTGTCAGAGACTCAAGCTCCTGTCCTGTTGCTCCACCACCCCTTGGGCATGGCCCTTGTCGAAAGGGATATTCCACCACGTGGGTCAGTGTATATTCCAGCCAGCAGGCCTGAGGGAAGGGAGAGGTAAGTAAGGGGAAGTCATCCTATTTTTAAGGACAGAAGGGGAAATGTCACATAGCACTGCTGTGAACTTCCCATTGGCTACATCTGGCTGAAAGAGAGGCTAAGTGATGCAGATTTTACCCTAGGTCGCCATGTGCTCAGCTAAAAATCAGAGATTCTAATATTTTGGAAGACCAAGACAATAAAGAGTCTTTGCCAAACTCAGAGATTCTACACGAGTCTTAGGTAAGGGGATGTGTCAAAGATACCCATTATCACAAGAGATGTGCTATACAAAGGGAAATTAGGCTTGCAGGCTGACCTGTGTAAGTAACCACAGAATATACAGAACTTGGAAAATCTCATAGTGTCTCAGGTTGTAAAAGAACCTAAGACTTGTATAATCAAGCCCTTTTTTTCTGCATAATTTCTAGGGCATCCATTGTGGTTTCTTCCTGAATTTAATTTACTTATATATAGAATGAATATTTATTGAGCACCTCCATCTACTGTATGTACAGGCACTGTATCAATTCTATATACAGAGTCCCTGCCCTCAGGGAGTGCACAGTCTAGTGGGGACGCAGACAACAGACCTTTCCACTGTTGTCTTATAATCAGTTCTCATAGGAGACAGTGGGAACAGAAAGAGGGGGACCTATTCCACCTTCTTGGGAAACTTATGGTTCAAGAAGGGCCTTCTGTAGGAAGACCCCCAAACTGAGTTGCAATGGATGAACAATAGGCATAGTGCCTGGCATGGAGAAAACAAAGGAGCTATTCACATCACCTGTGAGGGATGATCAGGAAGGAAGGAGGGAAGGAGGAAGAGAGAGAAGGGGAAGGAGGGAAGAGATGGGAAGACAGAATCTATTGCACTGAGAAAAAAATCACTAGAGGCTTTCAGATTGTGGATCTGGTAACAATTAAAGGTGATCTTAGGCTTAAAATATATATACTCTATATAGTGTTTTTGTTATTGAAAAATGATGGTAATGTTCTGTGGAATAGGCAGACTACGTTTCTGTTTTCTTGCACACTATTCATGCACACACCCCATTACACCAGTGTCTTACCCATTGTGTGCTTGTTTGCATGTCCATCTCCCCTCCAGATGGTGAGCACCAAAGGGCAGAGGTCGTGTGTGTTTATCTCCAGTGGACTCAGAGTCCATCAATGTCTGATACAATAGCAGGCCTGATAATTGCTTGGCAAATGAGTAAATGAGCAGGTGTTAGCCTGATGAAGAGGGGCAGGCCTCCCATGCAGATGAAATAGCATACAAAATGACGGGAAGTCTTCAGAAAGCATGGAGCAGCAAAGGGTTCCTCTCTGCGTGCAAACACACATGCTTAAATTTCATTGGCCAATATCTAGGGAAATACAGCCTAATCTTCTAATCATACACTCTTGCGAATGGAAGAACCCTTCAAGGTCAGTGAGTCCTACTCAGAGATTTTTAGAAATGGAAAATATCTTAGATCACGGCTACTCCATACATATACATACACATACACATGCATATATACATACATATACATACACACATATACATACACATACACATATACCTATACACACATATACATACACATACACATATACATATACATACACATATACATGTAAATACACATAGACACATATATACACATAAATACACATACACATATATGTATACATATACACACATACACATATACATATACCTACACATACACATATACATATACATACGCATGTAAATACACTTATACATATACACATAAATATACATACACATATATATATTTATATATACACACACACACACACACACACACATATACATATACAGAATCAGAAGGTAAGGTGACTTGCCCAATGTTACACAGCTAGTCGGCATTGGAGCTGGTCTGATTTGTACCCCACTGCTAATGCTACAACCACCACTGTTTCTTCCAGGTGGTCTGAAAGATAACCCAGTGTGCCTTGTGATGTGATTGTCAACATCCAGGAATTTTTATTAATTATTCGCAAACAGCAATGTTAGTTAGCTTAAGGCAAAACAGAAACCAGAGCAATAATATCTACGATGTGTAACACACAACCTGTGTGCCAGGGACTCAGCCACTTTCTTTATTTACATTACTTTTTTTCCTCCTCATTATTATTCCCATTTTATAGATTAAGAAACCAAGTCTCAGACAAGTAAAATAATTGGATGTAAGTGATATAATTAGGATTCAAATACATTGAAACATTAAGCAAGCTTCATTAAGGAGTTATTATTTGAATATTTATTGTGTGGCAGATACTCTTCTAGATACTGGATCCATCTGACTCCAAGCCAAGCTCTGACTTCCTCCCAAGTCCTTGCTCATTATCACTACTCACCCATGCAAAACCCAGTTGAAAACACCATGTATTGAACTCCCAGGCCAAATTCTCTTTATGGTTCTGGGTCTTTCTATTGATATTTTTTCATTATTTTCAACTATATTTTAATTTGATTTATTTTGATTTCCTGTCCTACAGCATGTCAAATTTCAAGTCCATTTAATCCAATAAATGCTTAATTGAGTCATAATTAAGCAAAAGCAATATGCTAGAATAGAGGGTAGGGAAATATAAAGATGAATAAAACAAGATCCTTGCCCAAAAGGAAGTGACATTTTTATGCTAGACAGTAGAAGGATTAAATAGAAGTACTAGACTGAGAAGGTGAAGGGAAGAGAAAATGACATTTAACAAAGGCCCATCTTGTGCCAGATGTTGTTTACTGGTGCTTTCCATACGTTATCACATACGGACTCATCGTGCTGCTTCTGGTGGAAAACAGAAGAGAGTCTAGGGCTCAGAATGAGTAGCTAACCTACCTAAGCTCGCATAGCTAGTGTAGTGAGTGGCAGGACGGAGAGTCCTCCCAGTCTGTCAGACCCCCAAACCTGGACCCTATTCATTATGCCACACCATCATCAGAAAGCAACCAGATAGGGACAGAGGAGAGAATGATAATTCTGCCTGAGAAGTTCTTAACTTTAACCCTTAACTCTTCTTAACACATAACTCTTCTTAATCTTTAGCTGTTCTCTTGCTCCCATGTTTGAAACCTGGACGTACAATGTTGAAATGGAAGGAGACTTCAAGTGCAACTCGCTGTAGGAAGGCAAGTAGATATTTATCTCACGGCCAATGGGAAGGGCAACTCCAACCAAAAACTAATTAATCTGCTCCTCTAATTGAAGAGATGAGCAGTCCAGAGCACAGAGAGGTAACTATGTGCAGTTGAAGAAGATGAAATGAATCCCAGGTATGTTGATTTGCTTCCCATCCCCACAGCTGTGGATGCAGCGGGGAGCTGCCGGAATTAGAATAACTCTGATTTGGTTCAGGTGGCTGGAAAGGTGATAGGCTAGAAGTAGTTCAAGTATGGAAAAGTCCTGGGAGAAAATTGTTGAGATGGAGCTGCAGTTCCAGAACCAGGCGAGGGATTCAGAATAGAGACTATCCAGTGTCTAGAAGGATGATTGTAAGAGGACGCCCTAAAGACAAGCAGATCAGAAGAACTCAGGTACTGGGGAAAGACAAAGAGGGGAGATCTAAGTCCCTGTAAACAGGCAAGTATAGTGAGACACACCCAAGAGAATAAGTGGGGCTCAAAATGAGTAATGAGACTGATACATGAGGCAGGTCATTTCCATAGTCAAGAGGGAAATGAAAATTAACTGGAGACCATGCTGGTTATTTCAGAATACACTAATGCATTTAATCCTCACAACTGCATTTTGGGGTAGATATTCTAACCCCTTATTTACAGTTGAGAAAACTGAGGCTCAGAGAAGCCTTGTCAAACAACTTGTCACATAGCTAAAACTGGAGCCCTAATCTTTTACTTGCTCAAGTGGATCTCAATCAGGGGTAATTTTGCTTTCCCAGAGCTACTTTGCAAGGGCTGGAGAGATTTTTGGTTGTCACAACTGGGATGTTTTACTAGAATCTGGTAGGTATAAGCTAGAGATGCTGCTAAACATGCTACAATGCACAGGACAGTCCCCCCCACACAGAGAATTATCCAGCCCCAAATGTAAACTCTGCTGTGGTTGAGAAGACTTGGTCTACACTGCCAATCTCAGAACAATATATTTTGAAACAAGTGCTTTGTATTTGAAATTATGCATCCATTCACTGTTCACGCATTTATTGAGTGCCTACTAAGTTCCAGGAACAGTTATTTTTTCCAGCTTTATTATGGTATAATTGACAAATAAAAATTGTACATGTTTAAGGTATATAATGTGGTTTTGATATATGCTTACATTGTGAAATAATTACCACAATCAAGCTCATTAACATATCCCTCACTTCACATAATTACTATTTTGTGTGTGTGTGGTGAGAACACTTAAGACATACTTTCTTAGCAAATTTCCAGTACATCATATAGTATTATTAACTATAGTCACTATGCTGTACATTAGATCCCCAGAACTTATTCATCCTGCATAACTGAAACTTTGACCAGCATCTCCCAATTTTCCCCACCCTCCAGCCCCTGGAAATCACCATTATACTCTCTGTTTTTATAAATTCTACTTTCGGAGATTCCACATATAAGAGAGATCATGCAGGATTTATCTTTCCATATCTGGCTTATTTCACTTAGCATAACGTTCTTAGGTTCATCCACCTGGTTGCAAATGACAGGATTTCCTTCTCTTTTAAGGCTGAATAATATTTTATTTTATATATATTGTATATATACATATATATATATACACAGTCAAAAAGACAAAAGATAACAACTGTTGGTGAGGATGTGAAGAAAGGGGAGCTCTTGTACACTATTGGTGAAAATGTACATTGGTACAGCCATTATGGAAGACACTATGGAGGTTCCTCAGAAAATTAAAAATAGAAGTAATGTATGATCCAGCACTCCCACTTCTGGGCATGTATCCAAAGGAAATGAAATCCGGACATTGTTTTAGACTCTCTGGATACAGAATTGAATAGAACAGCTAAAATCCTGCTATCTTGAAATTTACATTCTAATGAGAATACTGACAATAAATACATCAGCCTGCAAGTAGACAGTATGCAAAGCCATAGGACCGAGTGAGTTTATCTAGTGAGAGAGAATACATGGAGAAGAGGGACAAGAACAGAGTATTGGGCCCTCAACTTTAGAGATTAGAAAAAGGAACAGGGTCCAGCAAAGGGGCCTTGAGAGGGAGCAGTCATGGTATAGGAGGAGAACCAGGAGAGCATAGGTTTCTTAGAAATCCAATGAAAAAAGTGTTTGAAAACAGAGTGAACACTCCACTGGGTCAGAAGACTTGTTTGCAGATTCTGGCCTCACCTCTTGCCTGCAGTGAGATGGCTCACTAGACTTCCAAAAATCTCACTTTATTGTCTAGAGGCTCAATTTTTTCTCCTAAAAATGTGACTCCTGAGTATTATAGTAAGAATAAGATCAATGAATGAATATGGAGTCTGTGTCAATTGCTTTATGGATAAAAGAGATCATCATTACACCCTCCAGAAAACCTGTATGTCCAGATTTTAGTTTCATGCTTTTTCTGAAACCATAATAAAATGAGACTACTTATGGAACAGAAGGGAGACCTTTTCTGATATGGTGCCTCTTATAAAGTACATCAGAAACAACCTGATAAAAGAGGGGAGAGGGATTTTTTTCAAGTTCATAAGGATGCTTTGACCAAATTTTTTTCTTTTATAATTTATTTTTAACAAATTCACTTAATGAGCTGTTTTCCCGTCATTAGAGTAGAGCCAATATGGTCTTTATATAACAGTGCTCCATTGTCATGCAGGGGGAGAATTTGAGGGTGTTTCTCCAAAGGATATTTGGGGGCTTTTGGGAAAGGAAAAATAAGGAAATGAATGCTGGGTAGGCAGCCAAAAATATCCATAAGATGATGACTCATCCTTTAAATCTATGAGGAAATTTAAGTAGGGACCCTCTGTTCTTAAAAATAGCAAATGTTTATGTCACGCTTACCATGCACCAGGCACTGTTCTAAGCACTTTACACATATTGATGCATTTAATCTTTACAACCACCTTATGAGGTAGGTCTTATGGAGATCCCCATTTTACAGATAATAAAACTGATGTTGAAAAACTTCCAGAGGTCACCTAGCTACTCAAAAGCCGAGCTGGAGTGAACGCGGAATCTGTACTTACAATCACTGTTCCATGTCTGTTCTCATTATATAGATGAGCTAACAGAGGTACCGAGAGTGAAGAGGCTTAGCCACAGCTTGGCCACTGGCTAGTGATGAGGCAAGGGCAAGCTTTCAGTTTCTCTGTCTCGGCAGTCAAAATGATCAAACAGGCATTTTTTTTAACATAAAGATTTTAGGAATTTTTAGGCACTATATAAAGACATCTGTGAACGGTGGCAAAGGGGAGGAATGGAGGTGAGGCCAGACTCTACCTCAGAACTACGGGAAGCTGCAGAATCCTCTACCCCAACAAGGCTTGATTGATGTTCCTCTGCCTTTCCCATCCCTCATCCCTGGCCTGCCAGCTTCTGTGGGTGAAACTGCGCCGCCTGATCTGTGCCTTGGAGACACCTTCAGCATGGCTTTGCTGTTTTCCAAAGGCTAAGCACCCATGAGAAGCGAAAGCGTCTGCCTACAGCCAGTCCGCACATTAAGATTCTTTGAGTACAGCTTCTCGGACAATCCCGGGGAAATCAGCCACCGAAACAGACAGCCAAATAAGTGAGTTTCCCTCTGGAATCCACACAGGCTGCAAAAGAATTAATGAGGATGAATTAAGGGTTGTCAGAGCTTGGAGAAGTCAAGCTATTTTCTACCCAGGAGCAATCTGTTAAGATCATAGAAATCTGGACAAATAACTGGAAAGCACATCTCAGGGAACAATTTTGGACCAATGAGCAGTACAGCATGATTGTCTGGCTAAGCCTTGTCCATCCCTATTATCTCCAATCCTATTTTTGGCAGGTCTCTGTAGAACCATCTAGTCAATATCATCTCTCAGCAGGGCCCTACATTGGATATGCATGGGGAGTTAATACTCTTTCCTTTCTCTGATTCCCACCCCTCTCCGGCTGCCCAGGAAAATTCCAAGATGAATTCTGCAATAATAAAACATTTCATTTCCAAATGACTCTGGTTCGTAATAAACACAGAAGGATATGCATGTCTACACTAAGGCTGACTGGAAAATGTAGACAAAGGTGGAACTGCTTCTGTATCTTTGACTTTTAAAGATTTTTTCTGATTGATCTTGGAACTTATATTTTTCACTCAACAAAGGGAGGGATATTTCTTTTATACATTTGTTGTGTTTAACAATTGAACAAAGAACATCAGTGGATTCCACTGCTTAATTAAAAAAAATTTTACTCTATTGTTGAACATTTACAAAAATATACATATGGATGGATGGATGGATGAATGGATAGGTGGATGAATGGATGGATAGATGAGTGGTGAGTGGGTGTAATGATGTACATATGTTGAACTTGAGGTTTACAGAAGCACTGAAGGCTTATATTGAAGCAGAGAAAAATTACTAGAAGATCATTGAAGTAATTTTTTAAGGTGTATTAAGTGCCTACTATGTGTCGGGTACCATGAGGACAGATCTCAAAATGCATGGGTGGGTCTAGACTCCTCTGTATTCCCTAATTTCCCACACCCACTGCACTCTTCATCTCCCCAGCCCCGTAAATGACAAGCTTGATCGTCCGTGGTTAGACGTTGCCTTACATTGGATATAGTGCCTTGTCTAACGCTTATTCTTTCATTCATTTATGCATTCAACAAATATTTATTGAGCATATACCATGTGCCAGGCCCCTGGGAATAGGGCAGTAACAAAAAGATAAAAATATTTTTCCTTTTGGAACTTACATTCTAGGTGGAGGGAGAAAGACAATAAATAAATAACCATAAGAGTTGTAAAGGGAAGTAAAGCAGCATAAATGGAGCAGGTGAGTCATACCCATTCCTTCAGTAAATAGTTATGAGTGCTGACTACACACATGATGCAAAAGGAAGCCGGAAGTCATCTGGATTTCAAGGGGCTCAGGGGCTGAGAGGAGAGGAGACCAAGGGCTGTGTCAGTTCAAGTAAGGGCCCAAAGAAAGGAGTGGTCACTCCTACTGAGGGCGAGGAAATGGCATAAGAAGTTAAGAAGGTCTTTGAGAAGCAGGGGATACTTCAGTTGAGTCTTGAATTTGTTCTCTGAGCTGACAAAGACAGAGGCTATATTCCAGGCTGAAGGATGTTCTAATTTAGGGCCTTGCTACTCAAAGTGTGGTATATGGACCAACCGCACCAGCATCACCTATGAGCTTATTAGAAATTCAGAATCGCAGGAAGACCCCAGGCCTACTGAACGGACTCTTCAGTTCAACAAGATGCCCAGGTGATCCTTATACAAATTAAAGTTTGAGAAGCACTTTTCTCAACCAGTGATTTTCAAACTTTACTGCACAACAAAATCACCTCGGGGAGCCTTTAAAATTCCTGATGCCCAGGCCACACCATCTACCAATTTCACCAGAATTTCTGAGAGTTGGGCCAGACATCATTAATTTTAAAACTCTCAGGGTGAAAGCCCTGCCTTATGAAATTTCTTCCCACCTCTGACCTGTGTGCTTTATCCTCAGTAAATATTCAACTGCCACACAAAGGACTAATTTGTGAAATAAGAATTCTTAGTCCTAACTTTACAGATATGGCTACTTTGGTCATAAACCCGCAGAAATCTTAATCAGAGAAAAGAAAACTTCCAACTCGTGAGTGGGGGAGGATGTGAAATGGATTTCCCTTCCTGGTGACAAGCTGGCAGATCCGGCCTCCTGCAGATGGCTCGCTGTTGCAGACACAGTGCCGCATATCTGACACATACGTGTTGGGCTGATTGTTCCTTCCTGAGCCAGAGCAGACGGATTCGGGAAGAGAGGACAGCGGGTCTCTAGAGAGAAGGAGAGCATGCTGTCCCGAGTCCTCATCGACAACAGGCTCTGTTCTTGAGGAGCAGCCAAAACACTTATTTCTCACCAAAATTGAGTCATACTGAAAAAGCAAGAAGTGGAGCCAAAATGCAAACTTTTCTCGAGAACTTTCTTCTCAGACCTTCAGTCTGGTGCCATTTGCCTATGTTTCCTTTGAGCCTTTCCTCCCTAAACTCCCATCTCTCAACCCTAAGTCTATAGGATGGGACCACAGTCGAAAGCAAGGGGGAGCACATGATGCCCTGGACTGGAGTGTCTGAGCCTTAGATGAGATCCCTGAAACTGGCAATGATTGCTGTTATGCCTTGAAAAAGTGATATAAGTCTCTGAATCTCATCCCTAGGAACATCGTAAAAATAACTTTTTTCATCAATTTATCCCCTCTGCTCATACTCCTGTCTCCTTCTCCCACTGTTGTCAAGGTTGGGGACCAGAGATCTACTGGCTCTTCCAAGGATGCTATGATAGATGGGATCAAGGGAAAAATCAAAGGCCAAGAATTCCAGATTCTTCATGGGTTTAGTCATGAGTCTGATCGCTCCGTCTCCATCTCCCTCCAGTTCCCCATTCTTTATTCTCATTCTGCTCTAGTGGGTCTCATGGATCCGTGTATGTCTGTATCCCAGTGGCTCACAAATCTATGTCTCTAGTCTGAGCTTAAGCTACCTGATGGCCTCAAATTCAAAATGTCCTCAACTGCATTGTGATGTCCCTGTTCCATCCATACACACATGTACATACATACACATACGTACACACACACACACTCACACTCAACAGAACTGGAGCTTCCTCTGGTGTGCCCAGCTCAGAGAAAATCATCGCTATTCATCACCCAGTTACTCCTCCTTAAAACTGTGGCCTCGTCCTTGGCTTCCCTCCCCTTTTTCTCTACAACAAATTGATTGCCGGCTTCTATTGATGCCACAGCAGAAATGTCCCTCCACTTCTGTGCATTTTCCCGTGTGACCCTAACTCAGACCTCTGTCCTCTTTCACCCAGAGTTCTCCCCAGCTACCAGCCCAGACTTGAGACTCTCCAACCCATTCTTCTCACAGCAACAGAGTAATGTGTCCGGAATACAACTCTGCTCATGTCACTCTTTTCTTTGAGACGTTTTGATGGCTTCCCATTGTGCCTAGGATAAAGCTCACGCTCCTCAGCCTGCCTTCAAGGAAGACCCTTCTGGAACAGCCCCCGTGTATCCCTGCAGCCTCCGCTCCCAACAGCCCCTCCTCACACCGGGTGCTCTCAGCATATCAAACTTTTTTCAGTTCCTCAAACACTCCATACCCTTCTTCACCTCTGCAGCTGTGGACATGCCTGCATCTTCCTTTCTCTCAATACCTCTTCTCCTGGACATTTTCCCATCTTTCAGCCTTCTGGTTTAGTTCTGCCTCCTGCAGAAAGTCTGTCCAGGCAACCCATGGGTTGGGTGTCTCTGCTGGTTTCTCTCATATTCCCTGTGTTTCCCTATTGGAGAACTTAGCAGACATCTACTGTTTGCTGACGGAAGCCTGGATTAGACAGTACTCCCCATGAGAAGAGCAGCATTAGTCCTGTCCTCAGCACCAGAGTAGACACTCATCAAATACTTATGGAATGACTGAATGGCTTCTCCTGATCTCTCAATTCCTCATGAGACCAGAGTCTAGTCAACCTTTAATATAGCTCAAACCCCACTGCTGCTAAGTTAGTTGAGACTCTCATCATCTTCTCATCAAGCCCCTATTAGAAGTCCCTCACAAAATGTTTTCCTGTCTTCAGTTTGTCCTTTTTCCTACCCAAAAGGCATCCTGCTATCTCTGTGCCTTTTTCTAAAATGCAGATTTTATCATTTCTCTTCCTTAGCTAAAATTTTTCCCTAGATACCATTGTCCTCGGGGTAAAATCTAATCGCTTCAACATAGTGTAGAAATCCCTTTGTGATCTGACCCATGGTCACCTCCTCAGCTTCATTGTTCACCGTTTTCCCACCTGCTTCACACCTCGTTGGCAGGTTATCTTGACGTTCTCAAAGATTCCCAAGTACTCCAGGGCTTCCTTACACTTTTAATAATATGGCCTCAATAAAATAATTAAAAAAAAACATGGCCCTTTCTGCCTGAAATGGCTTCTGCCTTTCCTTCTCTCTCTGTCTTGACTTGGAAACACCTCCTTGTCTTCAAAGTTTCATCTATTCATTAAATAAACATTTACCCACCAGCTGCTATATATCAAGGCTTGTACCAGGCAGCAGAGACACAACGCTGGATGAGACAAACATGGGCGTTTCCCCCAGAGAGTTTAGAATCTCCTGGGGAGAAAGGTATGCTCATGCTTACCTTCCTAAATGATGCCTTTCCTGACAACCTCCCCCACTTCCCCTGTTTCTTTGTGCCCTGCTGTACCTGCCCACACTTCTAATCTTGTACCTTATTTTACACAGCTGTCAGACCATACAGGAAAGTAACCATGCCTGATTCACCTTATATCCCCAGCACTGGCACATGGTAGGTATTCAATAAGTGCTTGTGGGATAAACGAATAAGAAATTAACGATTTCTTAGTTTTTACCAGTAATTGAGGCTCTGAGAGAATAGGGTACAGAACAGGTAAGAACGATAGTAGAGATGGTAAGAAAAACGATGCACAAAAGTGGTATTCCTTGAAGGAGGGATAGGGCGAACTGGGCATTCCAGGGGAAATAGCTCCATCACTAAGGGGCAGCAGAAAAGTATTAGTCAGTGAAAGTGAGGGTTCTGAGAACCCTCATGGGAGAATTGAGGTCCCCCTACCAAAATAGGGATTTTCCTGCTGGACTCTCAGTCCATATGCCATACCACCTCTTGTAGAGAAATGCTTTTTGGTTTTCATAATTTAATCATGATTTAACAACTTTGAAGTATTCAGGAAAATTCAACATGCCTTTTCTGAATGACCTATCAATATTTTGGCAATTTTGTGCTAATGATAAACCGAAGCCAACTTAAGTGTCTATTACTAAGGGAATGAGTTAATATAATATAGTGGATACATACTCTGAAACTGCATGCAGTAGTAAGAAGCAATGAACTTGAATGGGCTCACGATAACACAGGTAGTCTGAAAAACATAGTAGAAAAATAGTAAAATGAAAGGAAAAGCAAGATTTACTGTACAATACTATTTATGTATTTAAAATACGTACGTGCAAAATGCTATAGTTTTCACAAGGTTACAAACGTAATTAAGGAACATATATCAAACATTAAGATGGAGTGGCTATAAGTGTGTAAGGGAAATGGGAGGGTGAGGAAAAAGAGGAAAAATAAAATAAGCAATAATGGGGTCTTGAACTGAATGATGATGTCAACGTGATACAAACTAATGTATTATTTGCCCCTACTGCTTAATTTTAAAAATTATTGCAAATACAAACAGGTCCCTGCTAGGGACCTGTTTTCGCTGGTGGAGACTCTTCTGCCTGACCCTACTCTGTGACTCTCTTAACCACTAGGATTTACTAAAGGCAGAGCTTGTATCTTAGTGAATAGCTTAGCATGAAATTGGCAGTCAACATAATTTTGGTATATAAATTTTGTTGAACAAATATGCTGATGATTCTCTGTCCAGTTCTGCCTATTGCCTAACCCTGTTGTCTAACTCTTCTCTGGGTTATGTTTTGTGTAACTTGGGCATGTAACAAGGTAAAAAGATGTCTTGTACATTTGCCTTTGCTACGCTGGAATACTTGTATTCCTTGGAGAAAGAAAAGTCAGAAAATTGCAAGAAGTGGGCTAAAAGAGAAAAAGAGTATGGAGCACATACTTTACCTAAGATTTGTCCTTAATGAGCTTCTAGATAAATAAATTATTGCTCCTCTGTCTAGAATCTCTCTCTCTTTCCTTCCCTGAAGGAAATCTCCCTAACCACTTTCACTACACTCTACCTTGGAATTTTTTCCCCAAACCATCAAAATGGCCATAGGCAGCCCCCTTAAGGATAGAGTTCTGGCTAAGTGAAAGTGGGTCCAACATAAACCAAGGGCACCCTACACAAGCAAAGTATTATGGTCTACAGGATAGCACCCAAAAAAGGCACAGTACCTGGATTCTCATCTAAAGAACACAGAAAGGCAGATAATAAACAATTACTGCACTCCCACCACATTCCAGGACTGTGCTAGTCCCCAGATAACCCTTACAGCAACTAAAAAAAGTTATTTTTATCTCCATTTCATAGGTAAGAAAACCAAGGTTCAGGAGTTTCAGTATATTGTGCATGTTGAAACAAAGCTAATAAACAGAATAAGAATTTGAACCCAAGCCTAGTTAATTCTAAATGCCCTGAAATTTCCTCTATAATAAGAAAATGACTCCTAGTTATTAACCAGTGACTGGATTGGCCAGTACATTGAACATTTGTATACATGACCTCATTTAATCCTGCCAGTGTCACTAGAAAGTAGACCCTGTTTTATTCACAAGATACTTTTTAAAAAAAATCTGTGGAACATGTCGGTCAAGTTCTCGTCTAAGGTTACACAGTTGACAAGTGGTAGAGCTTGAATTCAAACAAGTTTTAGCCTGACGCCAAGCCTCCGTTCTTAACCATTCTTCAGTAGTTCCTTAACCAATCTCAAAATAGATTACTCTAAAGCTCTCTTTCACCTCGAAAACATCTTATTCTTGTGACTGTAAGCATGATCCAGGATTGAATGCATTTCTTAATTAACCCTGCTCCGGGAATTCATTGGTGTTTTGTCATTAGAGGCTCGGCAACTTGAACTTCATTTACCTTATATGTCCAGGAATTGAAGCAGAGGGTGCAACAGGAGTTTATCTTCTTAAACTCCTTTCTCATAAGCAGGCCTGCTGATGACCACGGGAGAGACCAGGGGGAAAACTGGAGGACCTGTTTTGGGCTAGTGTTGATGATGGATGTAGGGATAGTCACAAATGCACCACTTTATTGGTGCAATCTGCAAGCTGCAAATAACAGTGTTTGCAAAATTGACGTTTCTTAAGTGATTTTTCTATTGTGGAAATTTGAGGAATAAATGTTAAAGGAGATGATGCTTCAGAGCATCTTTCTCCCTGGGGGTCACTTACCATGGAAATGGCATGGTTGGCCCAACATTTATGTGAGACAGGTGGTGCCCTGCCCAGGTGGCTAAGGCTTGATCCAAGCCTCCGTTTACTCACAAATGTCCTTTCCTTGTCCTTACCTCCTTCAGGGATCCTAGGACACTACAGAAGATGACCTCATACCGAGACGGAGAAAGTGATTGATTGACTGGTGTCCTTTACCCCCTAATTTTCCCCACAGTTTTTCCATAAAGCCTAAAATACTACCATTAGAGGCACAACTTGAGGTAGAAAGACAGCATTGTAAAGTGGAAAGATTATGTTCTGTCATTAAGCACTCTTTGCAAATATGACATTTAATGAAACATGATAGTCCATTGAATATTTCTATAATTGGAAATTAAGATTATTTCCATTTTTCACTACTTTAATGCTGTACTAATTTAATACTTTTATATAAACATATATTTGTCAAAATCTATTATTATTTACTCAAGAGAATCTCCTAGAAGTGGATCACTAGGTCAAACGTCCTGAAGCGAGTGGAGATGTACATTGGTAAAATTTTTGAAAAACATCTTTCCAACCTTTATAATTTTAAAGTTTTTCAAATACTTCGCATATGGGTTACCATTAAGCCAGGTCTCCCCTGTCTCCCGCCTGCACCATTGATTTTTTGTGCCTATATTGATTCAGCACATTGGGTTACCCGTATTTCCTTATTAAATGGAATCTTGCTAGTGTGATCCATCATTATGGTCTGATCTTGTCCTCTAGAATGTTGCTGCAGCCATCAGACATCTGATCTACCCCTCCCAACATTGGGTCAAAAATAAGTACGTGTTCTGAGCGTCTAGCTGGGTTATAGTTGGAACACACCACATGAAGCCTCTCTCTAGGTTGAAATGAATCCGTTAATACTCATGAGCACAAATGGTCATCCAGCTCCAAGCCTATGTCAGTGCATTATGAGTCATGGACTACCCATAAAGGTGTCCTTGAAAATGGTTTATGATCATTCCCTTCATATCATTTCAGCAACAGTGTCAGTGATGGAAAATTATCTGACATGGCGGGGGCAGTTATTGGTCCCTGGGGATTACCACTTAATCTATGTACTGCCCCCTCCAAAAAAAGTCTGTACAATACTATGTCATAGAATGTTTCTGGACAGGCAGTGGTGTCCACTCAGAGGAGATGATATTTAAGCTTAAGACATGAATGACAAGGAGGGTCAGTCAAGTGAACATCAGGGAGTGAGCAATGTTGAGGACGTGCGGTCTCCCAGGCACAGGACTGAGGGACTGAGGGGAGAATCCGACAGAGAATTGCAAGCACGGCCTTGAAGCTGTGGCAGGTGGAGCTGAGAGCGATACCAGCTGGCCGGAGCTAACAAGGAAGGAGAGTGGAAGCAGCAAGCAGTGGGCGGATGCTGTTTTTATGACATTTTCTTCAAGTGGTTTTGCTTTCTGTTCTAAGATTTTCTTCAATCCAACTTAGAATTTATTTTCCTATTACTGATGATGTTATATGTCATATATTTGTTTATTCCCTTTTAGCTTATGCCAGAAAGATTCTTACCTACTCCAAATATGGGAGAGTGTTTGTGTATACACGGTGCACTCTTTAAGAACATGTGATACCACTAAAGGTCGGGTGGGAGATGATTTGCATGTCAATTATGGAGCATTTCAGGAGGCCAAAGCTGCCCCTGGTACCTCTCTGTGTGATAGAGAGACATGGAAGAGTCTTGGGGACTTCACCAAGTTTGGTCAAAAGATGTCCCCTATTACTAATGAGCAAGGGCTTAGGAATCAGGAGACAGGGGTTCAAATCTTAGCTCAGCCACTGTGTGCCATTGGCTGACTTACTTTACCTCCACAGGTTTCCATTTCCTCATCTATAGAACAAAGATTCTTTAAATGAGTCCAATAAACCCACTATTATGCCCATCTTGGTCAATGACAGCAAGCCCTCTGTTAGCGGAGAAATTTGAGTCGTCAGTCTAAAACTCTTCTCCCCTTTTTATCTTACTCCAATTCTCAACCCCACTTGAGTTCTCCCTGGTTCTGAGCTCTGGGCTTCTTACCCTGTCCTGAACGACCACTCTTCCACCCTGGGTTTCTCCATCCTTTTGATTTTCCCAGGCAGATATACCAATTCTTGGGAGTTTCATGCAGGCACCTCTCTGGCAGAATGCAGCAGGACAAAGGGGCCCTTTGGGGTTTGAGCAGAAGTCCAGACATGCAAGTCAGAAAATGTTCATATACTTTCTGAATTCTTTTTGTTTCTCTGCCTCTTGCTCAACTTACTACTTATTGGGGATATTTAGAACATTCCACGTGGCTCAGCTGAGCTCTGAGCACTGAAGTGGAGTTTTATCCAGACATAAACTAGAGCATTGAGGATGGAACAGTCCTTTGGGACTGGTGTTGGGGAACACTTACTCCCATTCTTTGAGTTTCTACTTGAAACATCTTTCTGACTCTCTCCCAACCCCAAGCCCCTCCTCCAGGGAACTCAGGAGAGGGAGTCAGTGGTCTGATGAGTGAGATGGGGAGAAATCACTGAGCCTCCTGGCAGCCTCAGGAGACCTACATTTTCTGCTTCTCCATGTGATAAACTCAGACAAGTAGCAGATGCCTCTGCCCCTGCAGTGGGGAGGCCTGAATGTTGAGCTAGCCACGTTCAGTTTGGAGGAGGAAAGGAGAGTAGGAAGCCCAGTTTGTGGCAGCACATCTAAGCTACAATCTCCAAACCAGCTAGTTCAGTTATAGAGCTGATATTTTGTTTCCATTTCTCTGACTCCTATGTGCCATTTCTTGATTTATTCCAAATGCCAAGGGTAACAGGTATTATTTATTGCTCCCTTAAAACCCCACATTTTAAAGGGTTTTCCTGAAACCTTCGGAGATGTGCATTGGAATTGTCATTTGGAGCCCAAAACAGTGCAGAGAGACATTGCTTCCGGCACAGCCAGGGTGCTTGGGACGCTCTCATCGTGCAGGATTTGCACCTGAAAGGTTTGCAGCATTTTCTACTCTGGCTGCTCAAATGTCTGTTACATGACACCGAACCCAGACCATCAGTGAGTCCTAGTCCTCAGGTGTTGCTAGCTGGTTCTGACTTGAGCAAGAACGACCGAGGCAAGCATCAGCTTATAGGAAGAAAAGAGTCTTTCAGGCCTGAGGGAGGCCTACCTCCGAACAGGCAGAGCTTCAGTTTGTGGGTTTTTTAGTTGACTGTGGGAGGAATAATTTTTTGCTTCTTTTACTGTGTTTCTCAGCAAGGACTGTAAGCCAGGACTTAAAATTGGAAAAGTGGCTACATTCCATGTGGGCTAGAGAGGCAGTAATGTATGAAGGTTGGACCTTAAAATGGACATGCTGGGCTCGAGTGGGTCAGCCGTCCCACGCTCTTAGAATCAGTCACTCCCCACTCTGATAACGTTAGCCCAGTCGTGACTTTAGATTTCTGGAATCCCAGAATTTCCCAGACCTGGATTGCTGCGCCATCCACTACAAGGTGGTGTATGTGACCAGGGACAAAAAGTGGAGAGGAGTCCCGTATGGCAAATGGTTTATGTCAACTTTGCATGTTGAATTAGAAAACCATGTAATAATAGTTTTATAACTAAGATGGACAAGAAAGATATTTGGAAGTTCTGCACATGGAACACTTTCTTTCCAAAGTATGGTTTGCCTCAAAAATCTCAGAAGAATTAAACTGGTTGAAAATACGTCTTGGATTTATTATCAAAGCAGGAAAGAAAAATGAAGGAGATCAAGGTCATAAAGCCCGGGGATAAGGCTGGTTCCCTTTGTAGGTTATGAGATCTCGGTCCAGTCCAGACAGCCGAGATGGTCAGTGAGATCCTAGGGCACAAGCTGGATAGATATGGAAAGGAAACAAAGATATACCTGCGCCCAACCATCCTTAAAGATGGAGCCAACAAAAAAGAAGTATTTTAGTTGTTACTAGATCATAAAAAATGGCAGGGCCAAATAAATCTCATACCGAGAGAGAGTCAAGAATGGACAGAGCAGACTAGGGTGACTCGCAGAAGGGACTCCAGGTCTAGAAACTAGGTAGAAGCTCATTCTCAAAGCCACAGGAGGAGATCATAATTGGAACAACTGGACATCCCCTTCTTGGACTCCAGGACAGTCCAGCCAAGTGGTCAGACATGTCTAGACAGATTTGAAAGGGATAACCTGAGAAAGTTGGTAGTATTATGTAAGCTCTGAGGAAAACAATGTAGAAAAATGTGCTCTGAGCATGCATACCCAAATAATTTATGGAATTATGGCCCAGGGAAGACACGGTTATTACAGGGGAAAAGGCAAGTTACAAGAGACGATGTGAAGTCTTGGGCTAGAGGTTGGCCTGATGGAGGACCATTCCTAGGGGGAATGCACAGCTCAGAAGGACACATGCGGTCAAGATTTGTTTTAGTAATGGATGCTTCTGGAAGGCCCAGCTCTTCTTAACATCATATCTTTTGCTGTGCTTACTCACAAGGTAAAACCTGGACAGTGTTTGAAAAACAAATTCCCTTGTCAGTATGACAGCAAGTGAAAAGAAAAAGGAAAGAAGGACCCAGCCAAGGGGGCATAAAAGGAAAGAGCCCACTTAAGAAGCAAGTTGAAATATTGAAAATTCAGCCAAATGATTTTGAAATGAGTTTCGAAACAACGGGAAAGTGGACCATCAGAGGTACACACCGTGACCACAGGGAAATGCATGACAGAGGGATATACTTAGCTGCCACTGAAGTTGTACCAATTACCCAGGGCTGTACAATGGCAAAGCTGGGGGAAAGAAAAGCTCTGGGGATGAGGCCTTGCAGAGGTGTCAGAACTCACGAGGCCTCTAGGTCAGAACTTCAGAAGCTTCAACTGCATCTTCAGCTCAGGAATCTACTAAGGATGCTTCTCCAGCTGTAATGAAAGGCTGGCCTCGCAGACCAAAACAATGCCATAGCTAGAGGCAGGGGCAGCAGCCACTGAAGCTCGGGCCTGTGGCACAGGACAGAACTCACACTCACCATGGCAGGGGGAGCCAGGATCACCCCAACACTGACAGGGGGCATGGACTTCAAGAAGGTCTGATGCAGCATGAGGAAGGGGAGAGTCTCAGGGTTGGCCTGCAATAAAAGGCATAACACACGGTCACCACCGCAATGTCTAAACTTTACAAGGAGATGGAAACAGCTCAACTGTCACCTTCTGCAAGAGGAGGTGGTGTCTAAAGGAGATATGGTTAACACAGCACCAAAACTAATCTCCTGATGTGAGAGTTCTTCATTCACACTTGAGGAATCTGGACAACTGGCTTGGATTAGCTGACATCCAGAAACCAAGTGTTTCTCTGTCTTCCCTAAGATGCTCTGAGATTGTGCTCTAGTCTTTGATGACAGAGACATTGGTCTGGATTAGGAACTGGGCCCCGGGAACATCATTTCAGGGAGGACAACTAGTACAAGGGTGGGGTTTCTATATTGGTTGTTGCGGAGTGGTTGAGAAAGACTAGAACTGTGATATTATTGTTTTGTTAATTATTTAGACTCTTTAAATTGTCGAACACATTGAAGAAGATCTTCGGATCTGAATTAATTTGGAGGTCTTTGAGAAACTATAACTAACAAAGCCCAAGAAGGCTGGCACCAGGGGGTTCATATGTCCAAATTACCTTCCTCAGAGGATCTTTACATGGTCACTAATCTCAATGCAGGACCTCTGGGTGTAATTGGAGATCTGGAGTGAAGAATGGGCAGTGATTGTTCAACCTCATTATGTGGTCTTCTTTGGCAAAGGTTAAAAGGCCACCAGCAGTCCCAGGAGGAAGAAGAAGGGGGAAGGATTTGGGGGGACTTATAAAGGTTGGACACTGCTTCTTGGATTCTCTCCTCTGAAAGGAAGAGCTGTGTCCCTGGCTGACCATCCCAATGGATGGGGAGGACAAGAGGCCCCTGTGAATGTCATAGGAACGCTTTTCCCTGTCACTTCAAGCTTCGGCTTCCTCCAGCTCCTCAGTTTTTCTGCGCAAGAGAGGAAGAGAGACTTACCTAACTGGGAAGACTGGGACGAGGCACGGAGCATCCTGTGACTTTGTGGGGGAAACTTGCCGGGCAAGTGCTGCCCTTCAGTTGGGGAGGGTCAAGTTCAGTTCAAAGGGAGATGGATTAGGAAGCCCAGGTATGCTCACACAACTAATATCCATTCTCAAACTCCAACTTCTCCATAATAAAACTCATATAATTTTGTAATTTTCCAATTTGCAAACTCCTATAAAACTGAGATGGTGGTACGAGTTACAGCCACCGTGGACCCCAACAGCCTCTTGGTGAGAATCAGGGATAGTATCAGAAATTATGGAGGGACGTCAAGAAAAGGGAAAGTCCGGAGATGCTGCTTGATCCGTCTGCTACCACACCCAAAGACTACTTTTATTTTCCAAAAAATTCAGAAACTCTGTGCTCTGATAGGTTGAGAGGTGTTCATCTGACAGAAAATAACCGTATGTAATAATATAGCTTAGTGTCAGATATAAGTCTACATGCTTTATTGGCACCATCTTATAAAATCCCTACACAAATCCTACAAGGAGGTTCTATTTTCATTCCCATTTTACAGATAAGGAAACTAGCTCAGAAAGGCCAAATGGTTTGTCCAGGATCACAACAAAAGGTGGCAGAGCTGAGATTCAGCCTGAGCTCAGTCTAGCAGGAGCTCAGACCTTGCACCACTCCACTGTAGGGCCTTCCTGAAATGTGAATTTTAACACTGCAAAGAGAGAAGGATGAGCTCTCCACCTTAACCCTCAAACCAACTCCCATAGGACTTTTCAACCAACGTTGAAAGGGTGCTGATGGCAGAAGTTAAGAACAGTGGAGAAACCCCCATGTTGTCAAAGCCCTGGAGAAACAGGAGCTCATGTACACGGGTGTAGAAATTGAGCACTACCTTTATGGAGCTCAATCTACTGATGTGTAGGCATCTGTTCCAGGAAAATAATTTTACCAGGGTGCAAAGATACACGTGCAAGGCAGCTTTATAAAACATTATTTGTAACAGTAAAAAATAATTTAAACAACCTAAATATCCATCCCCAGGAGGACTGGTTAAATGAGTTAGAGTAAATCCATCCGAGGCACTGGGCTGTGGCCATTTACAATGATAATATAGATCTGGATGTATTGACTCGGAAATACGTTAACTGAAAGTGGCAGGTTACACGAGTATGCATAATAGAATCCTAGTTCTCTGAAAAAATTAGGAAGTGTGAGTAAGTCTGCACAGGAAAAGGCTAAAAGAGTACATCAATCAAACCTTAGCAGTGGGGCAGTCTAGCCTAATGGTTAGGAACGAGGACACTGCAGCCAGGGGACCTGGCTCCCATGCCTGCTCCAGCTCGAGACCCTGGGAAAGTTCCTGAACTTTCAGCCTCACTTTCCTCGTCTTGAAAGGGGAGATTGCAATTCTTGCTTTATGGTGTTAATTTGAGGAATAATGAGGTGATGAATGTCAAACCTCAGCGTGTGGTAAATGGTAGCTATTCTGATATTTATATGGGTACTTGTTCCAGTCATCTAATGTGGTCTAAGTAACTACCCCCAGACTTGGTGGCTTCAACAATAACCATTTTATTATGTCTCACAAATTCAGTGGGTCCCAACTTGGCTGATTCTTTGCTCTCTGTAGCATCACCTGGGTCCATTTCTGGTACTTGGCTGGTGGATGGTTTGGAGCATGGAAAATAGCTTCACTCACATGTCTGGCATCTTGGTGTGTGTGGCTGGAAGGCTGGGCTCAGCTGAAACTCTTGATTGAAGCACCACTCCTGGTCTCTCCAGCATGGTGGCTTCAGGACAACTGGACATTTTACATGGGGGCTGGCTTCCCCTACATCCAGTGTCCCAAGAGAAACTGGTATAAGCTGCCTGGTCTTTTCTAACTTATCCACAGAAGTCGCACACCTTCACTTTCACCACCCTCTATCAGCTGAAGTAGCAATAAGCCCTTCCTGATTCAGGGGGAGGAGACATAGACCCCCTGGGTCAAGGAGAAGCATGTTGAGGTCTCATTCTAGACACACATAGGGGTGTGAGATATTGTTGTTGCTGTCTTTGGAAAATATAATCTGCCACAGAACCTATATCCGTATATCTTAGCATTTTGCAGATATATAATAGGTACATCTATAATCCAATGTATAGCTCTATATACAGAGTTATAGGCACACTTTATATAACTAAACACTTGAGCACACAAATAGACATGTACAAAGATATGTATAAATTCTGTATCAGAATTACTTCGGTTGAGGAGACAGGTCTGCTGCATGTGAAGTCTGAAATGTTTATGTGGGAAAGCAATGGAAAGTGGAAGGAGACGCTCACTTGTATATATAGCGTAGGTTTTGCCCTTTACAATAAGATGCTGTATTTCATTTTGCTTTCCCTGTTGCTATGGTATCTGTCACTTTATTTATAACTGTGTCTGTTCAGTTGCTTCCGTGTACTTGAGAGGCTTTTCTGCTCTAAGAAAGAACTACAGGAAGCACAGGAGACTCAGGGGTGGGAGGGACAGAGGTCAGAGTGTTCCTGTTCATTCTCTTTCACTGCCCTCCCTGAGTTGCCTCTCCCGTCCCCCAATACCCCTCAGACAGAGTGGTCTAACCTGCATCCTGCACCCCGCAACTGCTCATGCATGCCAGCGCCGAGGTTTGCCCTGGGCTTTCTTTGACCTTGCCAGCTGTGTGAAACCGAGCAAGTGTCTCTGAGCCTTCCTCTGCTCTTCCTCCCTCCCCTTTGGAAAACAAGAAGGCCCCTTCCCAATCTACCACGTTCTGTGCCTCTCAGTTTCCGGAGAACCCAGCCCTCTCCCCCTGATGGCTTTCACATGACTGGCTTCCTCTGCCTGTTAGACTCTCCTCTGCTGCTCCTCCTCATTAAATGTCACCTCCTTTGAGGAACCTTCCCTGGTCTGCCCATTTGCAGAAGATACAGTCTGTGCTCATATGCCCGTATCCCCTCTGATCAGATCCCTGATCACTTTTTGCCCATTGGCTCCCTGGGGATGTGTTCACTCCCAACAGCCAGCCCCTGAATCTCTTCATCATCAGCAGACTGCCCTCAGGCTCCCAGAGCCACTTTCTCTAAATGCAAGGGGAACTGAATGTGCCTGGGGATTTACAGTCCCTGGGGACTGAAGGATGTGGGAGTAAACGCTTCAGCTCTTCTGCCTCTGGTCTGGAATACTCTGCCTTACCCTGTCTCCAGAGCTCCCCTGTCTCCGGAGCTCCCCTGTTCATTGAGCCACTGTCCCTTCCTTGGGACTTTGCTTGAATTCATTCACTTGCTTGGTTTCCTCCCTGACCCTGTCCCACTGTTCCAATTCCCCACTCCACCACCAGGTTCCCTGAGAATACTTCATAATACAAATGCTCCTCTCAGGGTCAGCTTTGGGGACACCCAACCTGAATCACTTTCTAAATGAGGTTTCCCTATAGGATTGTCTAACTCTGTGTGCTGTTTGTTTCCAGGAAGGCATATATCCCAATTCACAAACACTTATTGTTCACTTTATAAATCTCTCTCAGCCCACTAGTCTCTGTGTTCCATGAAGACAGAGGCTATTTCTCTCATGTGCACTATTTTGTGTCATAATACAGTTCTTGGAACAGGAAATGTGCTCAAAGGATTTGTTAAATGAAGGAACCCTTGGATGATTATCCTTTTATAATAACTGCATTGGCACCTTCCTCTTTGCTCTTGGTGTTGCCTAAGATATGCTCATGATCATGCCTCCATCTAAATCCTTTCACTTATGATAACCAGTAAATAAATGCTTAAAAAATATCCAACCTCACTGTTGATCAAATTCAATTAACACTGAACCAAATATATAAAAAGCTCTTGCAATTCAATAATAATGAGACAAATAACCCAATTAAAAATGAGTAAATATCCTATATAGACATTTCTCCAAAGATATACAAATGGTCAATAAGCACACAAAAAGATGCTCAACATCATTAGTCATCGGGAATATGCAAATCAAAAACACATTGAGATACCACTTCACACCCATTAGGATGGCTAGAAACAACAAGTCAGATAATAACAGGTGTTGGCAAGGATGTGGAGAAATTGGAATCCTCATACACTGCTAGAGAGAAGTAAAATGGTGCCACTTTGGAAAATAGTCTGGCAGTTTCTCAAAGAGTGAAATACAGAATTACCATCTCACCTAGCAATTCTGCTCCTAGGTATATATCCAAGAGAAATGGAAACGTATGTCCACACAAAACTTGTACACAAATATTCACAGCAACATTATTCATAATAGCTAAAAGGTGGACACAACCCAAATGTCTATCAACTGATCAATGAATAGACAAACGAAATGTGGTATTTCCATACGATGGAATATTATTTGCTCATAAGAAAGAATGAGATACTGATACATGCTACATCTTGGATGAACCCTGAACACATTATGTTAAATGAAAGAAGCTACTCACAAAGACTATATATTATATGATTCTATTTATATAAAATGTCCATAACAGTAAACCTATAGAGACAGAAAGTAGATTAATGGTTTCCTAGGGCTGGAGGGGCTGAGGGGTTAGGAAGTGATAGCTAAAGGGTACAGAGTTTCTTTTGGGGAAATAAAAATGTCTTAAAATTGCTTTTGGTGATGATTGCACAACTCTGTGAATATACTAAAAACCGTTGAATTGTACACTTTAAATGGCTGAATTGTATAGTATTTGGATTATATCTCAATAAAGCTGTTACCAAAAAAATTAACAGTAGACCAAGAAACCATTTTTACTTATTAACTGAGTTAAACTACAATACTCAGGGAGAGTGAGACAGTGATGAAATTAGTACTGTCACAGCTTGATGGTGACATTGTAAAGCAACATAACCCTTTAGTAAAGCAAGTTGACAATATTTATCAAGATTCATCAGTTCTGGCCAGTTCATACCCCTTGGCCCTGCTGTTCCACTTTCTGGAAATGCAAATTGCAAACTTAATCTAAAATTTGAAAAACAGTGATACATGTGAAGATGTTCATCATAATGCTATTTATAAAAACCAATAATTTGAAAGAACCAAAATGTCTAACAATAAAGGAAAATTTAAATGTATGCAATATGTAAAAATGATGCTGTTGTGAGGTCAGTGAAAGACAGTGGGATATGAAATGGCCTGGCATTGTGATGACAATAGTGCAAGACTATGCATGTAAAGAAGACTGTTGGCTTATAGAATGTTCTACTCTACACCTCCAAAGTTTCTGTAGTGTTGATTTATTCATTTTATACTTTGAAAATATTCTGCAATATCTCAAAGTTCAATGCTAGTACCAGTTTCCATTTGATGCTCATCCATAAAAATCCTCCAGGCCACGCCACTTTCTTGCTTTTTGAGTTCCTCGGTGATTTATGGTTTATATGAAAGGATCTGGCCCTTGATTAAGAATAATAACGCCAGTAGCTACCATTTACTGAATGCTTGCAGGAGTCAGACCCTTCATATACTGTATTATACTTACTCTTCTCAATACCCTGATAAGTACGTAGGGACTCTCATACTGCATTCCCGGATGAAGCAATTAAAGATGAGAGAAGTAAAGTAACTCACCTAAGGTCACACTCCCATTGATGGTGGAGCTATGATCCAGCCCAGGCCTCTCTGGACCTCTCCCTTTAGCAGCCCACCACGGCAGCTCCAGCATTTCTATATTTCTCCTGTTGCATACTCTGTTGGAGCCCTGTTCATATCTCTCCCTTGGAGGCGTCTTGTTTCAAGCACATGGGACTCTCTGCCTGAGGCCTTCTTCTGGTCCTTGAGCATGGTCCCCCTAGCAGACTGTAGGACAGAAAGATCAAAAAGAAGAATTCCAGAGCAACCCTTACCTAATGAGAATGGGAGTTGGTGCATAAATGCCCCAGCTTCCTTGTCCTCAGATGGGACATTTCTGAGGCACGTCAACACTGCCTCCCAGAAGTCCCCCAGGGATTCAGCTCCAGGCACTCACTGATGCACCATGTGTTGGCTTCTTTCCCCTCCGTGTTTCTCCCTGCCATAACTGCTTTCTCGGATTAGCTCCCAAATAAGAGACTTACATCACATCCTGTGTCAGGGGAACTCAACCATGAGAGACTTAAATCTAGTAGGAAGGTGGGTCTAGGATCCTCGCCCTGATGTTATTTTTACTTAGCAATTTTTTATTATTGAGGGTGGCGTGGCTTCAGGGGAAGCCTAAGAGAAATTGCAGGGTGGGAGTGGCAAGCTAGCCATAGTGCGCCTGCACGGAATACGTGTCCGGTGAACCTCTCCTGATTATCTCCTGCAAACCAGCCTCAGCTCCACACACTGAGTGCTGGAGAATAGGCCCAGGGCCTTCTGAGTCTCTGGTGTCCCAAACACACATGCCTGGCATAGTTCTAATCACCCAGGAGTTATTGAACACATGCATTTCACACACTGACCTAATTCTGCTGAACTGTGAGCTACCTTTAGGATCAGAAAAATGGCTGCAGCTGAGAAACCAAATCTACAAGCTCAAGGAGGCCTGTCCCATGGGAGCGCAGATTTCTTCTCCAGGCACCCTGGGTTGGTGTCCTCCGTCTGCCATTTTCTAGTTACGGGCCTTGGGCAAGTCACTTGCCTCTCTGAGCCTCCGTGTTCTCAACTGCATGAAGGGAACATAGCAGCATCTACTTCAGAAGGGGGTGTGAGGGCTGAACGGGTGGCTGGTATGAAGGGCCTGCTCAGGATTGGTAGTTGTTAATAAAGAGTAAATAAACTCGGCTGTTGCCTGCTGCTGAAGCATTTTGCAGCTCTGCCCACTCTTCCCTGGAACAGAGTCTTGACCCTGAACTCCAGGCCCATCATGGGGGCCTGGACATCTGAGCAACCTCTCACACCTGCCTCACCACAGCTGGGCTGCTCTGGTCCCACAGGTGCCCAACGCCTCTTCCAGGGCTTGTGATATCACCTGTCTCTCCTCTCTGAGGCTACACCTGTCTCCTCTCAGGAGCTGTCTTCATGGAGTGTGGGCCTTAAAGCCGGTCCTCAGCTCCTCTTATCTAGTCTCACTGCTAAGTAACCAGGCCCTGACAAGGTGATAGTTAATTTTGTGTCCATTTGACTGGGCAACAGGGTACCCAAACATTTGGTCAAACATTAATCTGGAAGTTTCTGTGAGGGTGTTTTTGAGTGACAGTAGCATTTGAATTGGTGGACTGGGTAAAGCAGATTGCCCTCTCCAATGTGGGTGGGCCTCATCCAATCAGTTGAAGGCCTGAATAGAACAAAAATACTAAGCCTCCAGTGAGTAAGACGGAACTCTTCCTGACTGATTGAACATCAGTCTTGTATGGCCTTCAGACCTTAACTGAAATATTGGCTCTTCCTGGATCTTGAGCCTGCCGGACTTCGGACTGGAACTATGCCATCAACTCTGTTGGGTCTCCAGCTGCTGAATTCAGTTCCAGCGTCTATAATCACATGAGCCAATTTCTTATAAGAAATCTCTCTCTCTCTCTCTCCTTACACACACACACACACACCCCCTGTTGGTTCTGTTTCTCTAGAGAATCATGACTACTACACCAAGACAAAATAATAAAAATAATATTAATAATAACCTACTCAGGTTTTTTTCCATATATTATCTCTAATTCTGTAGTTATTATCACAATTTTGATGATGAGGAAACTAGAGCTCAGGGAGGTCAGGCCCCATGTCAAGGGCACAGTGTCAGGAAGAAGCTGAGCCTCCATTGGAACCTGGGTTCTCCCCAGACCCAGAACTTGTGTGACCTTCCTCACAGACTTCACATCAGAAGTAGGTCCCAAGAAGCCATTTGCCAGTAGGCGAAAAGTTAGGTTTAGCCCAGATGCCCGCTGGCCTGACTTACACTTTATGATTCCACTTTGCTCAGATGCACAGGCTCAGGAAGAGTGGGCAAAGCCCTGTGTTCTTTGGAGAAGACAGACAATTGAACAGGCATGCAATTCCACCCGCATGGATATACTTCCAAGCACTAATTACCAACACCGAGGAAACAAGGTCTAAAAACCGCGTTAGAGATTGCAGCCATGTCTAAGCTCTGCTCCCCGACTACTGGCTTCTCTTCAAGTAGACAATACAGCAGTATAATCCACTAACAGCTCAGCATCCTGCTGGGCCTCCCATGCCCCCCGGCCCCTCAGTCAAGCTCCAACACCTCGTGCAGATGACAGAAGGCACAGGATGCTGTAGACCAGTTTGAGGAAAGAACCCCAAAACCTGCCCTCCAGAAATGGGGGTCCCTTAGTCAGAGTGTCCCAGCTATGGGACAAGAGAGTATTGCATGGATACTTGGAAGGAGACTGAGTCCCAGCCGGCTGGATTTAAACGCTGACTGTCACTCATTGGCTGTGCCATCTTGTGTGCCTCACATCATCTTCCTTCCACATCCATAAAATGGGTGCAGCAAGGGCTGGTTTTGCATCTTTCTGAGGATTTCACGAGTCTCAGTTATGGCACCCAGCACAGCACCTGGCACGTGATAGGAGCTTGGGGCTCCTTGTCCTTCCCTGTTGATGAGCCCTAACTTTGCCTTCAGTCATGGAATAAGACCTTGTAGCAGGATAAGGATAGGGCGCCGGAGTCCAGTGGGGTCAGCACCACAGAGGAAAGCCATGGGGTTCAACCTTCTGGAGCGCTCATCCTTCCCCCTCATTTGTCTCTTCTCACCCCCACACCCTCCTTCCCTCTTCCGTAAGTGAGACCCCGGGGACCCCGAGGGCCTGTGGCCCAGTCCTTGAATGCAGCAGGGAATAGGAAGTTGGGCGGGGCTTGCCACTCTGCTCTGCAGCCATCCTGGGAGAGAACACAGCTGAGGAGGAGAGGGGTCAGGAGGGGACTGAGGACAGAGAGCGCAGGCTGAGCTGCAGGGATATGGGAGGGAAGTCAGCCAAGCCCAGGGGCCAGTGGGACTCAGGAATGGTCCTGGGAGCTTGACAGTGCTGGGATCCCCAAAACTGGGACCTCCAAGACAGGACTACCAGGCCCCGGTGCCCCCACCCATGGGGATCGAGACTCCTGCTGCTGCAGCAAGAAGCATCATTCCTCGTGGTTACTCCCCAGAGGAGCGTGAAGGAGGGAAGGAGGGACAGGGTCACCGGCTTGGAATTCTACTGGGCTGTCGGGAAAGGCCTGCACCCAGCGCCTCCCTGTCCTCCAGGCCGTCTGCACCCGCTCTCTCCTTCTTTGCCTGCCAATTTCCCTGCGTTCCATGGTCTGTTTGTGACCTGCTGATTGTAAAGCCTCTTCTTTTATTGATGTGCTCAGAACAGTGCTTGAGCCCTTGGGAAGCAAAGTACTCCAGAGACTTCTCTGATCAATGCACAAGGGTGAGAAATCGTCAGAGGGTTACAGGAACTGGTTTACTCTGAACTCCACTCAATACGAAAGGAAAGACCGAAAGGGAAGTAGTTTACTTTACAATCTGGGTGGCTTTGCACTTTTCAAATGGCAGCAAGAGTCACCACTGGCCCACGAGTGGCCTTTACTTTTCCAACTCTAGACAGTCTTTTAATGGAAAGAGAGCAGCAGTTTGAGGTTCAAAGGACCTGAGTTTAATTCCCACCTCTGCTAACTAATGAATGGCTGTGTGATCCTGGGAAAGTTACTTAACCTCTCTGAAGATACGGTGCTTCTTCTATAAAACTTTAATCGTGATAATAACTAAATCACTTGGAGGTGGGTGTAGTAAATTAATTAACATGAATAAAAATCATTTTGGAATGTCAGAGTATTAGTTCCTTTTGGTATTTTGGTATTAGTTCCTTTTGTGATTTTTCTCTTGCGCTTGTGGGATTCCTGCTCACCCAGAGACTTTCATCCCCTAATTATTAGTAATACATCTGGTTTCTGGAAATGACAATGGAAGTGATAAGTAATTGATGAATGAATGCATCCATAAACTAATCAGTCAACCTGTATAACTGAAGACAAGATCCTGGGAGCAGACTGTGAAGCTCCCTTTGGATTATAGGACTGCCTTTGGATTACTTGCCTGGAGCAACCTCGGACTTACCCAGCTTGGTGAGGGGAACAGGGTGGAAGGCCAGGCCCCAGTCCTCACAGGGCTTCCAGCTTAACATGGTATTAAACACAGCCCATATAGAACAATCCGGAGAGTATGTCACCAAGAAATGCTGTAGGAATCACAGTCCCCGAAAACACCCTTCGTTTTTGTTTCTGTGCTTGGGCATTGGATCGCTCCCTGCTATGCCCTCCCTCCTTCATCAGTGGAGAAATCCTGCTCATCCTTGGTGTTCAGATGTTATAGCCTCCCTCCTCAGTGCTCCAGGAGCATCTTGTATGCCCCTCAATGGACCACTCACATTGTGGTCTTGACCCCCTCTACAGTGAGGGCTCCCTGAGGACAGTGACCAGAGCACACAATATTGCTAAATGTTGTTGGCTCTAATTACCTGGACGTGCTCCTTCCTTTTTCACCACTTGCCTCCCGGTCCCAAGACCACTCTTAGCTTAGCAATTATCCTCTCTTTGGTTTGTGGGTTTTTTCCATTTTTATTAACCAGACCTGACAGGCACGAGGATGGAGCCACCACTTGTTTCCATAATCGTTTGACGAGCACATAATGAGAATCGATTATCAGATAAATATGCTGCAATTAGCCTGGAACCACAATGCCATCTGTGTTTTTTTAACGTCCAAATGCAGCTGAAGTGGCTGCAGGCGCTCTCCTGATGATGTGCAGAGAGAAGTGGGGCAGCACCTGAGGGGAACCCAAGGCAAGGATGCGGCCAGGTGGTCCAGGGGGTTGGGACAGAGGGCTGCAGAGTCTGGGTCCTCTCCCCAGTGGGTGGGGCTTTAAGGTCAACTCCGGCTGGTACGCTGAGAAGAAACTGTCACTTCTTAAGGTTCAGGGCTCCTCATGAGAGAAAGGTGGGCAGTGACACATCTGTTCCTTTCTTTAATCGCTTTGTTAATTGGCCCTTGAAGGGAATAGGTCTTATTTGATGGAAAACATAGTGAGTTGTTCAGAGTAGGCACTCAATAAATATTTGCAGGATTGTGCTGCATAGAGGTTTCTCTTAAATCCACACTGACTCTCTAGGATTCTTGGGCAAGAAGCCCAAGCTCAGAGAGTCCCTCCAAGCGCACGGCACAGAGGTGAGCAGTGGGGAAGAGCCATGTGTTGGAAGTAGAACAGATCCAGATTAGGAGAATATCGTTTTGTTGGATTTGATCTTGGACAATTAAGTATTAAATTGAATTAGAAGATTCCTTGGCTTTCTTGGGCAAACTCATGAAGCTGATGAAGTTTATCCTTTGACACGTCCACTCCTTTTTTCTGCACGTCCCCTCCTTCCCCAGTTCCCTCTTTCTGAGTCCCAAGGTGATTCCTGGCAAGCCAGGTAACATTGGTCGAAACTGCCCACCTCATGTAGGAATGACATTCAGCTGCACGTAATAAAAACCCAGCCAGGGAGATGTGGCCAAATTGGCATCTGGAAAGGGGTACTTCCCACCAGAAATCAGAGAAAAAAACCAAAAACGAGATAACTTTCCTGTTCAGCAGACTAGCAAAGAGCTAATATTTGTGCGACTATGGAGAAACGACAACTTTCACAGTCCCATCGCAGTGACATAAACTAGGGAAACCACTTAGGAAAGGAATCGGATAATATCCGCTAATGTTGAAGATGAGCATGGTTTTCTCTCCTGCAGCCCCATTGGGCGGTGTGCCCTGGGAGACACTGGCAGGTGTGCACAAGTGGTCATGCCCAGGTGGTCAAGCCAGCATTGTTTTATAATAGAAAGTGAAAAGAAAGAAAACAGTCTACTTATCCATCAATAGAGAAATGAATAAATTGTGATATACTTGTGAAATGAGATATGTAGCAATTAAAATTAATGAACTAGACATATATGTATCAACATAATGTTGAATGAGAAAAGCAAATTACAAAATGTTCCTATGTATCAAACCATAGAACACATACATAAATGCTTTAATATAGACAAAACAAAAATATTTATTGCTTATAGAGCTATATACGTATAGTAAAACCATAAAAATACGGTTTGATAGGATGTGTACAATTTTTAGATCCTGATTACCTTGGGAGAATTGAATGTAGGGGCTTCCATTTTATATTTTATTTCTTTTACTTTTTAGTATTTTATGAAGCAAATATCTGGATGGAAGTTTTTTTTTTTATCATTCTCTGTAGTTTTTAGTACATTTCATAATTTAAGCAATTACAGATGATAAACACATGATTCCATGTCCACTGTCAGAGCCTGGGCAATGGGAGAACCTGGTGGAACCAGGATCCCCAGTTGATGGAGGTAGGATGTTCCAGCCTCCTCCAAGGAGCCAGGTCTGGCCTCTCCTCCTGGTTCGTGAGATCTTTTTCTCAGGTCTCATCTTACAGATCTCAAATGTAATCAGCACCTCCACATCAAATCCCGGATATTTCTGACCACGTCATACTTTCTGGAGCCAAGATCATCCTCTCCAGCTTTTAAAGATCTTATTTTGCTTAACTTTTATACACCAGGTGTTCTGAATTCTTAACCAGGACCTTAAAAGGATGTACATAAGAAAAATAAGGAAGCACAACAGAGGTATTCTGGAGCAGTTATGTGGGAGAAAAAAAAAGGAAAGTATTTATGCAAATGTCTGACTCCTTAACCTAATCTACCTTTAAATGAAGTCAAATCTCTGACATTTGCTGGGGGAGGGGAGTCGCAAATACTTCCTGCCATTCTGCAGAGCTGAATCCCGTTCTGTTTGAATACTAAACTTCCGTAAGTATAATGTTCTCAGGACAACTGATTTCATCTCATAGATAAACTGATTTGCATTAATATTACTAATAGCGACTATTGGTATAGTGCTTCCGACCTGCCAGGCACTGCACTGGCATTATAGTCATGCGTTACTTAATGATGGGCATATGTTCTGATAAATGCGTTGCTAGGCAATTATGGCGTTGTGCAAACATCATAGAGTGTACTTACACAAACCTAGATGGTATAGCCCATCGCACACCTAGGCTTGATGGTACAAATCTTATGGGACCACCATCACATATGTGGTCCATCATTAACTGAAACATCATTATGCAGCACACGACTGTATACGTTATCCCTTTTAATAGCAACAACTGCCCTAGGAGATGTATAGACTTATTCTTATTTTATGACTGCAAAGAGGCAAAGAAATGTGCCCAAGGGCACATGGCTGGTAAATGGCAGAGCTGGGATTCAACACAACAGCATGGCTGTGCATGTTTGTGGTGAATATCAATACGTATGTGTACATTCCTTATTGAATAGTGTCTTTTCATACCATCCAGGTACCGAAGCAAATTGTATCTCTGGTCCTCACCAATCTCTTCTGCTGCATACTGCCTACTCACCATCTCCACTTGGATATTTGATCCACATCTTGAATTTGACATGAGTTCCAAGAGGACTCTGTTTCCTTTCACAAAGTCTTTCTCCTCTAGTCTTTCCTGTTTCAGTAAATAGCATCAGCATCCACTCAACAGCTCAGACGGAAAACTTAGACGATGTTCTGAAGGTCTCTCTGTCCCTCAAACTCCATTCAATCCACCAGCAAGTCCTGAAGTCTCTACGTCCAAGAAATACCACAGATCTTGATATTGGCTCAAGACAAGGTTGACATAAGGGAAGCCATATTGTAGAAAAGAAACCCTACTGTAACTTGGAACGACCTCTGACTAACTAACCCAGCTGGGATATGCACCTCCAGGAGATCTAACTGCTCTGTAGATTTTACAACCCCTGCTTGTGCATGTACCTCCAAGCTACGATAAGATGATAACTTTCAGGGCTGGCCTGGTGGTGCAAGGGGTTAAGTGCGCGCGCTCCGCTGCGGCGGCTTAGGGTTCTCCGATTTGGATCCCGGGCACGCACCAGCGCACCACTTGGCAAGCCATGCTGTGACAGCATCCCATATAAAGTGGAGGAAGATGGGTACAGATGTTAGCCCCGGGCCAGTCTTCCTCAGCAAAAAAAAAGAGAAGGATTGGCAGATGTTAGCACAGGGCTGATCGTCTCACACTCACACAAAAAAAAGATGATAACTTTGTTCTTTTGAGTTCCTTGGGAATGTGATGACCCCTGAACAGAAAGTCTATGCTGATAGACATCATTAATGAAAACTGAAAGATCTGGTGTGGCACTCCCAGTCCGTAACACCAGAGGGCCAACATTCCTAACCCCCGCCCCTATAACGCACTGGCCTATATAATGGCTGTAAGATTTTGTGCCCCTTTAAGATGGTTCTTTTGGACATTAGTCGGCCATTTTCCCTTTTGCTAACAAGCTATAATAAAATGCCAGTTCTCTTCCACTATCTTGCCTCTTGACAATTGGCTTTTGTATTGCAGCGAGCAGATCATGCCCTTTGTGTGGTAACAATCTGACCACTCCACTGCCAGATCCTGTTTCAAGCCACCTCTTCCTCTGATGATAATGATGCCCTCAAGCTGGTCTCCCTGCTTCCATCCCTCCCCTGCCACACGCCCTCCAGAACATTCAGTCATTTCAGTGAAACTGCTCATTGTGGCCCCTGATTTCAACTCTCTGGTGGCTTCTCCCTGAGCAGACTAAATGGCAAGTGGTCGCTTACCAGACCTTACATACACAGCTGGCTTTGTGGGGGTGTGACTTGTGCAGTTGTACTCGGAAGGGGCATGATTGGTTTCACACTCTGCTGTCACTGTCTTGGAATTCTTCGTGATTCTTGAGCAAGGAGCCCTACGTTTTCATTTTGCGCTGGGCACCATGAATCATGTAGCTGGGCCTGTCTTCCCACACTAACTCCCTGGTCTTTCTTTGACCTTATCTGCTTTCCCTCTCCCTCTTGCTTCATCTGCTCCAGCAACACTGCCTCCTTGCTGTTTTTCAAACACTCCAGGCTTATTCCCATATCAGGGCTTTTACCTTTGCTGTGTCTTCAGCTTAAATGCTATTCCTCAAGGACTGTGCATAGCTCTCTTCTTTTCTTCATTCAAGTCTCAGCTCAAAGGCCAACTCTTCAGAGAGGCCTTCCCTGACCTGACCACCCCAGTCAGCGAAGCCCCTTCTTATACCCAGTTACTTTCTATCATATTACTCTGTTCTACTTTCTTCATTGTAATTGTCTCTATCTGAAATTATTGTATTTTTTTTCATGTATTTGTTATCTGTCTTCTCCTACGGAAGAAGGTAAGCCATATGAGGGCAAGGACTTGGTATTTTTAACCAGCACTGCATAGGGACTTGTGGGTATTGGGGGAGGGAGGGAGGAAGGAGGGAAAAGAATGGACCAACCCTAACCCAGACCCAGGGCTCTGACTGCAGAGCCCTCTCTCTTACCCCGACATCACTGAATATCTCCTGAAGAATCCTGCATGCTCCATGCAATCTGATCCTTGCTGCTCGAGAAACAGGATCAGAGTAATACTTTCTGTTGTAGGTCTTCATCAGCACATAAATCAAAAAAGCTGCCCTTTCTCTGTCCCTAGATGATGACCTTACTGAGCATTGCATTGTCTGCCCTCCCCCTGACTACAAAATTCTGCTTGTAATACCACAGTCCATTCCTTATGCAACAGTGTGCGGGGATGAGTAACAGTTCCTGTGGCTACTACAATCCATATAGATCCCCTTGAAAGTCATCAGACCGCTGGGAGAACCCCCATCATGTAACACTCTCCCTGTAGAATGTTGTTCTGATTCCTCCTACAAAATTAGCAGATGATGAGGAATGCTGATATCTTCCCAGGCATTTCAGCTTGCTAGTCAATAACTACTCAGAGCACAGCCAAGGTCTAGAACATAGAGTACAATGAATGTTGCTCTGTAAATAAATTAATGAACACCCACTGTATCCTTCTGTTTGGTCTTTTTTGCACCATCCTCTCATCTTCCAGCACTATATCAGACAATGCTCCACTGTTATTCACAGGGTTTTCAAGGCCAATTTTTTTGGAAGTGGGTGGCCACGTCCTTTTTCCTAGTCTGTCTTAGTCTGGAAGCTCTGCTGAAACCTGTCCACCATGCGTGACCCTGCTGGTATTTGAAATCCTGGTGGCATAGCTTTCATCATCACAATAAGACGCAGCTGCCACGGTACGATAACCCATAGACAGATGGTGTGGTTCTCTGACCAGGAAAAAAACCCAGGCCACAGTGGTGAGAGTGCTGAATCCTAACCACTAGACCACAAGGGCTGGCTATGTTATGTATGGGAAGCACATATTAATGGGGCATGGAAAGAGCTGTAATCAAAGTAAGAATAACATGCAGTGGGAGTGCAAAGAAAGCCTGATTAATTCTGCCCAGAAAGAGACATGCAAATGGGGTCTAAGGGGTGAGTAGTTTGTGCCAGGCAGAAGTACAAGCATCCCTGGCAGAGGGAAGATCCATGGAAGAATCTGGAGGTTCCAACTGCCCAAGAATCTCCACAAGCATTTTCACAACAAGCTCCTGAAGTTGGCAGAGCAATTTGAATCATCCCCAATGTACAGATGAGGAAACTAAGGTTCAGAGAAGTCAGATAACTTACTCAAGGCCATCCCACAAATACATGGCAGAGCCTGGTTTGCAATCTTTGTAACAAGCTTTTTTAAGATCTTTCCAGTCATCTGGAATGGGTCTGCATGTGTTTCTTGATTCCTTCTGAGTCTCTGTTCTGAATTCCAGAGCTTATAAGGAAATGAACTGAGCCAGAGTGGATGCTATGGCAGAGAGACACAATAGCCACAGTAATGGAAATGAGTCATCTAAATTATCTGCATCTTTATTTGGCATTTAATGAGGAGAAAGAGGTCGAAACAAGGAGTTTAAAACTCTAGTTTGAGCCCTGGCTCTGGCCCTAGCTTGCAAAGTGGTCTTAGACACATTATTTGCCCTCTGAACTAATTTTCTCATATGTGAAATGAGTTTACTCCCATTAGAGAGCTGACACAATAAATGAATGAGATTCTCTGGGTGATGGTATTCTGTGTGCTTGAAGAGCTGTACACATGTAGATTTATTACTTAATTATATATTTTTATATCATGCTTTGTATTATATAATAACGTAGTATCATATATTATCATTAATAAAAATATTTTCCCAAGCAAGATATAGTTTAAAATGGGATTGCATGGAACAAAATACCTTAACTCAGAGTTTTTCAAACGTCAGGTCATGAACCATTAATAGGCTCTGAAAACGAGTTAGCATTTTTTAAAAACGTGAGACAACACAGTTCCTGACCAAGCACACACAGTGAGTTGTGATGTAAAATTTATTATTGCCCGGGGTGTCATGATCAAAAATCTTAAAAACTCTACAATCAGAAGAAAAACCTAGCAGCGTTAGAGGCCAGCATATCAGTTATTTGAATAAAAAGGACCTTGGAGATAATCAGGACCAACTGCCTTGTTTGATTGGATAGAAATCTGAAGGTCCCACAGCTGTGCACTGACAAGGGCAGGTCACAAAGCCCAACTTCCAGACGAGGCACCTAATCCTTGGGCTGGACCAGGAAGGGAGGGGCTTAGAAATGAGAGGTCCTGTCTTCCAGGAGGCTGAGTATTTAACATATATTTATTGAGCTTCTACTCTGTGCCTCGTACCTTCCCTGACTTCAAGGAGATTCTTACATATTAATGGGAGAGAAGAATATTAACACAAGGAGGAAACTGAAAAATGAATGAAATCTTGCTGGTTGATATAAATTCAATGAAGGAACTAAACAAAGGAAGAGATAAAGTAGAGTGGGATGGGGTCTACGTGAAGGGGGTCAGGGAAGCCTGTCTGAATAGGTGACACTGAAGTTGAAACCTGAAGGATGGAGGGTTCTGAGCTGGTCTTGGTCTTTCCTTCATGATCACAAGATGGCTGCCACAACATTAGGCATCATGCTCTTGTTTAAACCAGGAAGGAGTAGGAGAAAACAGTGTTGCCATATGCTTACTTATCTTTCATCAGGGAAAAACAAATATTGCCAAAGGGAAGATTTCTGATTAATTTTCATAGATCAAAACCTGGGACCTGGCCACGCCTAGCTGCAATGGACCATGGGAAAGGCAAGTCTCTCACTAGAGCTGATCATGTTGCTTCCAAACAAAATTGAGCTTTGATTTCAAGGAAGAAAGGGATGGTGTATATTGGGCAGGTGGTTAAAAGTGATTGCTACACACAGCATTTTATTACATGTCTGTGCATTTGTTCATAGAATTCCTTCTACTCAGCACACCCTTTTTCATCTAATGAAAGAGAAATAAACATATGGTATCACTGTTTTCCTCCCTGGTTGCCAGCAATAGACAACCTCCAGACATCTTGTTTCATGAAAAAAGCAAAGTATATACTTGTACAAGCCACTGTGTCCAGCTTTCTCTTACTTGCAGCCAAACAGAATCTCAAATGACTTGAGACAGTGTGGGGAATGACCAGCTTCTGGCACTATCCAGGCCACCTGTCTGGTGGCTCCCTTATGTAACGCACCTTCACTACAGATCCTAAAAACCCTGGGTGGAAGAGAGGTCAGCAGCTCCCCGGGATTCATTCCTACTCTGACACTCAGTGAGTAAAGCCTCCCATGTGAAGTCAGAGTCAACTCAGATTCAAGGTCTCTAACACTGATGCCGTGTGTCTGCTGCCCCAAACCCCTGCCTGGCTACAAGTCTGCTGCTGGACCTCTGGTCTTAATCCCCATGCCCTGTCTGTTGCGAGACTGCTTCCACAGCTTTTCATCTCAACCCCGTTAGCCTGGAACCACCCCCACACACAGACTCAGTCGAATCCCATGTCTCCTTCCTAACTTTGCTTCCTTACTCCACCTTGACTGACTCACCTTTGATTTCTAGCTCTGTCTCAGGAGGTGTCCTGGAACATGGACCATGACTGATCCTATTTTATCTCCACCCTGCAAGATGGTGGACTTTGTTTTTCTAATAAGCAGCACATTTCTCAATTCATAATTTATTATACATAATTATCCCCAGATTTTTGTCATTATGATAGTGTCACAAATTGTGGGCTCCCATATTAAATTAATGCTGATTATAACTTTCCCCAGGTGCATTAGCTTACATTTATCTATATTAAATCTCATCTCATTAGCTTCCCAAAACTCCCGTTCTTCTCTATTCTTTTAGCCTCTCAATGCTCGTTGTGGTTAGGTATTTGGCAGCATCTGAAATGTAATCAACTTGTCTTTCCTTCTAAATCATAAATGAGCTTAGAATAAATGCCTCTAACATGTATAGGAGAAGAACTAGCATTTATTGTCCATTGACTAAGCATCTTAGCTTGGATTTCCCCAAAAGCACACGCTAAGATGAGGATTTGGTTCACATAGTTTATGTAGAAGAAAACGTGGAAAGCACAGCGAAAGGATGTGAAAGGGAGACAGGGAATGGAGGAAAGGCAATAAAGGGGATGTAATATACTACTGCTGGCTTCTGGGGCTCAGCCTGCTGAAGACCCTCTGAGAAACTGTAGAGAACATCTCACTGACTCCTGCCCATCATTACTTAATGGTTGCTCCTGGGGGACATTAGCTCCCTGATATTTGCAGTCATCTTGAGTTTAGCAAGCTACTGTAGCCAGAGAAAGCTCTCAGGCAGAGATGTAGATGTTAAAGGAAGAAGGTTTTGTATGTGTGAGATTTGTCCATCAGGTGACCTCTAATCTAAGGGGATATGAGCTGGGCACCTGCTACAGTCCACCTGTTGCACCACTCAGATCTACTCTTGCCACACATTAAATCCACTTTTTTCTGTCACTGAATTTGGCAAGGTGGTGCCCTGGTTATTCCCCATCTCCCTCCTCTGCTGCTCATTCAAGATTTTCCTCTGCCTTGACCAATACTTCTACTGGTGCAAGTTGCTTTCCCAGTGGGGTAACTCAGAGCTTCATCACTGAGGTATCTGAGCCCCTAGTTACAATGCCTTTGTCATGCTGTGGCTGATGAATTGCCCATTCACAGTTACCAATGGGCACGGAAGCACCCAGAAGCACCCCAGACAATCTGCTGAGTTCCGTACTTATATCTCTCTGCTCCCATTATCAGCAGCAGTCCCAGGGCCTCATGTCCTTTACTCTTGCAGGTATAGTAAATTTTTTTCTTTTCTTTTTTTTTTTTTTTTTGCTTTCTGGTCTACCAGCATGCAGACCATAACTTTAGGTTTAGTAGAACTCGTCATGTCTTGCCTGGCAGAAACATCCTTCTCTTGGAAACTAAGACTGCTAGTCCAGCAGATCCAAGAGTTATAGGTTTGGGAGGTAAAAAAAAAAAAAATTGCCCAAGAGATTTTCTGGGAGTGGTGGTGACAGGGCCCATAGGATCAGTACTCTTCATACTCACTCCTATAGGTCTACTCGGATGCCTCTTCCCTAGACTTCCTTGTCTCCAGTCTTTCAATCATATTCTTTTTAAGTCTCAGACCAACGAGTTAAGACATTCACCACTGTATGTATCTTTCCTCAGACCACTTCTACCTCCACACAAAGTTGATAATCAAGTCTGCTCAAAGATCTGTGTGCTGAGGATTTTCCCTGCTGCTGTCTTTCATTGACACTCTTGAACAGGGCTGGAGTATGACAGCAGACCATAGTCAGCACACTAACAAACTGGGCTGGACCAACCGTGAACCAGGACTGAAATTTTCTTTATCCGGCATTGATTATGGGGAGCCTTATAAGAGGCCATAGATGTGAGCTGTGGGAGAGGCTCTGGTGCAACAGAGGTAGCGACAGAGAGTCTGGGTCATCTATTCATATAATTTACCTATGCCTTCCAGTCTTGCCTGGGCTTGATCTAGTGTGGGCTATTTTCATCATATGATGGATTTTTGCTAGACTTGCCCAAACTTATGACCTGGTAGATCTGACAATACCCAACTCTTGAGGGGAAGTTCCAATTGCATTATCACTGATGTTCTGTGATCAGACATTCAGTCTTTATTAAGATCCAGTAGCGGAGGCAGAGTCAAGATGGCAGCGTAGGCAGACTCTGAACTCACCTCCTCCCGCAGACACAGCCAATTTACAACTACTCGTGGAAAAATTACCCCTGAGACAGAACTGAAAACTGGATAAGAGGAACTCCTGCAACAACGGACAATCCTAACTGGGGTAGAAGAGACAGAGACCCCCTTCCGGAGAGGAAAAACACCGCCTTCACAAGCCGCCAGCTTCACGGCCGCTGGGAGCAGCTCACAGGTACGCACCCTCCCTGGAGGCGCGGGGCCCTGAGCCGGGGAGCGCCCCCGCTGTGGGCATTTTGTGGACCCAGCACAATCGAGACCAGCGGCATAATATCTGACTTTGCTGCTACTAAAGCAGTGGGGAGGACCCCCAGAAAACCCGGTTCACAAAGAAACTAAAACTGGCTCTTAAAGGGCCCACGCACAAACTCACCCGTTCCAGAAAGCATCCTAAAATCACCAGAAAGAAAGGTGCACAGTGCTTTGGTGACAAGAGACTCACCTAATAGGCCCTGAGTGCATCTCTGTGAGGGGTGAGACCTCTCCAGGGACTGGGACATTGGCGGCGGCCATTGTTGTGGCCTGGTGTGAGCGTGCTGACACAGACGCCATTGGAGTTCTCCCTGAGGCCTGCTAGCCCAGGGTCTGCTCCACCCACTAGAGCACCGATTTAATCCAGCTCAGCCAGGGCAGACAGCCGACCCTAGAGACTGGCCCCACCCAACAACAAGCCCTCAGGCAACGTGTGGGCCTGCATAGATTGGTGACTGGATTCTCTGCAGCCTGGCAACTGAGCCGACTTGAGCGGGCAGGGTGTGCACAAGGAGCGGGTGGAGAGTGTGGGGCGGTGGTGGAGGGTGTGGGGCTCCCGCCGTGGTGAGACTGGGTCCGCTTGGGGAGGTCGGGGCGCTCACACGGGGCAGGACTGTGTTGGCAGTGGTGTGGACCTGTGGGCAACAGGGCTTGTCAGCTGCAGAAGACTTGTGCTTCTCAAAGACCCACATAGGAGGTTTGTCCCACCTTCCAAAGCCTGAAACAATTGCGTGCTCCTGTGCCTGAGGCCAGCCCCACCCAGCTGCAATCCTCAGAGAGCTGACAAGAGACCTAATAGGGTAGAGGCTGAGCCTAACAACCTGCCACGCTGGGGGCCTACTCACTTAAAAGAAATACTGCAACACAAATGTGGTGTTAGAACTTACAGCCAACCGTGCTGGGGCTCCCCACACCTGATAAAGAGACTGAAGGGCCCACAACAACTACAAGCAGCTGAGCATAACAACAGCTGGCCAGGAGCATAACTCAGCCTCCCTGGGCGCCTATAGGGAGAGCTAACAGGCCACAATAGAAGGACACACGTAGCCCACATAGGGGTCACCCCTGGAACATTGAGAACTGAGGGAAGCACACTGGAAGCCTCCTAAGGCATCACTTATATGAGGTCACCTATCCAAGAGCAGGAGACGTAGCTGACCTACCTAATACGTAGAAACAAGCACAGGGCAAGAGGCAAAATGAGGAGGCAAAAGAATACATTCCAAGTAAGGGAACAGGACAAAACCCCAGAAAAAGAACTAAGTGAGACAGAAATGAGCAACCTACCTGACAGAGAGTTCAAACTAAGAGTGTTAAGGATGCTCACTGATCTGGGGAGAAGAATAGATGAACTCAGTGAGAATGTCAACAAAGAAATGGAAGATATAAAAAAGAACCAATCAGAAATGACAAATACAATACTGGAAATGAAAAATTCATTAGAGGGACTCAAAAGCAGAGTACAGGATACAGAAGAACGGATCTGTGAGCTAGAAGAAAGACTAGAAGAAATTACCCAAGGTGAACAGGTAAAAGAGAAAAGAATTAAAAAGAGTGAGGACAGTCTAAGGGACCTCTGGGACAACATCAAGCGCACTAACATCTGTGTTATAGGTGTCCCGGAAGGAGAAGAGCGAGACAAGGGGGCAGAGAATCTATTTCAAGAAATAATAGATGAAAACTTCCCAAACCTAAGGAAGGAAACAGACATCCAGGTACAGGAAGCACAGAGAGCCCCAAACAAGATAAACCCAAAGAGGCCCACACCAAGACACATCATAATCAAAATGTCCAGAATTAAAGATAAAGAGAGAATCCTAAAAGCCGCAAGAGAATGTCAAGTTACATATAAAGGAAACCCCATAAGGCTATCAGCTGACTTCTCAGCAGAAACCTTACAGGCTAGAAGAGAATGGCACGATATATTTAAAGTGCTAAAAGGAAAAAACTTACAGCCAAGAATACTCTACCCAGCAAGGTTATCATTCAAAATGGAAGGAGAGATCAAAATTTTCCCAGATAAGCAAAAATTAAAGGAGTTTGTCACCAAGAAACCAGTGCTACAAGAAATGTTAAAGGGACTGATTTAAGGGGAAAAGAGAAGACCATAAATAGGAAAAATTATTTATTTCCATGATTAGAATGTAATGGATACAAATGTACAAAAAAGAGGTTAGATATGATATCAAAAACATAAAAGGAGGGAGGAGGGGAGTTAAAGAGTACAGCTTTCAGACAGAGGTCAAACTAAAGTGACCACCAATTCTGTATAGAAGAAGTAAGGGACAGAGAAGGACTACTAAAACACTGAGAAAAAAAAAAAAAGTTAAAAAATGGCAGTAAGTACATACTTATCAATAGTTACTTTAAACGTCAATGGACTAAATGCTCCAATTAAAAGGCATAGGGTGGCTGACTGGATAAAAAAACAAGACCCACATATATGCTGCATACAAGAGACACACTTCAGACCTAAAGACACTCACAAACTGAAAGTGAAGGGATAGAAAAAGATACTCCACGCAAATGGCAATGAAAAGAAAGCTGGGGTAGCAGTACTCATATCAGACAAAATAGACTTTAAAACAAAAACTGTAAAAAGAGACAAAGAAGGGCATTACATAATGATCAAGGGAACAATCCAACAAGAGGATATAACGCTTGTAAATATCTACGCACCCAATGTAGGTGCACCTAAATATATAAAGCAATTATTAACAGACATAAAAACAGAAATAGACAGTAACACAATAATAGTAGGGGACTTTAACACTCCACTTACACCAACGGATAGATCATCCAAACAGAAGATCAATAAGGAAACATTGGCCTTAAACGACACACTAGAACAGATGGACCTAGTAGATATATACAGAGCATTCCATCCAAAAACCGAAGAATACACGTTCTTTTCAAATGCACATGGGACATTCTCCAGGATTTATCACATATTAGGCCACAAAACAAGTCTCCATAAATTTAAGAAGATTGAAATAATACCAACCATCTTTTCTGACCACAACGGTATGAAACTAGAAATCAACTATAGGAAGAAAATCAGAAAAGCCACAAATACATGGAGATTAAACAAAATGCTACTGAACAACGACTGGGTTAACGAAGAAATCAAAGAAGAAATCAAAAAATACCTGGAGACAAATGAAAATGAAAATACGACATGCCAGAATTTATGGGATACAGCAAAAGCGGTTCCAAGAGGGAAGTTTATAGCGATACAGGCCTATCTCAACAAACAAGAAAAATCTCAAATAAACAATCTAACAATGCACCTAAAGGAACTGGAAAAAGAAGAACAAACAAAGCCCAAAATCAGTAGAAGAAGGGAAATAATAAAAATCAGAGCAGAAATAAATGAAATAGACACTAAAAAACAATAGAAAAAATTAATAAAACCAAGAGCTGGTTCTTTGAAAAGATCAACAAAATAGACAAACCTTTAGCTAGACTCACCAAGAAAAAAAGAGAGAAGGCACAAATAAGTAAAATCAGAAATGAAAGAGGAGAGGTTACAACAGACACCTCAGAAATACAAAAGATTATAAGAGAATACTATGAAAAGCTATATGCCAACCAATTCGACAATCTGGAAGAAATGGATAAATTCTTAGAATCATACAACCTTCCAAAACTGGATCAAGAAGAAGTAGAGAATTTGAATAAACCAATCACCAGTAAGGAGATCGAAACAGTAATCAAAAACCTCCCCAAAAATAAAAGTCCAGGACCAGACGGCTTCCCTGGTGAATTCTACCAAACGTTCAAAGAAGACTTAATACCTATCCTTCTCAAACTCGTCCAAAAAATTGAGGAGGGGGGGAAGCTCCCTAACTCATTCTACGAAGCTGACATTACCCTGATACCAAAACCAGACAAGGACAACAACAAAAAAAAAGAAAATTACAGGCCAATATCACTGATGAACATCGATGCGAAAATCCTCAACAAAATACTAGCAAATCGCATACAACAATACATTAAAAAGATTATACACCATGATCAAGTGGGATTTATTCCAGGTATGCAGGGATGGTTTAACATTTGCAAATCAATCAGCATAATACACCACATTAATAAAATGAAGAACAAAAATCACATGATCATCTCAATAGATGCAGAGAAAGCATTTGACAAGATACAGCATCCATTTATGATAAAAACTGTGAATAAAATGGGTATAGAAGGAAAGTACCTCAACATAATAAAGACCATATATGAGAAACCCACAGCTAATATCATCCTCAATGGTGAAAAACTGAAAGCTATCCCTCTAAGAACAGGAACCAGACAAGGATGCCCACTGTCACCACTCCTATTTAACATAGTATTGGAAGTCCTAGCCAGAGCAATCAGGCAAGAGAAAGAAATAAAAGGGATCCAAATTGGAAAGGAAGAAGTGAAACTGTCACTATTTGCAGATGCCATGATTTTATATATAGAAAACCCTAAAGAATCCACCAGAAAACTTTTAGAAGTAATAAAGGAATATGGTAAAGTTGCAGGATACAAAATCAACATACAAAAATCAGTTGCATTTCTGTACACTAACAACGAAGTAGCAGAAAGAGAAATTAAGAATACCATCCCATTTACAATTGCAACAAAAAGAATAAAATACCTAGGAATAAACTTAACCAAAGAGGTGAAAGATCTGTACACCGAAAACTATAAAACATTTCTGAAAGAAATTGAAGAAGACACAAAGAAATGGAAAGATATTCCGTGCTCTTGGATTGGAAGAATTAACATAGTTAAGATGTCCATACTTCCTAAAGCCATCTATAGATTCAATGCAATCCCTATCAAAGTTCCAACAACATTTTTCACAGAAATAGAACAAAGAATCCTAAAATTTATATGGAACAACAGAAGACCCCAAATAGCTAAAGGAATCCTGAGAAAAAAGAACAAAGCTGGAGGTATCACACTCCCTGATTTCAAAATATACTACAAAGCTATAGTAACAAAAACAGCATGGTACTGGCACAAAAACAGACACACAGATCAATGGAATAGAATCGAAAGCCCAGAAATAAACCCACACATCTATGGACAGCTAATCTTTGACAAAGGAGCCAAGAACATACAATGGAGAAAAGAAAGTCTCTTCAACAAATGGTGTTGGGAAAACTGGATAGCCACATGCAAAAAAATGAAAGTAGACCCTTACCTTACACCATGCACAAAAATTAACTCCAAATGGATTAAAGACTTGAATGTAAGACCTGAAACTATGAAACTTCTAGAAGAAAACATAGGCAGTACGCTCTTCCACATTGGACTTAGCAACATCTTTTCAAACACCACATCTGACCGGGCGAGAGAAACAATAGAAAAAATAAACAAATGGGACTACGTCAAACTAAAAAGCTTCTGCACAGCAAAGGAAACCATCAACAAAACGAAAAGACAACCTAACAATTGGGAGAAGATATTTGCAAACCATACATCTGATAAGGGCTTAATCTCCAAAATATATAAAGAACTCATGCATCTCAACAACAAAAAAACTACCAACCCAATTAAAAAATGGGCAAAAGACCTGAACAGACATTTCTCCAAAGAAGATATACAGATGGCCAACAGACACATGAAAAGATGTTCAAAATCACTAACTATCAGGGAAATTCAAATCAAAACTACAATGAGATATCACCTCACACCCGTCAGAATGGCTATAATTAACAAGACAGGAAACAATATGTGTTGGAGAGGATGTGGAGAAAAGGGAACTCTCATACACTGCTGGTGGGAGTGCAAACTGGTGCAGCCACTGTGGAAAACAGTATGGAGATTCCTCAAAAAATCAAGGATAGAAGTACCATATGATCCAGCTATTCCACTGTTGGGTATTTATCCAAAGAACTTGAAAACACCAATTTGCAAAGGTACATGCACCCCTGTGTTCATTGCAGCGTTATTCACAATAGCCAAGACTTGGAAGCAACCTAAGTGCCCATCAAGGGACGAATGGATAAAGAAGATGTGGTATATATACACAATGGAATACTACTCAGCCATAAGAAATCATGAAATCCAGGCATTTGTGACAACATGGATGGACATTGAGGGTATAATGCAAAGTGAAATAAGTCAGAGGGAGAAGGTCAAATACTGTCTGATTTCCTTCATTAAGTAGTAGATAATAACAACAATAAACAAACACATAGGGACAGAGATTGGATTGGTGGTTACCAGAGGGGAAGGGGGGAGGGAGGATGGTGAAAGGGATAATTCGGTACATGTGTGTGGTGATGGGTTGTAATTAGTATTTTGGCGGTGAACATGATGTAGTCCATGCAGAAATAGAAGTACAATGATGTACACCTGAAATTTTTACAATGTTATAAACCAATGTTACTGCAATAAACAAAAAATTAAAAAAAAAAAAAAAGATCCAGTAGCATGGCGGGAGCTGCTTTTTGAACAGTGTATAATTCTCTTTGATAAAAGAAATATCTTTGATCCAGAAACCTAAAGATCTGCTCTGTGGCTCTCCTATTGAGATCGCCAGGCCCTCCACACAGCATCCTTATTCACCTGGATAGATCTGGCACTGTAAGATCTGCCTGGTCATATGGCTCCATGTCAGAGCAGCTTTTACTGCAGCCTGGACCTGTTGCAGAGCCCTCTCTTTCTTTGGCCCCAATCAAACCTGGCAGCCTTCCTAGCCATCAATAAACTGTTGGAGTAGTCTTCCCAAGTGTGGTAGGCACTGTCTTCCAAATCCAAAAGGGCCCATCAAGCACTGTGCCCATCTTTTATTTCTGACGGGGCTCAAGGTGCAATAACTTGCCCTATATCTTGGAGGGCATATCCCGACATGCCCCAGGTAATTAGACACCTAATTTCACATAATTTCACCAATGTGGTAGTCATCAAAAACTTCACGGGGTTTATCTCCCACCATCTGGTGTGGGAGAAGTATGTATTTTGGTGAGCACATAGCAGTCTCCGGCATATATATGCATATGTATATGTTTATGTATATATAATTCTATAGATTTGTCAAACAGTGCTTCTCCAGCTTTACCAAAAGGAAGTATGAGTAGAAAAGGGAAGAACAATGATTATCCTTCTCTTCTGTCCAAGCGCATTTCACTTCAATTTACCCAGAGTTTCAATAACACCTAAGAGTTCAATATTGTTGATTCAATAAGAACTCATTCCCTGAAATCCAGAAATTACAAAGGACTGCAAAGATGAAATAAACAGACTTCAGCACAATTAATATGGTTAGTGAAATTGACAACATTTCAATCATTTGCATATTCTATTTAAGCATAACAGTAAAGACAGTTCAAGGCAAAAAAAAATATATGAGAAATTAAGGAGAACATATGTATCACTAAGGGGTCTGAGAGAACTTTCTAAGCAAGACAGAAATCCCAGAAACTGTAAAGGAGGAAAAGAATACACATAGAACACAGAAGAACTAAGATTTTTGCATGTCAGGAGAGTGTAACACAAAGTCAAAAGACCAATGATAGATTGGGGGAAACATTTGCAACTTCTATGATAGATAAAGGTTAATATGGAAAGAAATTTTACAAATTAATAAGAAAAATGCCAACAACCCAATAGAAAAAATGGACCAAGGATAGGAATATTTAATTCACAGCAGAGATTATCCAAAAGGGCGATAGACATAACAGTTCCCAGGTAGAAGCTAATCTATTTCAATAAAAATCCCCCTCTTCCGCACACTGGAGAACAATTTCATGCTGAATGGAATGAAAATAAAGTGTCTAAGCCTTTTGGAGTGGGGATAAAAGAGTTGTAAATGTGAGTTTCTTCTGACTTGGGCTCAGTGGAGCAGAGTAGTGCTCCCAAGTGAAGGTACCTAGGAGACTTACAAGCACCAGGAACTCTGCTGGAAGGACTTAGGAAGACACAGAAAAGCCAGGAGCCTCACTCAAACACTTATTCATGTGCAGACTCCATCAAGTCTGCAGGGAAAAGAGCCAGATCTGTATTTGAGCCCGTCAATGCCATTTACTAGCTAAATGGCCTTGGCAAGTGTTATGGGTTGAATTGTGTCCCCACAAAATATACGATGAAGTCCTAACTCCCAGTACTTCAATGTGATCTTATTTAGAAATAAAGTGTTTGCAGATGTTTAGTGAAATTAAGACAAGGTCATACTGAGTAGGGTGGACACAATACAATATGACTGGCGTCCTTATAAGAAATGGAAAAGAGACACAGAGACACATAAGAAAAAGATGACCACATGACAACAGAGGCAGAGATTGGAGTGATGCTTCTACAAGCCAAGGAATGCCAAGGATTGCTGGCAAATACAAGAAACTGGAAGAGGCAAGGAACAATTTTCCCTTATAGGTCTCAGCTGGAGTACGGCCCTACTGACACCTTGATTAGGACAGCTAGCCTCCATAACTGTTAGCCAATAAATTTCTGTTGTTTTAATCAACTTTGTGGCTTAAAACAAGTCATTTTTTTCTCTTACAGTTCTGGAAGTCAAAGTCTGAAATCAGTCTGACTGGGTTCAAATCAAAGTGCCAGCTAGGCTGCAGTCTCCAGAGGCTGGGGAAGCATCTGTATCCTTGCCTTTTCCAGCATCTAGAGCTGCAATCCTTGCATTCCTTGGTTCCTGGACTCTTTCTCCATCTTCAAAGTCAGCATCGTAGCATCCCATTGCCTTCTTCTTCTACGGTCAAGTCTCCCTCTGATTCCCTCTTATAAGAACACTTATGATTACATTTAGGGCCCACCCAGAAGGTCCAGGATAATCTCTCCATCTCAAGATCCTGAACTTAATCACACTTTCAAAGTCCTTTTTGCCATATTAGCTAATCTTCACAAGTCCCGGGATTACACTTGGATATCTTCGAAGTTTACCACAACACTCAACTTCTCTGAGCTTCAGGTTCCCTAGAATTGGGATAATGATGCTTATCTGGTAGAGTTGTTGATATGATCATACAAATTAAACTATGCATTTGGAAGCATCTAGCACCTGGAAAATAGGAACTGAGCAGTAAACACTAGTCAAATTTTAGGAATTTTCTTGTATGGTATGTAGGCCAAGGCTGTGCAAACGTGTCTCCTTGGTAAATCCTCCTGCAATGCTGCTTCTTTAATAGCTGGCCCATCCCCATCTGCTTCAGCCAGGGGAAGATGCTCTTGCGGTCAAGAACAACCTTCCATTTCCAGCGCACACCCAATATGACTCTATGATGCACCGGATTCTTCTTTCCCTGAGTCTTGTGCGAAATGGATCTTGCAGTTTTATTTTACCAAATAGAAATTGCCTTACTCTTATTGTTCTTTCAACCTTTGGGGAAAAGTAGTGCTATTTTTTTTTAATCCTCAAAACCTTTTAATAAGAATCGGCCAGAAGATACTCATGGCTTCCAATAACTCTTCATCACCCTACCCTATTGTTTTAACAGTTTCCACCTCTCTCTCTCCCTGTCTTTCTCTCTCTTTCTCTCTCCCTGTCTCTCGGGAGTAAACTTTCATTCCTTTTACTTATTCTTGGTTCATTCACGGAGACACACTTTCATACTGCATCTTTAATCAGAGTTGTGCTGTTGACCTGTTTTAATTAGATCCCAGCTTAGAAATCTAGTCAGCACATAAAATAACCTTTTTCTTTTTCTTTCAGCTGGGATTGTAGCAAACACTGTCTCTCTATCAAGGTTGACAAGACAGTTTTGAGACTCATTCCACCAGGTCTCTGTAAAAATATCAGTTGTGAAGACGACTTTTCAAAGAGAATTTCTCACAACTCCATCAGCCTGATGGTCTGGCTAATGCGGTTGGTGATACAGACAGGGAACATAGCAAGATGCAGCCAGAAGAGCCCTACTTAATAGCCAGCTAAGATGGGTTCCACTGTTCTTCTGTTTTCTAACTAACCACGCAACCCTGAGCAAGGACTCAGCCTTTCTTTGTCTCAGTTTCCACATCAATAAATGCAGGGAGGTTCACTTTCCACTTTCCACAATGTTGTTGTGAAAATTCAACTAAATAATATAGGTATAGTGCCTGGCACGGTTCCAGAGATGTGTATGTATGCACATACATCTATTTACTTACCTATCTATTTCTTTATATCCGTATCTGTTACCACCCAAGAGAGGGTCATCTGCCTCCTGTAAAAAGAAAAGCCAGAGCTGTGGATAAATCTAACTGTAAAGGTGCGTGACTCAGGGTGTGTTGATGAACAGTTGTCTGGACTGTGGGCTTGTTTAACGCATGATGGATCCCATAGCCTGGAATCCAGGGGACTGGCTGGGGGTGTGTGTCGGTGGGAGGTTCAGCCTCAGAGACAGCAGAGTCACACATTGACCTTGGAAAATCTCATTCAGTCTTTCCTCTTAGTTGTTGTAGTTGTTGGATGCCTTTGATTTCGGTGTGATCAGTCACTCCATCCACCTTGACAAAGGAAAGAAAGGACCAAGGCAGCCCGAGATCTCATGGATGCCTTTGCTGGCTGAGTTGTCTTTCTTACTGATTGACTGAAGTAAACTAAAACCCAGAGTCGTTTTCCCTTCTTACTTCTTCTAAGGTGTATCTCCCCTAGGTGGGCTGTACAATGATATTTTGGGACTCCAGATCAAGACCTTACATTTGTCTCAATTGAATTTCTATTGTTATACTTGGCCCATGACTTGAGAATGGTGTATGGCCTTGACCAAGTCATTTAAACGTTCTTGGACTTGGTTTCCTAATATGAAAAATGAGGTTAAGATACTTTCTTCACAGGGTTGCAGAGGAGATTAAATGAAAAGATACAAATGACAATGGCTATCATCATGCACACTGCCAAGGTCATAATGCAAAAGGTCACTGGGCTTTCCAAGTTCAGGGGAACAGTTGAGAAGGAGGAGATGATGTGGAGCTGAGAGCAGATCCACAAGGCCCCGGTCCCGGTACTAGACAGGCAATCTCTAGAGACTCACTGTGCTCCTGGCCTAGACTTTGTGGTGACTGCAGTCTGGCCTAAACTCTATCACAGCCACCTGAGCTCAGCCTGCTTTGGCTTTGTTCCATTCGAGCTTTCTCTTCCTCCCTTGTCCATTACTCTATTGTGCCTTGATTACATCCCAGGCTACCCGGTCTTTTGGATGCCAAAAATTACTTGATACTATTCCAAGCTTTATGTCATTTTCAAATTTAATTTTTATCATGTATTTATATTTCAAAGTCAGGCCTGGTGCACTCACTTCTATTATCTTTCTACCACCATGAGTTTTCATGGGCTCCTAATTTCTCCTCCACATTTATCTCCAGTGTGTTCCCACGGCTACTAGGGTCTCTTCCAGGAAGGCTGAGATTTCAGGTTGGGGGTGGGGGAAAACGTAGGGTTCATGGGGTTAAGTTCTCAGCCTACATGTATGTGGTTGTAATTTTCAGGTTGTTTGTATAGCCTTTTCCCGCTTCTCAGAGATGTTCTGAAAATAACTGTGAGATTTGTTATTTTGTGTTAATTCTGGGGAAAAATAATAATCGCAAAAACTATTCCATACTTTTTCAAGGTATCAGTACTAGAGTTTTTTTTTAACATTAAAAAATACAACATTGGGCCGGCCCCATGGCTTAGCAGTTAAGTGCGCGTGCTCCGCTACTGGCCACCCGGGTTTGGATCCTGGGTGCCCACTGACGCACCACTTCTCCAGCCATGCTGAGGCCGCATCCCACATACAGCAACTAGAAGGATGTGCAACTATGACATACAACTATCTACTGGGGCTTTGGGGGGAAAAAATAAAAAAAAGAGGAGGAGGATTGGCAATAGATGTTAGCTCAGAGCCGGTCTTCCTCAGCAAAACGAGGAGGATTAGCACGGATGTTAGCTCAGGGCTGATCTTCCTCAAAAAAAAAAAAAAAATTACATTAAAAAAATGCAACACTGGTTATAATCAAAGTGAAGTAAAGGGAACACAATGGAAGAAGAGTCATTTTTGCTTGGAGTATCAGGGTGGACTTCTCAGAGTGTAGCTGAGATGTGTCTTTAAGGCTTACTTTCAGTGTCAATGAATGACTATATTGTCTCTAAGTGTCCATCCATTTGTTCACCCACCCATCCAATATGGGTAAGTGACCAAAGTGGGTATCTACTCACTCCATTACATTACCTAAAATGATCCTGCTGCAATCGTGCAATCTAGTGATCTGTAACAAAGGATGACAGTGACCATGGGTGATCATGTGTCACCGGCCTTGGATCCATGAGCAGAGAACACCTTTGCTCCCCCTAGTGGAGATGAGTTCTTCAGTCATCCCTGGGCAGTTTCACAAGGGTGGGCTCATTTTAGGTAGGCTATCTGTTCTTTTCTTCCTCCATCTTTTCCTTTCTTCCAAAACCTACTATGTACAGGCGTTGGGCTAAGCAACCTTCTGGCATTTACAGTACCTCTGATAGGATACTATTCAGCTTCTTCTTCCTATGTCTCTTGATAAACAGTGGAGATATTTGCTTTCCTGTAAGTCCCAACCATTGGCCCTAGTTCTGCCACCTGAGAAATTGGAATCAAGATTGCCTTCCATACCACTACCTTCAGGGCAGGAGGTGAAATTTCATATTCAACTGACATCACTGTGCAGAGCCTTTCAAGGCTTCTTGCCCCTTCTCTACCCCTCCCTACTATCCTTTCTTCCATCTTCCTATCAGTTCTTCCTCAAACATTTATAAGCAGGATTTGTGCCAGAAACTCAGACTGCAATGTCAAATAACATTTCATTAAACCAGAAGCTCCATGAGGGCAGGGCCATGTCTAGCTTGTTTGCCACTGTATCCCCAGTGCCTAGCACAGTGCCTGACCCGTAGAGGAGCCTCATCAATATTTGCCAATGGGGGTGCCAGCCCGGTGGCACAAGCAGTTAAGTGCACGCACTCTGCTGTGGCGGCCTGGGGTTCCCCAGTTCGGATCCCAGGCGTGTACTGATGCACCGCTTGTCAAGCCATGCTGTGGCAGCATCCCATATAAAGTGGAGGAATATGGGCACGGATGTTAGCCCAGGGCCAGTCTTCCTCAGCAAAAGAAGGAGGATTGGCAGATGTTAGCTCAGGGCTGATCTTCCTCACACACACACAAAAAAATTTGCCAGTGGGAGGCAGGAAAGAAGGCAGGCAGGCAATCTCTGCCTTACTATACATAAGGGAACAGTAGAAAACAGACAACTTCAACTCAGTGTGGTAGGTCTAAAATGGAAGTGTGTATGTGGGACAGTGGCACACCATGGAAAGGACACCCATATCTCCCTGGGGATGTCAGAGAAGGCTTTGCAGAGGACATGGTCCTTGGACTGACTCGATGGATACCTAAAGATTTGCCAGAGGGAAAAGTCAGATTTCAGCAATATAAGTAGCATGCACAAAGGCATGGAGACTTATGACAACATCACATAACGAGGAAATGACTAGCATGTCAGCGTTTCCTGAGGGCTGTTATGTCCCAGGCATGCTCCACGTGCTTCAGGTATGAGAGATTACAGAGTGCTTGTAGCCACATGAGTTTTTTAATTCCAAAAGCAGGAGAAGATCAAGAAAATCTAAGTTGTATTCCCATCTATATTTTGATCTGTTAATGACTTGTTATTCATTATTCTTCCATTTAAAAGGCACAGTCAACCACACAGCTACTGAGCAATGCATCATAAAATAGCAAGAGAAAAAATAATTACATGTTCCTGAAATTGCTTGGTGGTTTTCCTTGTAATATCAAATCATTTTGATGAATTACTTGGTAATGTAACTTTTCTGTTTTAATTTCATGATAATGTTCCAATTTACTAGTCACAAAACTCTTGACATCACTGGAGTCCCAGCAGGCTGGATATTTTAAGCAGTTTTGACAATATAATTATGGTTATTAGGTGAATATTTGTTTCCCATCAACTAAATAATAACACCTTGTCCCGAGAATCTAGGTTTCCTGAAAGAATCTCAAAGCACTTTGCCAACAAGCATTATTTTTCGGGAGGCAGAGCTCAAAGGCCTCCAGGTGAGAGGCTCACATCCCGGGTTGAGGATGAAGCCAGTGGTGCTTAAAGGAGCCCCTGGTCCGGGTGTGGTACTCAGGAGGAGCAAGTAATAAGGTTACATCAGCTTCGTCTCACCAAAGGGCCTGGTTGATGGGGGTGCATCCCTGGATTGAAGGCCTGGGGGCATGAGATTCCGCCCTCACAAAGGTTGGGAATTTGGGCCCCTACTATTTCTGGGAGGCCAGTTCTTAGAACCTGACTCTAGTATAACAGCTTGGTAAGCTCCTGTATCCCCCAAAGACACAGTCCCCTGCTGGGTCCCAAGACCTCAGGTTGGGGCAGAACTTTATGCCCAATGAATTACTTTTGCAGTAAAACAAATGAACAAAAGTATTCTTACTTAAAATGCATAGCTTCATTAGCAGTTAAAGTAATGTTAAGTAAAAACGACTTCTAATTTACCACTGAACATCTATTGAGCAAACAGTAACAAACAAGCTGTCAGAAATGGAAAGAAACATCAGTTTTACATTGCTTGATCTCTCTGGAGAAAGGCAATATGCAGCCAGATTTGTAAAACTATTTCCTTTGACTTATAAATTACTTCAGAATACTTCAATGAAATTAAATTAATGAAAGTATGAGTACATTGCCTGGCACTTAGTAGGGCAGCAAGGAAACTGTGTCTTCCTTCCTTTGGGTAATGCTTCCTAGGAAAGCAGCTGAGGCACAGCCTGGGTGCCAATGTTTATTGGGGTTAAAATACAAGGGCAGCAAGAGGCAGGTGTTTTAAAATGTAAGTTTTATTATTATTCAGGGATGGTGAGGCCAACAGATCATGAGATGACTGCCACAGTTTGTTACTCACAGTTCCCAAGGGGGGGTGTGCACACCAGGCCGTGTAGGGCCACATGGGGAAGCACCAGGTTGATCAGGAGGCAGAGGGAGTGGGAGAGATTGGGGGCAAGAGCTATTATTATGGTTTCTGTGGGAAGGAATGGATGAGGGAGGGCAAGCACGCTTAGGATTGTTGACTAGTTTGAATAATTTCAGTGGGCATAGAGGCTGTCTCTGGTTGTCTGGCACCTGGCCCTGGGGCCATTAGGGTGGTAGATAGTGGCCTGGAGTGTGAGAGCCCCATAGAGACAGAGGATGTGGTGGGGTGTGAGCAGCTAGATTCTAGGTTGTGTGGGACATTCCCCAGATGCTGTGGATTGAAATAGTTTATCGGGGTGGGAAAGAAAAGGATTTCTTTGCCAGCACCTTCCCATCTTCTATGACTCCTTGCAAGTGCTACCCACTGGATATAAACTTTCCTGCATTTCCAGGTCACATCACAGAGGCTCCAATGGGCAGAGGGCAAGAGGCTGAGAACCAGAAGACATGTGATGTCTGCTCCAGGTCTAACTCAAAGAAGGAGCCCAAAGAAAAGAAGATGTTATGGGCTGCATTGTGATTCCCCCAAAATTTATGTATGGAAGTCCTAACCCCTAGTACTCAGAATGTGACTGTATTTAGAGATAGAGTCTTTAAAAAGGTAATTAAGTTAAAATGAGGTCTTTAAGGTGGGCCCTAATCCAAATATGACCTGTGTCTTTATAAGAGGTGATTGGGACAGAGACACATACAGAGGGAAGACCATGTGAAGAGACAGGAAGAAGATGGCCGTCTACAAGCCAAGGAGAGAGGGCTCAGAAGAAACCAACCCTGCCAACACCTCTAGCCTCCAGAATTGTGAGAAGATAAATTACTATTGTTTAAACCGCCCAGTCTGTGGTACTTTGTTATGGCTGCCCTAGCAAACTAATACAGAAGCCGTTGTGCAAAGTTGTCCACAAGCTACACAATTTACAACAGCAGACTTTAGAAAGAATGATCATAAAGCAAATTTGTACAGCAAAATAATAAGCTAATATACAGCCATTAAAATAAAAATTCTCTAGCGTAAACGTACAATTGCATGCATTGAATGATGGCGAGTAAAAAAAGGCAGAGGGGAAAGTGGAATGTACACACTGATTACAACTAGGTAAAATAAATGTAAATGTGTATGTTTATAAGGATCAGGGAAGATTTCAGATTGATGGGAAGTTAATTCTTTTCTCCCACAAAATTATTTTAATTAGACTAACTATATACTAAAATTAAAAAAATATATGTTAGGTTTATTTTTAATTTTTTTCTTTGATACTTTTTTTCACATAGCTTATACAGAAGAAAAACATACTTGATTAAGTTATACAATCTTGCTTGATCTGTTTGCTCACATGGAAAATGAAAACCTGTGTGTTGAGAAGGATTCTGAGGCTCTATCTAGATTTAGCAGGCAATTTTCTGTGAGCGACATGGGACGGGGAAATGGCAGTACATACATGCCCTGGATGCTCTCCAAAGGCCTGTTCAGAAGATAACATCAGGGGCTAGCCGGTGGTGTAGCAGTAAATCTGTGCGTTCTGCTTCCGTGGCCCGGGTTCACCAGTTCAGATCCTGCACGCAGACTTACCCACTGCTCATCATGTCATCCAGAGGCGTCATCCCACATAGAAGAGCTACACCTCTACAACTATGATACACAACTATGTACTGGAGCTTTGGGGAGAAAAAAGAAAAAGAAGAAGATTAGCAAGAAATGTTAGCTCAGGGCCAATCTTCCTCAAAACAAAAAAATGTTTAAAAAAAAAAAAGAAGATAACATCAGTGACTCTTTGCAGGTTAGAGCAAAATTGAGTTCTATGCCGCTTATTGGATACATAATAAACAGAGAGGGCATTTTTGGGTGTGTGTGCAGAAATGCATGTATCCTTGTCTCAGGCTTAACTGGACCTAGTTCTTAGATAAGCCACATTGACAGCCTGAGTAAATAACCTGCTGCCTTTTCATTAACTGGACTTTGTCCCTCATTTAGATTTAGAGCGTTCCTCTCTCAGGGATTAAGATCTCTGGTTACCAGGCTTCTATTGTTTTCTGGTTGATCTTATGCAGTTTAGCGCATGTTTTCTAAACTAAAGTCAATAGAGCAAAAACAGACAAACAAGCACACCTGAAATCTCACACCTAAACACACTTATATTTAAATACACACTTAAACGTGTATTTTGGGTTATCAAAAAACGTAAGTGAGTACTATCAGTTCTGCAGCCTTTTGCTGTCTGCAATGCATTTCCCCAAGCATTTGATCCTCATGTAGCACCCTCCAAGAAAGGCAGGCAGAGTCAAATCATCATTCCCAATTTACAGAGGGGTTTTGAGATTCCCCTGGGTTCACGCAATGACATTCTTTAATTGGCCTGGACCTGGCTGACCCCAACTTCGGGCTCGTTACATCGCACAACTCAGCAGCTCAGGAAGTCACTTCTAAGTGTAATGACAGCCGGCTGGGCTCCAGTCCAATATTAGTCCCAATGTGTTCCTTACATGAGTCTCAGTTTCCTGCTCCACTGGGAGGTGTAGGTCTCGTGGATTCTTCAGACATTCCCTGGTTGATTCAGAACATCTACAGGGCATCTCCCAGGGTACTGCTTGCCCTCCGTGCCTTCAGCCTTGAGGAGTTTTAGGGCTAGGGCTTTCCCAGCAAGTGAAAGCTTTCACTGTTAAAACCAGGAAAGTCCTGGGCAAAGAAGGAGAAGTTGGTCACCCTCCCTGGGAAAGACTTTGGTATGCTTCCAGTGGGGAGGAGAGAACCAAGATTGGGGTGGGGTGAGTCGCCTCTTTTTGCCAGCTTACAATGCTGTCAACTGTTTAGAAGGATTTATTGGAGTTCATTTAGAGATCACAGAGTCTTGTTTCATTGAAGAGGTCCCGGCTGCTCTAAGAGAAGGGCTTTCCCCAAGGTTTCCCAGCTTGTGAGTGGCAGACACAGGATCCAACCCAGGGATCCTGATGCCTGTTCCTTATAACAATGGAAGCTTTGATACACTGTTGTCATTTGCTTACACTTCCTCATTTAAGTTTCCCACCCCTGTGAGGCAGACATTCTTCTCTACTTCATTCCCACTCAACTTAGGAGGCAACCGAGACTTGGAGAGATGAGATAATTTGCCCAAGGTCACCCTGCTTATAAACATTAGTGATGCAACTCAGTCTAGGGCTTGTTCTGCTATAATTTCCAAAGCTACAATCACACATTGCAGAATTTACTTTGTGCAAAGTTCTATATGATATGCTTTATATTATTTCATGTAGAAGAATTGCCCAGCAGAATGGAAAGATAAATAAATGTTTTTGTTTTAAACTACTGAATTTTGCATGGTTTGTCATACAGCAAAACCCAACTGATGCAATGCATTATCTCATTGGCTTCTAACAATAGCTCTGCTCTGGTTGATAATATTAGTCTCATTTGTCAAATGAGGGATCTAAAACTGAATAGAGGTAAGGTGACTGACTCAGTGTCACGTGGCTGGAAAGTGGCAGAGTTGGAACTGGACCCATGTCTGTGTTATTTCACAGCCAGTACTTTTAGCCAATGGGATACGCAAAAATATCAGCCTTCAAAGATATCCACGTGCTGATCCCCGGAACCTGGGAAGTAAGGTTCCAGATAGAATTGAGGTTGCTAATAAACTGGCCTAAAAGCAGGGAAATTATCCTAGATTATCCAAGTGGGCCTAATGTAATCTCCAGTGTCCTTAAAAGGGGAAGAGAGAGGCAGAACAGGGGAATCAGAGAAGGTGTGACCACAGTAAACAGGCATAGAGTGATGTAACATTGCTGGACTTGAAGATGGAAAAAGAGGACCATGAGCCAAGGAATGTGGGTAGCTTTCATTTATTTTTAATTTTTTTTTTTTTTTTTGGTGAGGAAGATCAGCCCTGAGCTAACATCCATGCTAATCCTCCTCTTTTTGCTGAGGAAGACTGGCTCTGAGCTAACATCTATTGCCAATCCTCCTCCTTTTTTTTTTTCCCCAAAGCCCCAGTAGATAGTTGTATGTCATAGTTGCACATCCTTCTAGTTGCTGTATGTGGGACGCGGCCTCAGCATGGCCGGAGAAGCGGGGTGTCGATATGTGCCGGAATCCGAACCCGGGCCGCCAGTGGCGGAGCGCGCTTAACCGCTAAGCCACGGGTCCTGCCCTTGTGTAGCTTTTAGAAGCTGAAAAAGGCACGGAAACAGATTCTCCCCTAGACCTTCTAGAAAAGAACACAGCTCTGCTAACACCTCGATTTTAGTCCAGTGAGGCCCATGTCAGACTGCTAACCTCCAGAACTGTAAGGTAATGAATTTGTATTGTTTTAAGTCATGAAATTTGGCACTGAGAGCATCTGCACATTGGGAAACTAACAGTGTTCGCAGGAAAGAGAAAGCTGAAATTGTGGTCCCATCTCTACATGCCTGATCATCAGTCGAGGTCACAAGGAAACTTTATAGAATGAATGAGCAAATAAGTGATTCATGCGTATGTTAATATGTCCAGTGATGTTTGATGTATTTCTATGGTGGAAGAGAACAAACATCTATAGCCATAGCCAATTATATCTATAGCATATCTATATCTCTACCTATCCAACTATATATACGATACCTGCTCAGCACAAAGTTGACAAGGGAAGCCATATTGTAGAAAAGAAACCATACTATAACTTTGAATGACCTCTGAATAACTAACCCAGCTGGATATGCACCCTCCAGGAGATATATATGCTCTGTAGATTTTAAGGCCCCTCTCAGCCGCTGTAAGTTGATAACATTGTTCTTTTGAGTTCCTGAGGAAGGTGATGACCGCCCCGGCAAAGGCAAAGAGTCTATGCTGATAACCATCATCAATGACAACTAAGAGGTCAGGTTATAGGGCATTGCTCCGGTCTCTGCTGCATATCCAGTAAAACAAAAGATTATCAGGAGCTAAGACCAGACATCTGCCCCACCTGGAGACCAGATGCCTCCCCAACCCAGAGGCCAGCCCCCTATATAACTGGCCTGTAGTCTTTGTTCTGTAAGATGGTTTTTTCGTCATTAGGCAGCCACCTTCCACTTGCTAGCAAGCTGTAATAAAACCCTTTGTCTCCTACCACCTTGCCTCTTGTCTATTGACATGTCTTATACATCCTGATTCCAGTCCAGTCAGAGTGTGATCCTGCTTTCACATTTTCCCATCTCAGCTTCAGAATGCACACATATGGTTCTTTTATGAGCTGAACTGTGTCCCCCTAAAATGTATATGTTGAAGTCTTAACCCCCAGTACCTTAGAATGTGACTGTATTTGGAGATAGGGTCTTTAAAGAGCAATTAATGAGGTCGTTGGTGTGGGCCCTGATCCAATCTGACTGGTGCCCTTGTAAGAGGAGGAGATTAGGACACAGACACACACAGAGGTAAGACCATGTGAGGACACAGCAAGAAGTCTGCCATCTGCCATCTGCAAGCCAAGGAGAGAGGCTTCAGAAGAATGCAAACTTGCCAAAACCTTGGTCTTAGACTTCTAGTCTCCAGAACTGTGAGAAAATAAATTTCTACTGCATAAGACACTCAGTTTCTGATATTATCTTGAGGGATTCCTAACAACCTAATACTGGCTCCAACACTGTAGAAGATGCTCAGTCATCTGGCATAAGTAGTTTGCCACTTATCTACTTCATTGGAAATCCCTTGCTATTGGATTTCTATTAATGACTTCATTTGAAAACACTACCACTTCCTGCCAAGGCCTGTACCAGGAATAAGATATGACCAGTTCCCAACAGAAATACAGTTTCTAGAACATGGAAGGAAGGATCATGCTCTTCTCTGGCCTGCTCTGATCCTACTTGTATTATAATACTTCTTTCTTGTACTCACTTCCTGTTGAAGTGTTCATCTTCCCCAGCAGGCCATGGGCAACTTTAGTGCAGGTGTTCTGCCTTAGCCATCCCAGTGAGTGCTGTGCTCCTCACACACACACACACACACAAACACACACACGCACACACACTCCCTACAGAGCTCCTGGTGCAATAAACATTAGCTGAGTGGATAAATGTTCACCAAACTCCTGAGAATAGTTCATTTTCCCATGATCATCTTCTTCTTGGAGAGAGAAAAAACAAAGGCAAGGACCCACAAATCCACTTGTAATCTGGGCTCCTGAACAGAAAGCAAGTTTTCTCATTAAAACTTAATCAGTGGTATCTATTCATCTATCACTGTGATTTGTTTAGTACCCCTCAGCCCCCTAAGAATGGATGAACTCTGTAAACTCTATTTTGAAATAGAGTTTCTAATAAGTCTAAGCAAGGAGTTAACCCGAGATCAGGCTTGGGTATGTGGTGGCCTCTGCTCGGGTACTCTATCCCCATCAGGCCTAACCAAGCCAATCTCTCCCTTTCTACCTCTTCTGTTGCCATAACGTCTTAGTCTGTTAGGGCTGCTCTAACAAAAATACCTTAAACTGGGTGGCTTTATAGACAAGAAGCATATATTTCTCATAGTTCTGGAGGCTGGGAAGTCCAAGATCATGGTGCTGGCAGATTCAGTGTCTGGTGAGGACCTGCTTTCTGGTTCATAGATGGCTGTCTTCTCATTATGTCCTTACACGACAGAAGGGACGAGGGAGCTCTCTGAGGCCTCTTATATAAGGGTACTAATCCCATGCATGAGGGCTCTACCCTCATGACCTAAACACCTCTCAAAGGCCACACCTCCAAATACCATCACATTGAGGGTTAAGTTTTGACATATGAGTTTTTGAGGGACACAAACATTCAGACCATAGTACATAATCACCACAGTCTTTGGGGGCTGGACAGCTGAAGGCGGGCACTTCCTCCAGCCCCAGTGAGAGAGCCCTGGCAGCCACATCTATCCCTACTCAGGACCCTCAGTTTTTCTCCATGGCTTCTAATAATGGTTTTCAAAACAACGTCTAGGAAAGCAAAACCATGCTTCACATTATTGCTTTCATTTTATTTTAGTAACAATACATAATTCATCATGCAATTTTCAACAACATTAAAAGAGGACGCAACATTTTAATGTTTGTGGGTATAAATAAGGCGGAAAAAAGCAGTCCTATCTAATAAAGTCCACATTCCTTAGGATGACTCGTAGCTCACACGATCTGGTTCCTGCCTTCCTGTCTCTCAGCCTCATCAGTCCCTTTTACCCATGAACCCTGAGCCCTAGACACTCTAGGACACTTGTGTCTCTCAAGCCGTTGCATGCTGTTCCCTCCACCTGGAACAACTGGTCAATCCTGCTTATTCCTCAAGGTACAAATCTCACTGCCTAAGCTAAGCTGCCCTGGTGTCCTCACCAGCATCTTGATTGCGCCCCTGTGATAGAATTGGGTTGGTCATTGTTTCTGAGTCTTTCTTCCTTAGTGGCAGAGATGGGAGCTTCTCCAAATCTGCACACCACCCCCAGGCCTAGCACAGAATCAAGCTCAATGGATGTTCGGAGCATGAAAGAATGAAAGCCAGAGTGAACATGAGACATGTTGGAGCTGGATCCTCCACTCCACTTTCCTTGGACCATGCAGTTCCACTTGCTTTATAAGTTTTCTTAGGCCTCTGGGGGTGTCCCTGGCTCAAGTTTCATCTTCCAACTGCTAGAGGCCCATCAGGGAATCTTTTTCTCGAGACATCTGCCTAATTCACTTATGTCAATCCAAATTTCTTCCCTGGGCTTGCTTCCCTCACTGAGCCTTTGTGCTTGATATTTGTTCACCAAGTATATCTACAGTGTTGAGGATTTAATCGAGATGTATGGACTATCACAGAATTTACAGTATTGGCACATGTGTATGTTGGGGCCAGGCTGGAGCCATCAATCATGCCTCAAAACTTGTCAACAAGGTGAAATGGTCAGATGTCTTATTTTCACAATTTTGTAATTCTCTTTGAAAAACAACCAAAAAAATGCTCCATCCAGAAAATATGTTTCTCTTCTAATAGATGTCACCTCCAGCTACAACTGTCTACACAACAAAATACGCAGGGTTCTCTCTATAACTTTCCCTTCTCAGGTCTGATTTGGACTCAAACAACGGGACTCAGGAAAATGGAAAGAGGAGATGAAAACAGAGCTCCTGAGGAAACCAAGAATGACAAAATCACGATGCAGAAAGCACAGTTTATCATGCGGAAATGGGATAAATCCTACCCACGTACTTTGTGTACTCAGTGAGTCTACCATGTTCCTGGGTCTCGTCTTTGTCTCTTGTCCCAGAGTCTCCACTTTCTGGGCTCCTTTCGAAGTGAAGAGCTGCTGAAGGTCACGGTATGACATAGGGGATGAAGAGATATGGTTTGGAATCCGAGAAGACCTTGGGCAAGTGACTTAAACACTCTGAACTTCAGTTTTCTCATCTGCTAAATTTGGCCAATAATAGCACTTATCTCTTAGAATTGCCGAGGGAATCAAAACAAATAATTCATAAAAACCCTAAGAAAAGTACCTGGCATGTAGTAAATACATCATTATTATAACACATGAGTATGAAATATGGAATATCCAATGAAACAATTGTTTATAGTAGGAGAAAGATTAACAGTGTCGTATTATGGTTCTCAGTAATGATCAAACTATAATTAGTAAAAAATTTTTTTAAAACTGAATTTCTGGATGAAAAGTAGAAAATGCAAGATTCTGCAGACAAACAGCTCTGAGTTTGAGTCCCAGACTCTCTACATTCTAGTTTTTCAAACTTCTTCCCATCTCTATACTTAACGTTTAAAATGGGTTTGATAAAATCCTCCTCAATGAGTTCATGTGAATATTAAGGTAATAACATATGGAAAGTGCTAGGCTTAGAGCCTGGTGCTTGTTCAGTAAAGGGCTGCTATGAGTCTTAACATCAATTCTCTTTGCTTTCTGCTGAAGGTACAGAAGGAAGACACCTGCACTAGAAGAAGGATCCTGAGTTTGAATCATGGTACTTTTAATAGCAGGGGTTAGATATTCATTTAATCTCCTAGAGGCCTCAATTTCTTCATCTGAGGAAAGCCAAAAGAAGGCTTTCCAGCCTTCTCCTGCATTCCAGGATGTACATGGGGGCTTGCTGAGGAGAAACACACCAGCATCGGGACATCAGAGTGGATGAGAAAGATGCATAACATAAGCTTGGGGGAAGCATCAGCATGAGGGGCATTCAGTCCTGCATGGCACCATCTATCCTGCTGGGGCCAGGACCAGAGATGAGGTTGAGGCACAAAGGGGTCTAACATGTCATATGTAGCAAATAATCTTGAATTGCCTCAGAGAGTTAGAACCAATATGTTCCCTTCCAGTTTTAAAAATTTGGTTTCTCTTACATTGAGTTGATACAGCAACAAAAACCAGGTTGTTGGGTGAAAATGTCTTTCAATCATGTGATGACACATTTCTGAAAATATCTGGATGCCTGATAAAATTTATATTCAGTTTGCTCTCTCATTCACTCACATGCACTCACACACACACACTGAAAGAAAGAAGAGGATGAAAGGGATGGAGACAGAGAGAGAGAGAGGAAGCAGTAAACCCTGAGGAATATCAAGCAGGGGATGCTATGGACTGAACATTTGTGTCCCTCTGCAAATCCATATGTTGAAGCCCTAATCCCCAATGCCATGGTATTTGGAGGTGGGGTCTTTGGGAGGTGATTGGGTTTACATGATGTCATGAGGGTGGAGCCCTCATGATGGGATTGGTGCTCTTATAAGGGGAGGAAAGAGGCCAGCCAGTGCTCCCCCTCCCCACCATGTGAGGACACAGCAAGCAGGCAGTCATATGTAAATCAGGAATAGGGCATTCACCAAGGACCTGAACGTCCTGGCACCCTGATCTCAGACTTTCAGCCTCCAGGACTGTGAGAGGTAAATGCTTCTTGCTTAAGCCACCCTGTCTATGGTATTCTGCTATAGCAGCCTGAGCAGACTAACACAGGAGGAAGCCCAGCCTCCACCCGCTGCATCCCACTTCTCAGAGTTGAAGTCCCATAATTAGGCTAGTGCTTGGGTGGAAGTCCCATCTTGCAGAGACTAGGGTATAAAGTAAGGAGGATAGACATCTATATATTGATCTTCAACTAAATCATCATCCTAAGGTCTTTGATATCTTTCATTTCAAAGCTGTGAGAAATTCTCTGTGTTATAGTAGGTGAACAATTGAATTCACCTTTGGAGCAGACTATTCTTTTGTTGTAAGAACACCGCCTTTCAGGTGAGAAAAGAGGAACACTGCCCTTCACACCCACCCCTCCTTCCTTGCCGTCCATAACTATTCATACATAGAGCAAAGACCCTCCTCTCAAATTGAAAGTTTTAAGAGGCACTGGATCCTAACAGCTAACTGATTCTCTATGAAAAGATGCTTGTATTATGGGCAGAGCTGAGTGTCTGCAACTTGTGTTTCCTAGGAAAATGTTTCTTCTCTCTACATGGATTTTAGAATTGAAATTTTTCATTTATTCTTAGATGTGTATTTATGGGGGTGTCTGTGTGATCATTTTCTCACAAGACATCAGGTACTGAGACCCTAAAGATGCAGAAATGACATGTGGACCTGACCACCATTTCCAGCCAAAAGAGAACCTGCAATTAACCCATGTTTGATTGCTGATGTCCCACACGTAGTAAAATAGAGATGGGCAATTCCAGAATGAAGATCTCCAGCTAGGTGCCTTGTGTTGCTTTTGGACTACTGTATTCTGATGGGATTGTCCCGCTGGAAGACACAGCACAAGGCCAACCCAATGAGATGGGGCAGGGCTTCCAAGAGGGAGGGGGCTTTCTCTGGAAAGAGCAAATCTGAAAACAGACAAGAGGCACCTGCAGGCAGACCTTCGACCAGGAAAGAGAGGAGACTTTGTCACAAGCAGGGACAGAGATGTACACAGTGTCTCACCTAGATGATGTGGAAGGGCAGACCGACTTCTGCTTAGTGAGAGGGGCTAGGAGTGGCTACGAGGCACTTAATATAGGACCAGCCTGTGGGGAGATACTCTTCTGGTAGAACGTGAAAATGGTTTACCCTCTCCCCAAAAGGTACTGACCTCAGAAAGGTTGGTGCTTCCAGAGCTGTGGCACCCAGTAGAGATATCTACAGTGAAAACAGGTGAGTGAGAGGTTCCACCCCAGTGTGGAATGGGAGAGAGCTGCAGTGGGAAAACCCCCAGGCACCCTTACATATAGGGGAGCGAAGGACCCAGGGAAGCGGAATGGGCAGGTGGAATTCCTGCCATCACTCCAGTGGGGTCACAGGTGCAGCGGGGATTGGATTCTCTTCTTTACGTTTCAAAGTACTTAATAGTCCAACTCATTTCACTGCCAAACTCATCTCTCCTTAGGAAGCCACTGGAATACAAAAAGCCAAAGATCCTCTTCAGCTATCTGATCATGATGCTATCATCTTTTAGTTGAAAAGGGAATAGTTAATGAAACCCATATCTTCATAAACTTAAGATATATTTTTCACCCTTCCCATCTCCCTTTACCCCATTTAATAGAGAAATTGAATCTGAGATGAGCTTTTAATTAAAAATCTCATAATAATATACAAACTCCAGGAGATAAGGAAATTAAACATTAAATATGGATTTTTTTCCTTCTCTCTTCCTCTCCATATTTCCTGTTGTTTGGCATGTGCAAAGTTTATTAAAACAAAAGGAGACAGAAGAACTTTTAGCATCATAAGGGACAATGTTGGAGAAGGTTAGTTTTGGTGGTGTGAAGGTCTGGTGGCCTTTTAACTCACCAATCTGGAACCAGATTAAGGGGTAGACAGCCCTGTCCTATACCTGGGGGATTGCAGACCCCCACCCCACCCTCAGCTGGCTAAATAAATGAAAATCCATGCTAGAAGTTAAATACCCCAGGAGGTGGGGCGTGGGAGGAAGGGCAGGGAGAGTAACAAGAAAGTTAAATGACTAAAGGCCTTAACAGAGGGGAAAGAGAGATTCCAGGGGAGAAAAACTCATCTGATAAGTAAAGAATGTTTTCTCGATTCCTTTTATGTCCGACAGGCTGACAGTGACATTATTTGGTTGTGAAACGTACAACCCCCTTTCTTCCATGATAGGGGGTATAAGAGTGTAGTTGCAGGAGAAACAATAAAAAGAAATCTTAAATATTTGACTTTTATAAATGATGTTTATTATTTTGGTTCCAAGGAAATTTAAAAAAGAAAAATGATAATAATTTCCAGCTCTATAGAAAATTCCAAAAATCCCTGAAGTTTTTGATGAAGAGAAGATTCTTGGTCCCTCAGTTTGCATCCATCACAGAACAATTCCTTCAGGTGTCTGGGAGTAGAAGCTTTAGAAGTCTGGAACACAGACCTCCCGTTGATATTTTCTGGTGTTATTATAAGCCGATTCATGGGTAGTGTAAAGTCAGAAGACTTTAAAATTTACAATGGCAATCACTGGTACAAAGAACTTATCTGGAATGACAAGAATAGATTAACTAATGTCTCCATAGGGAGTGGGGGGAGGCAATGATAAGAAACGCTGACAACACATTAATGCTTGTCATCGTGAATTCAGAAGGACACATATTTGTTTGTTGAGTGTTTGTTTGAACCTAACCTCATTGTGATAAGAAGTTGAGGAAGCCCTTACATATAGCACAGCAAGATAAAAAAAATAAATAAACCAGAAAACTGGGGCAAAGAGAAAATAAGCTGGAATAATAAGATGAAAACAAAATAAAAAAAAAGTCATCAAGCAGAAAAGCATGCTGTGAAGTCTTGCATGATTATTCCAGTTGAGCCACAAACTTATTTCTTAGCAGGATGCACTCATTTTTCTACAGGTGGAGGCACATAGGCCAGCCCCCAAATCAGCATGTGGACTCATTTCCATGCAGCAGGTAAGGCCAGATGGAAACTTTATTCATTGAATACAGCTCTGTCCTTAGTGCTCTGGGAGGAAAACCTACGTATGTTCTTCCTTACTATATTCTTTTTTAAAGCCCTTGGTTTTCATTTGATCTGTGACAGTGTCCACGAAAACACTTCAAAGCCAGTTTGATGTATTGTAAGTGGTGCATTCATTCACTCATTCAACAAGGAACTTAGCACCTATTACTCACCAAGAGCCATGTTAGGTGCTGGAATAGAGGAACAGATGAGTCTGGGTTGATACATGAAGATAGAGGAGACAGACATGCGAAAGGCCAATTATGTGGCAGATGGATGGGTGCTGGTCACAGATGGATCTGTGGGGGACAGAATTAGGCACAGTATAATATGGGGGGGCAGGGAAATGGCAGTCCTGGAGAGGTAGAAACTGATATTCTTTTGGCCTCTGTGGATTTCATTCATTCATTCATTCATGTCAGAGACTTATAGAGCCACACCCCCTGGAATCTTACTGTCAATTGGCACATCTTCAGCCTCATGCCTTTCTTTCTCACTTTCTTTCTCACTTTCTTTCTTTCTTTCTTTCTTTCTTTCTTTCTTTCTCACTTCCTCGCTCCTTCCTCGCCCCTGCTATTCAATCACAAAGAGAAAATTCAGTAAGCTTATATTTTCATTCTAAGGGTGATTTTTGTTAAATTATTTCTACCTCTCAAAAACAAAAGTGATTTTGCATCTATTCTACTATCTCAATTACCACAAATACCATAAAGGGAAAAATATCAGATTGAAAAAAGTCCTGGAACCTGAGAGCAGAGAATCTGCATTTAGGTCTTTGCTTAGATGTTTTTAGCTGTGTGACCTTAACCAAGTCAGTTACCTCTCTGAGCCTCAACATGTCACCTGTAAAATGGGTTTTAAATGGTACTTGCTTCATAGAATGGGAACTAAATGAAATAATGGATGCAAAGTGCTTGGTACCCAGAGAATGTTTAACAAATGTCAATTTCTCTTTGGACTAGAAAGTATCTTGGAAAAATGTTTCTGTAATCAATTCGGATTTTCCCCAAACGTTCTTTTTCACTGTATGCCAAGCAGAGTAATGGGGATAAGGAGGAGAAAAATATAACCTCACCTACTGGAGGCAAGTCCAAACATCCACGGGCTCACTGGTACCCACCTTCATGGTCATGGAGTCATAACACCTCCTTCCCAACTCTTACATGAAAATTGTTCCTGTTTAAAGGATCCTCACAATTTCCCCCAAACCAACCTGTCAGACAGCATCATCACTCCGTGTAATGTCAAGTCTCCATAGGGGGCCCCGAATGATCACTGCCTACTGGTATTTTCACCCTGGGTAAATCTCCTCCAAAATTGAATTTGTCCTGGCATTATGACTCACTTTGGCCAATAGAATGTGCTGGAAGTGATGTTGTATAACTTCCAAGCCTGGGTCTTGAGATACTTCAGTTATCTCTTTCACTTCCTAGAATGCTCCCTCTTGGAACCCAGCCACCATGCTTTAAGAAGCCCAAGCCACATGCAGAGGCCACATGGAAGGGAACCAAGGTCCTATAGTCAATAGCTCCAGCTGAGCTCCCAGAGATAGCCCACACCAATTGCTAAACATGTGACAGAACCTTCTTGGACATGCTAGCCCAGCTTAACCCTCTTATGACTGCAGTCCCAGCTGGCACCACATGGAAAAGAACTGCCTCACTGAGCTCAGTCAACCCATATAATAGTGAGAAATAACAAAATAGTTGTTCTTTTAAGCCTCTGTGTTTGGGGAGGTTTGTTACACAGCAGTAGGTCATTGAAACCACTAGTGTTTGTCCTGTTCCTTGTCTCTTGTTAATCTGTCTTTGTCCAGTCCCTACCTGGAGAACCTCAGGTGGGTAGAGGAAGAAATCTTTTCCTCCCCTACAATGCCATGGGGCATATAAGACAACTTCCAACCGCCAGTATCTGTGCTGATGGCTTTTTTTTTGGACTTCGGAAGGCTGACCTGCCCAATGCCTGCTGAGATTTGGTGTATAAACATCCCATTTCACTTGACCCTGGGGTGGGATAATGCTGAGGCATATGCTCTCCATCATTTCCCAGAGTTTACCCATGGGGTTAAGCTCCAGCACGTGCTATGGCAGTTGGCTTAAAAATACACCCTTTAGGGGCTTTCTTCTCTGGGGAACACAAATTAAGATCCTCATATGGGACAGACACCATTCTGTCCCTGTCTAAAGCTTCTCTTCTCCATGCCTTAGCACATATAAACTTATTTAATTTTAAATAAGCTGACAGATGCTATCTAAAGGTAGAAACTTACCCGTTCAGTAAACTGAGTAACCAGTCTTCAATTTCCTCATTTGTAAAGTGGATGCTATAGGTTGTAAAGGGATGTGCAGGTTATTGTAATCTCAGAAAAGTTATCCATAAAGCCCCTAACATGCTCCCCACCACATAGTAGGTGTTCAAGGAGAGTAACGTACATTTGTTGAACACATACTATATTACAGACACATTCTAAGCATTATACATACATCAACTCATTAATTCTTACAACGACCCTCCCAGATAGGTAATATTATCATCATCCCCATTTCGTAGATGAAGAAGCTGAGGCTAAGAGTGGTTAAGTGTCTTGCCCCATGGTTACACAGCCGGTACGCAGCAGAGCTGGGATTCGAACCTAGGCTGTGGGACTCCAGAGCCTACTCTGTTAAGCATAGCACGATACCACTTCTTCCCAAAGTATAACAATTAGCCATTAAAGGAAATAAATCGACCCCAGGCTTTAAATTCACTTTATTTTATATGCATTCAAAATATTTAAATTCAAGAGAAAACAGACAAACTTGTTGTTTAGTTAAAGAGATCTATTATCTTAGGTCTATTATCCAGCAGCTATCTATATAAACTCAGCCCAAAAACGATTTAGACTTTTTTATGCATCGACCCAACAATCAAGAATGGAAGGCGCAGAGCAGCAGACCTTGGCTTATTATACAGAAAAGCTTTCCAATGGTCAAAAATGTTCAACAATAAAAACAGGCTGCTTGAGCAATTTCTTGATCACTCAGAGCATTCAAGCTGTTGCTACACATCACTCGTCCTGGTTCTTTGGAGAGGTCTGGTGCATCCAGCGGTGCTTACATGATAAGACGTTTAAGATCCCTCCCAATCCTGAGATCCAACAAGACAAATTAGTTGGTGCTTATTACCCCAGACTGTTAATTGTGTATGTCAGTGAGATGTTACAGTCTGTAATGTGGGTCTTGCCTCCACACACCTTCCTTCCATCCTCCCTTCCTTGCAGCGTTGTTATAACGATAAGAAGTAATGCTTATAAAGTGCCAGGCACACAGTAGCAAGCACCACGGGGCTGTCAGGTGGTGCCTATTATGATGCAGTCTGGATGCTCACTCTGTGTCAACCATGTAGAAAGGGACAGAGGATATGCTAACCCTTCACATAAATGATCCCCTCTTATTTCTCACAAGAACCCCCTGAGGTGGGTTTCTTATGCAGAGAGAGTAAGGGCACTGAGGCTGAGAGAGGTGCCCGAGGTCACATGGCCAATTGATGGCAGCACCACATCAGTCTGATTCCAGAGCCCGTTCTCCTCCCTCCATGCAGCCTCTCTGAATGGAGAGCCTTTAGGCAGCACCAATCAAATCTTATCCATCATGACACGGGACCTTTTCTAAAACAACCTCTCCTGAGTTTTGGTAAGAACAACAGGAGTGACTTAATTGAAAGAAAGGGCATTTTATGATAAGAAAAGGTTGTCATTTTGTTCCTTTGACTGTTGGCCCCTAAACATACACACGATTAATGAACTCACTGAAAGCATTCTTTCTCAAATTATTTTTTCCTGAATTCCACAGAAATTGTGACTGTTTTATAATAACTGCTGCCGTGACACAAATTACCTTTAGCAAACATCAAACATGGTTAATACCTTTGCCGAGTGGAATGGCTGCCTGTGCAACAGCCCAGCCAGGGTGAGATTTCTACCTACAGCCTCGGCCTCATCAGGGAGACCTTTGAACATCAAATATAACCCAGTTCAGGTGAGCTTCACTTGGAATCGAACCTATGAGTTGCAATGCAACTTAAAAATATCAGTCGAGGACCGGCCCCGTGGCTTAGTGGCTAAGTGCACGCGCTTCACTACTGGCGGCCCGGGTTCTGATCCTGGGCGCACACCGACGCACCGCTTCTCTGGCCATGCTGAGGCCACGTCCCACATACAGCAACTAGAAGAATGTGCAACTGTGATGTACAACTATCTACTGGGGCTTTGGGGGGAAAAAAAAAGGAGGAGGTTGGGCAATAGATGTTAGCTCAGAGCCGGTCTTCCTCAGCAAAAAAAAAAGAGGAGGATTAGCATGGATGTTAGCTCAGGGCTGATCTTCCTTACGCACACACAAAAAAATATCAGTCGAGGGGCCGGCCTGGTGGTATAGTGGTTAAGTTTGCACTCTCCACTTTGGTGGCCTGGGGTTCACAGGGTCGGATCCTTGGCGTGGACCTACGCACTGCTTATCAAGCCATTCTGTGGCAGGCATCCCACATAAAATAGAGGAAGATAGGCACAGATGTTAGCTCAGGGCTAATCTTCCTCACCAAAAATGGACAGATTTTTGTCTCAGTAGCTCACAAGGTTTATTTCTCAGTTGGACAGATTTTTGTTTTTTTGTAACAAGGGTTTTTGCTTTATAAATGATTTTGCTTAATGTTCTTCAAATTGCAGCCTACAAAACATGCCGAAGTCTCTAGACTGGGATGTAGGAACACTTGTTCCCAATGCTCACCTTGGGCAAGTCATTTAACTTATTGAACTTCCACTTTGAAGGGAAAAAATGGAGGAGGGGAGAAGGGAAGGAGGATAAATGGGAGATGAGAGGGGAGGGGCAAGAATAGGAGTTGGAGGGGAAGAGGAAGAGAGAAAAGGAGAAGAGGAACGAGGACAGGGAAAAGGAGGAATGGAGGAAGAGAGGATGAGGAAGAGAAAGAAAAGGAAGATAAAAGGAGATCTCAAAGGAGTGGAAGTATTCGTCAGGCCCTCCTGGACCCGGAAGTCTGTGATTCTCCGATAGAGGTACCGTCTAGTTTCCACGTCTGACTGGCACAGTGTTTTCAGTGCCACAGCTGTTGTCGTACACACAAGCATGCAAATGAGCCATGTGGCAATATTGCCACCAACCTCAAAATTCCCTCCCATCCCTCATAGAGCAGGTCTATGATATCTGACCCAGAATCACAGTTGCTGGAAACAGTTGCAACCAGGGTAAGAGGGGTCCCCAGCTGTGCTGACATCAGGTGTGTCTAGGGAATGGCTGTGGCCAGTAGAACTTGGGCCAAGGCGACATGTTCCACTTCTTTCAGAACCCCCCGCTGTTCCTTTCCCTGCTGCCCTGAGAGAGGCCCATCCCAGAAAGGGGCCTTCATCCTGGACCTAGAACAAAGTCCTCCTATAGGAGAGTGACAGTCAGAACAAGGTCAGAGCTGCCCCAGGAGAGGTGGACAGCAGGAGTGAGAAACAAACCTTGTGAGCTGCTGAGAGCTGCGGTTGTTTGTTTCTACAGAATTCCTGTTATTCCAGTACCTACTGGTTATAGGAACCTTGGGGATGGGGCCAGGTGTGGGGAAATCATGCGCTGGAGGAAGTGGCAGGGCTCACCATCCCCCAACCACGTGCCAACTGATGCTGGCTCAGAGCTCCCGCCTCCTGCTGAGGTAGTCCCTGAGCACATTCATGCTCTGGGGGCCTCTTCTCTTCCTAACTGGGGCTCACCCAGCCTCCCCTTGGTTTCTGATCCCAGGTGGAAGGCAGGCTGACTTTTCTCCCCAGTGGCTTTGCTCTCAGCCCCGGACCCATAGAGAAAATGGGGGGGATTTCTGTTTAACTGTCACTTTCACAAGCACAAAGGACTTGTCAGAACACTGTGCTAAGGGACCTGACCAAGCTCTAGCCTGGTTCCCACCTGCACTAAGCCGTGTCACTGAAGGTGTCCCCCAAGCCACCAGATGTCCATTGTCCCAGCCCATACTGCTAAACCATGTTCAGTGGTTCTCCACTTACCCTCACTTCTATGGCTTCCCTTTCTCCATAGCCCCTCTAGGCCCTATTTGTTCCCCCTTTTTCATGTTCCATAGCCCCTTCTTCACTTTCCTTTCTCCCTTCAGAAACCTCATCTCTGTTGTCTTCATTGGATTTGAGCTCAGTTTTTCCTGGAGTCTTACTCCCTTGCTGCAGTAGTCTGAATAAAATCTGTCCTACCACATTTAACAAGCGTCCAGTGTGTTTCTCTATGACACCAGGGACCTCGTTTCAGGTGGGTATCTTCCATTGCTGAGAACCCCATACTGGGATGTTTCCACTTTTTCCCTCAAAGTATATTCTTTCCATCAAAGGACACCAATAGCTGGCAGCAAGGCCCTTTGTAAACAGATCTCCTCTGCCTCCTTTGCATCCAGCCTGCTCTACTCTGGAAGGGTCCTTCCGCCCTTTCTCTGCCTGTGAAATTCCTATAGATAAGCAGCACCTCACCCAGCCTTGGAATAGGGCTCTCATCCTGGAGAAGGAAACAGCCAAGCAGAGCATTAACGCTTGACACGGAGCTACCTGGTGAGCAGGTGAATGGAAGCAGATACAGATATTCCAGGCAGAAGCAACAGCTGGAGAAAAGGTCTGGAAGCAAGAAAAAAAGCACGCAAGCAGGAAAATGTTAAGACATTTTAAGACAAGCCAGGTAGGAGATGAAACTGCAGGGTTGAGCAAGTCCAGAGCCACAGGAGGGCTTTAAGCAGGTGTAGTCGGATGTGCATTCTAGAAATATCACTGCCTTCATCACAGGATGGGCAGAGGCAGCTGGTTGGGGGGAAAAATTCCATCTTATTTACTCCTCACAACCCAGCATTTAGCATAGTGCATGGCACATGGCACTCAATGCACCCAGCTGTTCCTTAATTCATTAGCAAATGTCTAAACGCTAACATCTACCAAAGGATTATTCTATGCCTCATACTCTTCTGGACGCTAAATAAACATGCCTCATTTTATCTCTAAAACAAGCCTAAGGGAGAGATACTATACTTACCTCATTCTACAGGGGAGAAAGCTAGTGCTTAGTTTGGTTCTATAATTCATACAGGGTTGCAGAATAAGAAAGTGGTAAAGCTGGGATCTGACCCCAGGAATCTGCTTTAAAGCACCCACATTCCTAAGTACTGGACGTGTTCCCCAAGATCCATGAAGATAAAAGTCGCCCGAGGCACTCGTTAAGCCTATAGATTATCAGGAGGTCTTGGCTGGGCTCCTGGAGGTCTGCTCGTTTTTACTACTCCATTAGCTATTACAGGAGCCCCAGGTGATACTTAACCTCAGGGAAGTTTGGAAAACATGGGGGAAATAATGGATCTTGCTGAGCTGGCCCAGAGGTGACGGAAACACCTGGATGAGAAATGACAGTGCCTGATCCCAATGCTGAGTGGCCTTAAGAGGAGAGAGAAAAGGACTGGGGAGACTTGTCAAACCTGGCAGAGGGCAGGAGGAGAGCACCAGGGTCCTCCCCGGGTGTCAGGGCTCCCTCCCAGACCCCTCCAGGATCTAAGCAGCAGGCAAGATGTGAAGAGGCCAAGAGGAGCCCTCAGTCACCCCCAAGTTATCGTTGCAAACATCCCAAACTTCAGAGAGAAATGCGGGAAGACCTGGGGCACTGCTCAGCAGCAAGGGGTCCTTCTGGGACCCTTCTCTAGGGCACAGGCCCCCTGGGAGCCAAGTCAGTTTGCTGAGGATGGAGTCGTAATACCAGGATTGTTTCTAACCACCTGACCTGATCCTCTCCTTAAAGCAGCCCCACACGTCCCCGTGTATCATCCCTGGACGTCAGAACAGGCCCTCTGAGGTTCCTAGGGTTTTGTTGGTGATGGTCATTCTCTCCTGCTTTGCTTTGTTGTTCTTTTCACCCCTGTTTGGGTCCCACGGGCTCCCCACTCTTGATTTCATCTCTCGCATCTGGCCTACTTCCTGGCCTGTAACCTTGACAACTGCCTGGGGTCTCCTCAGTTTGAACTGCAGCATCTATAAGGACTTTGGCTCACACATAACCTGCTAGTTTCTCTCCCTCCTTGCTGCTCCCACTTCCTGAGCCTGCCTACCCCACCTGTGCCCCAGACATTGGCCTGCCAGGCCCTCAAAGTCTGAGGCACCATTGGGAAAGGATCCATTTGGCCACTAACCCAAGGCCTTCTCTAAAGGCCATGGCCAGTTGTGTGAACTATTTGGTGGGGATACAAGTGAATCTAATTGGAACATACTTTTCCTAAATCAAAGCTTCTTACATTTTAATATGCAAAAGAAATACCCGAGGAGCTTGGTAAAATGCAGATTCATACCTGAGGAGAGGGTGGGCAGGTGGTTGGAGGCACTGCGTTGCTAACAAGCACTCAGGTATCAATGCTGCTTGGTCCAGGGCCCTCGCTTTGAGCAGACAGGCAGCCCAGCAACTTATTCTCAGGCAAACTCAGCCAGAGATCATATCACCTGGGAGCCCACCCTGACCTCCCACCCCACCCCACCTGGGCTAGATATCCTTTTGGGAACTTCTGCAACGGACTGCTCTGCTTACCATTTTCATAGAAATTACCACCTACATAGCAATAACTAAGAGGTCTCTGAAGGCAAGGACTGGATCTTCTAGCTTTCCTCTCCCAGCTCCTAGCACGTTTCATAGTGAGCTTTCAATTAGCATGTGTTGCATGAATGAATGAATGAATGCAATGTGTCTGGGTAGATTAAATTAAGTGCACCAGAGGCCTGGAGCAGGAGTTTGCAAACTTACACTGTGAAAGGCCAGATAGTAAATATTTTAGGCTTTGTGAGCCATGTGGTTTCCATTACAACCACTCAACTCTGCCATAGACAATACGTATATGAACGGGTGTGGCTGGGCTCCAATAACACTATTTACAAAACAGGCTGTGGGTTGGATTTGGTCCAAGGGCCATAGTTTACTGACTCCCCGGCCTAAAGAATTGTCTTTTTAATTTGGACAATCAAGTTTGGTTATTTGTGTTTTATGTGTTTTACAGTCTCAACCAGTTATTTTGCTGAATTATATCTGTTCTGTAAGGAATATTGTAGAGAAGATTAATTTATTTAATCCTCTGTAAATTGAGGATAAGGCCCATCTACTTCATCTCTCCATTCAGCCTCTGACACTCCCACCTCAAAGAACGTGGTGTCCCTTTGTGGTTAACCAAGATTGAGACCTCGGCTTTCCTCCCGCACTTGACCTTGGTTCACCCTTCCAGCTCTTAGCTTTCCTCTTTGCTCAGGAAGCAGCCCTAGGCCAAGGCTCCAGCTCAGAGAAAACAAATCTCCTTTCTGGCTCATAGCCCTGGCAGTCCATGTCCCTGGCCATCAGAAGGGAGCTCGGGTGATTGTAGTCAAGAGAGGGGCTGATAGCAAATATACAGCGCTGGTAGGGCATCTGACACCCCAGAGGCAATCAGTCTACGTTCATTTCTTTTCTTCCTCCCATCGTCAGCTGGAGGAACACACTGCCTGCCTAGAAGATGTGCTGATTGGAGAGAAGTGATGGCTGTTAGGCAAGCTCTCTCAGCTTCCCTGCGAGAGTGGCAAGAAACATAATGCGCTCACAGATCTCACCTTCTTGTCCGACTGTTCCCACCAGATTGGCTTCTTGCTTTGAAAGATTCCCCAGGCAGGTGGCAGGGACAAAGAGACACCTCTGCATTGTAGTGCAAACAACTTCAGTCATAATCCTATGTTCTCATTTAAAACTTGTCACTTTGCACATTTTTCATGGAGCCCTTTCACCTACCTTAGTGTGTCCCAGATCCGGACCAGTGCAGATCTGTGAAGTTTTCACCAGTCCAGGGTGAAATAAGAAAAAGCAAGCATCTGAGAATCCTTTCCTGTTAACCACCATAAGTGCATCCTCTGTGGTTCCAATTCTTATTTTTCAGAGCATTTGTCAAAATCTTTAATCATAGATTTCTGTGTATGTCTTGCTAGAAGCCTGTACTTTCCATGAGGAAAAGACAATGTTCATTTTGTTCTACTCTATACATTCAGTGTGAAGGATAATTTCAAAAACATGTCACAGCTGGTATGGCACAGCAGTTCTCTGCCAATCAGAGCCGAGGATGATCATTACCCTGTGCTATTGGGTTCCAGCTGGCAATCAGCCCCACCCAAAGCCGAGCACAGTGCCTGAGGTGGACTAAATGCTCCATCAGCATTTTTGGAATGAATAAATGAATGTAGTACATTTTCCATAAAACTAAATTTAGTAAATTTAAAGAAATGAGCTTTATTCTATGGGTATGTCCTTCCCTCTTTCTGATGTGGGAAATCAGAATTTTCTTTTTTTTTTTAAATTATGGTGGTAGTAGAGAGTGGAGTTTTTTTTTTTTTTTTTACTTTTTAACATCTTAGCAAAATTTTTTTAAAAATTGGCAAACCATGTCAGTCCTCAAATTACTTTGAAACATTGAAAGTTTACCAAATCTAGCATTTAGAGAGCCTCTGCCCTACACTGTCTTTTTATGATGATGATGATGATGATGGTGATTAAAATATAATTCACATATCATAAAATTCATCCTTTTAAAATGTATAATTCAGTGGTTTTTAGCCTATTCATAGAACTGTGCAACTATCGCCACTATCTAATTCTAGAATATTTCCATCACTCTAAAAAAACCTGGTACCTATTAGCAGTCAGTCTCCATTAATCCCTCCCTTCATCCCCTGACAATCACTAATCTGTTTTCTGACACTATAGATTTGCCTATCTGGACATTTTGTATAAGTGGAATCGTAAAATATGTGGGCTTTTGTGTCTGGCTTCTTTCAATTAGCATAATGTTTTCAAGGTTTGTCTATATTGTACCATTACTTCATTCCTTCCTGTAGCTGAATATTATTCCTTTGTATGGATATACCACATTTGTTTATCCATTCATCAGTTGTGTTGTTTGCACTTTTCAACTATTATGAACAATGCTGCTGTGAAGGTTCATATACAGATTTTTGTCTGAACACTTATTTGAATTCTTTTTTTTTTTTTAATTTTTTGTTTATTGCAGTAACATTGGTTTATAACATTGTATAAATTTCAGGTGTTGAATTCTTTTGAGTACATACTTCAGAGTAGAATTGCTGGGTCATATTATAATTCTCTGTTTAACTATTTGAAGAGTTTTCAATCTGTTTTACAAAGTGGATGCACCATTTTTCATTCCAACCAGCAATTTCTCTACATTCCCACTAACACTTGTTATTGTCTGTCTAGTATAGCCATCTGTCTTACTTTGGGCTGCTATAATAAAAATACCATAGACTTGGTGGCTTAAACAACAAGTATTTATTTTCATAGTTCTGCTGGCTGCAAAGTCCAAGATCAAGGCACCAGCAGATTCAGTGTTCAGTGAGGGTTCTCTTCCTTGTTTGCAGACTGCCATCTTCTTGCTGTGTCCTCACATGGAGGAGAGAGAGATCATTTCTTTCTTGTCTCTTCTTATAAGGACACTAATCCCACTCATGAGGGCTTCATCCTCATCCCAAAGGCCCCACCCCCAAATGCCATCACACTAGGGATAGGACTTCATGAATCGGTGGGGGGCGGGGGGATACAAACATTCAGTCTATAACACCCTCTTAGTGGATGTGAAGTGGACTCATTTCTCTAATGGCTAATGATGTTAAGCATCTTTTCATATGCTTATTAGCCATTTGTATATCTTCTTGGAGAACTGTCTATTTAAATCATTTGCCCATTTTTTTAGTTGGGTCATTTATCTTCTTGTTGTTGAGTTGTAAGTGTTCTTTATGTATTCTGGATACTAGTCCCTTATCAGATATAAGAAATGCAAATATTTTCTTCCTTGTGGATTGTCTTTTAACTTTCTTGATAGTGTCCTTTGCGCATAAGTTTTTAATTTTAATGAAGTCTAATATATCTATTTTTTTCTTATTGTGCTTATGGTGTTATAGCTAAGAAACCATTGCCTAATCCAAAGATTTACACTTATGTTTTCTTCTAAAATTTTATGGTTTCAGCGCTTACATTTTGATCGATTATTCATTTTCAGTCTATGATCCATTTTTAGTTAATTTTTATATGTAGTGTGAGGTAGGGGTCCAAATTCATTCTTTTGTATATGGATATCCAGTTGTCTCAGCACCATTTTTTTTTTTTTTTTGATAAAAACTGTTTTTCTCCCATTGCATTGTCTTGGTATTCTCTTCAAAAATCAATTAACCGTTAATGTATGGGCTTATTTCTATACTCTCAATTCTATTCCATTGATCCATATGTCTAGCTTTATGGTATTACCACACTGTCTTAAACATTATAGATTTCTAGTGAGTTTTTTATGTTTTTTTTTTGTTTTTGATGAGGAAGATTAGACCTGAGCTAACATCTGTTGCCAATACTCCTCCTTTTGCTGAGGAAGATTGGCCCTGGGCTTACATTGGTGCCCATCCTCCTCCACGTTATACGTGGGATGCCTGCCACAGCATGGCTCGACAAGCAGTGCGTATGTCCGTGCCGGGGATCCAAACCCACAAACCCCGGGCCACTGAAGTGGAGTGTGCGAACTTAACCACTATACCACTGGGCCAGCCCCTCTAGTGAGTTTTGAAATCAGGAATTATGAGTCCTTCAACCTTGTTTGTTTTCAATATTGTTGTGGCTATTCTGGGAACTTTGCATTTCCTTGATAATTTCAGGATCAGCTTGTCAATTTCTGCCCTATACCATCTTCCTGAGGCTTTGCCACAATTCTGAATATCTTTAGACAGAAATAATGATTCAGATCAGGACTTGAGGGAGTGCATGACAGAGCATGACCAAAACCTTCAGCTTGTTCCAATATCGGCTCTTTCTCTGGCAAAACTACAGAAAGGCTGCAGAAGCCTGAGTGGATGGGGGCCCACACTGACAGTGCAGGGCTCCTCACCTTGAGTTCTACTTGTTACTGAGCTTCTGGTCCCTAAGTTTCCGGGGTTCCTGCTCTTCCTGGTCCCTCTGTCCAAGGAGAAATGCCAGTGATTGCTAAAGAATCTTGCTATCATGAGTGCCTAGAGCACACTGTGGTTGTCCATCTCGGCCCTCCTTGCACTCTTATTGTTGGTTAGTCTTTTTTCATTTACTATAAGCCCCACAAGAGCAGGAGCCGTATGAAGCATCCTCTGGACTGTTTCCGGCCCTCTAACCCAGGCCGATCCCCACTTGCTCCATGCGATCCCTGGCCTGCAAAGTAGAGACTGTTCTGGACAATTGCCCCAAACCTCTAGCCTACTCCTGATCAGCTTGTACTTAAACCTAGTCTCTTGCTGTATTTAAACTCATGACTCTGCAATCACAGGCTGAAGCCCCACTCTGACAATCCCCTCTCCCTGTCCCATGAAACCAGCTTGAGTCTATGCTCCCTCGAACAGCTGACCTCGCCTCTCCACTGCACCCTTCCAGCTCCCAGCCTCCACCCGACTCAGCCAAGCTCAGAGAAACCAAATCTGCTTTCAAGCTTCTCAATTAGTGTCTGGCTGGACCAGCCACTGTCCACTCTCCCTCTCCATCAAAGGGTCGCAAGTGATTGTTCTTAGAGGGTAACCTGGGGTTGAGGGGCAGTGGGAAGGGGGAGAAGAGTGATGGGTGCACCTTGGAGGGAGCCTCAAAAGGGAGCTAATGAGGACTGCAGGGAACAAGTGGGTTGTGGAATCTGGAAAAATAGGAAAAATGCAGATAGTGTCCTGTAACTCACAGAGGACATTCATTAACCACGTAATTTGGGCCATGCACTGTGCTAGGAACTGTGTGGAAGTGGACTCATTCCCGCCCTCTCAGAGCATCCAATGTTTTAAAACACAGAGGAACATCCACCTTTTTAAAAAATTAACACAAATCATCTCTAAATTCTATTGTAGTAAGTGCTGCAGAGAAAAATTTCAGATACTATTAGAGCATATATGGCAGACACTGTAGTCTGGTTAGCCTAATAACTGTCACCACCCCCTTTTCCCTTACTGTCTCCCATTGTGGAGGCTAGAATGATACTTTCCAGCCTCCCTTCTAGCTAGGAATTACAATGAGATGTAGTGCTGGCCAATAGGATGTAAAGGGAAGACTGCTGGGGATTTCTGAAAAAGCTTTTGCTTTCCTAATGAAAGGGACATCACCCTTTGGAATTGCTTCTGCTCCCTTTTTATTGCCTTAAACATGGTGTGATGCCTGGAGCTGTGTCAGCCACTCTGCAACCATGAAGTGAAGAGCATGAAAATGAAAAGACTGATGATGGAATGGGAAGGTAAGAGAGCCTGGAGTTTCTCATGGCTTCTTTGAGCAACTAAGCCCACGTCATCAATCACCTGCCTCCAAGATTCGTCTAGCTGATCTATGAGTCCTAGTGAGAGGAATCATATGGAAATGGCATCATCTCTGCGTCCCCCAGGATTCTTACAGTTGCTGGCACATCATAGGGATTCAATGAATATGTTCAACTGGTTAGTAACATCTTCCACCTCATATAGCTCCCAGCACTCAAAATAAAAATGGCCTGACTTGCCCAGGTGCTGAAAGGTGAAGACCTGCCCAAAGTAACAGGGGACTAATTGCAGAGCTGGAAACAGCTGTTTTCATTACCCGTGACTGTCCTCCAGAAGCTGTGTCCTTCTCTGGGCTCTGGCAAACAGCATCACTCTTACTGTACAGCTGCAGCCTCCTAAGGTCCCAGAGTGCTTTGCTTCCTTCCAGGAGAATGCAATACGGCTATGGGAAAGGGAGGAAATAAATTCGCAGAACATCGGTGTTCAAAGACATCCTAAAATCCTCCCAGCTTGGGAGTATAAATTGGTGCAACCAACTTTGCAGAGCCATTTGGCAACTTCTAATAAAGCATATGCACAAGAAATTCCCAGCCATCCACTCATAGATAGACTCTCCAGAGAAACACTCCGGTGTGAGCATAAAAGATATGCACCCAGAAGTTCATTGCCACAGGTTTTGTAAAAGCTAACACCTTGGAAGCTCCCTAACTGTCCTTCCATAAGGAATTGTATCAATGACTTGTGGTCTTATTGTGCAATAGCGTATCACAGAGAAGATAAAACAAGCGCGCTGATATACACGTGGGGATGCAGGCGTGTCTCAAAGCGTACTGCTGAGAGAATAAGGCGTGTTACAGAAAGACGAAAGAGGTTGGACTGCTGCTGTAGCCAGCTCTGGCTGTTTTAACAAAATACCAGAGACTGGGGGGTTAAAACAACAGAGTGTATTTTCTCGTGGCTCTGGAGGCTGAAAGTCTGAGATCAGGGTGCCAGTACGGTTGGGTTCTGGTGAGAGCCCTCTTCCTGGCTTGTAGATGGCCTCCTTGTCATATCCTCACATGGCCTTTTCTCAGGCACTAATCCCATCAGACCAGGGTCCTACCCTCGTGACCTAATCATCCCAAAGGCCCCACCTCCTAATACCATCACATATGAAGGGCTTCAACAGAGAAATCTGGGGGAGACACAAATAATCAGTCCATAACAACTGCCAATTCCTGCCCCCCACTTGGCAGATGGGAGGACTCAGGCATGCAGAGGGTCATAAGCTGGTCTATGGCCACCCAGCCCATTGATAACAGAGCAGCCTTCTCACTCTCAGCCCAGCACTTTCTCCCTTACAGCATGTTGGTCTTCAGCAGCCACACCCATCCCTTTCTGCCGCCATGATTATACATGTAAGAGTGTATATCCTTATTACTTTCTTCCACAGCTCTGCCCGCTGCTCTTCCCCGCCCCACTCCACTTGTCTAGGATGCAGCGGGGGATTTTTTACTCTGCATCCCTCTCCTATTCGTGGGAAGGAGCTTTCTTGGTCTCTGAGGTGTGCCTGTGAGTCCCTGTGCCTCCTCCTAGGAGCAGTTTTTACTGTGTTCACTTAGTTCGCAAATGTTTACTGAGCACCTACGATGTGCCAGACACTATACCAGCAGTGGGGATTCAAAAACGAGATGTGACAGTGTTTGGGGTTTAGTGGTGAATAGATGTAAAACTCTTACTATGTGCCAGACACTGTTCTAAGTGCTGTACTGAAATGGATTCATCTAATCCTCCCCATTTTACAGATCAACAAGCAAAGAGGTTTAGACCAACTCCAAGGTCACCCAAGGAGTGAGTGGCAGAGCCAGGATTCAGTTTCAAGGAGCCTGGCTCCAGAGTCTGGCCAATGACAAAATGTCCCCAGAGAGGTAATCCGACAAAGACGGCACTGTAATGAGCTATGAGACCCAAAGCTCAGGGGGCTGTGGGAATCCAGAGGAGGAATGTTCACAGAAGTCTGCCTGGAAGAAGGGGCCTTTGACCTGAGTCATGAGGGTGGTTAGAATTTGTCCAGGTGAAATTGGACAGATTTTCTCCAGACAAAGTGGAAAGCACACGCAAAGGCCTAAGGTCTGAGGGAGTAAGTACATCCAAGATGAGATATTTGATGAGGCAGGACCAGAGGGACTGAGAGAGGGAACTTGCAATTGATCCACTTCAAAACCCTTACCTTTTTTTTTTTTTATATAGGACAGCATAATATGGTTTAGTGGCCAAGTGCCAATGTTTTGAACCCAAGGAATTCTTGGGCTTAAATCTCAGCCCTAAAGCCTCTTAGCCAAAGGAACTTGGATCTCATGGTGTCTCATTTCCTCTTCTGCAAAGTGAGCATAGTTATGTTCCTGCCTCATAGACTTGGGGTGAGAATTAAATGAGTTAATACATATAAGGGTCTCAGAGCAGTGCTTGGGGCATGGTAACTGCTCTTCATCATCATCGTCATCATCATCACCGTCATCTGGTTCCTTCATCTCTTTGGCATACTGATCGTGTCCCAGGGCCATGCGATGGAGGATGGAGCTGCAGGAGGCAAGTCCTGAAGCTCATGTTCAGAGCCGTTCTCACCAGAAAGTGAACCCAAGGCTAGTGAGGGGAGGGACATGCTTCCAGCCTGTCACTTGGAGTAATGCAAAACATCTCCACATGTCCCTTTTTGATGACAGCAGGCAAGGCCACTGCTGAAAGACAAGGACTTCTATTAACAAGGAGCACAAAGGAGCTGGGCATATTAACATTTGACTTTGCAGAAGGAGAGACAAGGGCAGTGAGTGGGTCTCAGAGGCAGATCCAGCCTCCGAGGACCCTGGTGGGATCACGGTCAGTAAAGAGCTGCTCCACAGGGGCCTCTCACAGCAGGCAACCCTGGAGCCAGCAGGAAGGACCCAACAATAATGATCTCTACATTACCATCATTGCTGCTCTTGACAACCAAGTCCTAAAGTACGTGTCTGGGATATTTTACTGTCCGTGGGCACTTACATCTATTAGTTATTTGAACCTTGCCATACCCTTGTGATGGAGCAGAAACTGGTCTTATTTTTCCTATTTTGATTTGCACACTGAGGACCAGTTACATGACCTGCTCAGTGTCAAAGCCGGAATCATAATCAAGACTCTCCACCCTTGAGGCTAAAGATCTTTTCACTATGAATATATCCCTTCCCATCTCTGACTGTTCCCAAAGTGCAGACAAGAACCAGACTGGTTCGTATTCAACTTAAAGAGAACTCACAGTCCATGCCCCTGAAGCTGGCTGGCAGTGGCGCGGCTGCTGCAGCCCAAGCCCCCTCCACCAGGGCGCTGTGTGGAGGAAGGAGTCCTACAGTCCGCCATGGCTTCCCAGACTTTGCAATTTGATGTATCAACAAAATTTCAAAGAATATTTCAAAGGCAAACATAGAGTGGCCAATTTTCTGTTTTTCAAAGTGAAAACATAAAAAATAATTTTAAAAAAACTGCCATATAATATCACAAAGAAAGGACATTTCAGCTTTCCCTCAAAACCCCAAGAAAGTAGGAAGAACTCAGCATCAGATAAAGGACATTCCCTGCAAGACAGGCAAGGTGGGAACCTTAGACAAATGCACACCGCATTCAGGACTGCTGTGAATGATTGTATAGGTTATGCACTGCACTACTCTAGGGTTGGGAGTACCATTCACTAGAACTATCTTGATTTTGCCCTTATTTTGTCATTTCCCCACAGACCAGCAGAAATTTATTTTGGAGGTAAACTGGCAGATAAGAGTCCCTTCTAGCATGTCAGTTCTATAATTCTCAATGTTTCAAGGGAATATAGACACCATCTGGTCCAGAAATATCAAGGTATGCTTCAAGGATCACATCGGAATCCAACAACTCTTCTCCAGGGCCGCCTACTCTAAGGAGAGCAATGCTTCAATTCCGTTTAAATAGTAGACTTTCAGGCAAACATTTGTTGAAGAAAGTGTTTTGCAGCAAACAAAAGTTGGGAAGCCACTGGTGCTGCCCATGCACCTCATTTTACAGAGTAAAACAAAGTCCCTGAGAGGTCACATGGCTTGTCAAAGAACATAGTCTGTTAGCGGCAAAATCTGTTGGTCAAGTGGCTGGAAAGGTGGAGATCACCTTTGGGCCCTAAGAGCTGACACAACAATCTAACACCTTTCTACACCCATCTCAATTCCAGAGTCGCAGAACCTAGGGAGCCTATATGTACTCCTGGATGCTTCTACCATGTGATCCAGCAATTCTACTTCTGGATATTCTTCCAAAGAAAACACTAACTCAGAAATATATCTGCCCCGCCCCACCCTCACTCACTGCAACATTATTTACAATAGCTAAGACATGGAAGCAACCTAAGCATCCATCGATAGATCAATGGGTAAAGAAAATACACACACACACACACACACACACACACACACACACACACACACAGACATGTGTACACAATGGAATATTATTTGTCATAAAAAATGAAGGAATTCTTGCCTTCTTTGGGACAGCATGGGTAGACCTTGAGGGCTTTATGCTAAGTGAAATAAGTCAGAGTAAGACAAACACCATATGATTTCATGTGTATGTGGGATCTGAAAAAACAAACAAACAAACCCATACATACAAATAACAGATTGGTGGTTGCCAGAGGCAGGGGGTGAGGGGTGAGCAAAATGGGTGAAGGTAGTCAAAAGGTACAAACTTCCAGTGGTAAAATAAATAAGTCCTAGGGATGTAATGTACATCATGGTGACTATAATTAATAATACTCTATTTCATATTTGAAAGTTGCTAAGAGTGTAGATCTTAAAAGATCTCATCACAAGAAAAAAATTTGTAACTATGTGTGGTGATGGATATTAACTAAACATTATGGTGATCATTTCACATTATACACAAATATCAAATCATTATGTTACACACCTGAAACTAACATAATGTTATATGTTAATTATATCCCAATATAAAATGGAATATAAATATTTCAAACAAACAAAAAAAGAAAGTCCCTCTTACCCTTTCCCCTCCCCAAAGGAGACAGATTTGACCTATTGTTGCTTGGTCTTCCAGTACTTTTCCTAAGCCCTTAAACACACACAAATCTGTATAAATACATGCAAGAGATAGTAATATAAGCATGGTTCTGCAAATTGCTGTTTTCTCTTAAAATATTTCTTAGCAATAGTTCTACATAGTGCCTGGCCCTTTTTGAATGGGGGAGACTTTTTCTTGGACATGGCATGAATTGTTTAACTTCTTCCCTTCTAATGGGCTTTTAGGTTGTTTCTACTTTTCAATGTTAAAAATAAATTTCCAGTTAATATCTTAGAATTAACATATTTGTGCCCAAGAATGAATCTTTTTTTAGGATGTTTTTAGAGAAGTAGAACTCTTGAAGGGTACGTTTGAAATTTTGATAGCTATGGTCAAATTTCCTTTAAAAAAGTCTTTACCAATTCATCTCCCATCAACAACGTATGAAAGTGCATATCTCTGTACGTCTTCCCAGCCCAGGATTATCAATCTTTAATCTTTGCCAAACTGAGAGGCAAAAAATGTCAACTTATTTTCCTTTGAATGTCTTTAGAAATTGGAGAAGTTGAGTATTTTTCCATGTGGTTATTGGCCGTATGTGTTTCTTCTGTGACTTTGCCCATTTTTCTATTGTACTTTTTGGTTTTCTTAATAATTAACAACAAAAGTTCTTTATATATTCTGAATATTGATGAAAATATTTACAATAATTTATTCCAGTAATTTGATTATCTTCAATTTTATTGTGTAATTTATCAAGCATAAGCTGTTTTTTTCAGTTTTTAAATAAACTTTATAGCAGTTTTAGATTTACAGAAAAATTGTGAAGATAATACAGAGAATTTCCATATACCCCACACTCAATATTCCCTATTGCTAATATTTTACATTAGTATAGTACATTTGTTACAATTAAACCAATATTGATACATTGTCATTAACTAAAGCCCATACTTATTCAGATTTCCTTAGTTTTTACCTAATGACCTTTTCTTTTCCAGGATATCATGTTACGATTACTCATCATGTCTCCTTAGGATCCTCTTGACTGTGACAGTTTCTTGGACGTTCCTTGTTTTTGACGACCATGGCAGTTTTGATGAGTACTGGTCAAGTATTTTGTAGAATATTCTTTAACTGGAATTTGTCTTATATTTTCCTCATGATTAGATTGGGGTTATGGGGTTTGGGGAGAAAGACTACAGAGGAAAAGTGCCGTTTTTATCATATTGAATCAAGGGTACATACTATCAACATGACTTATCACTGTTAATGTTAGCCTTGATTACCTGGCTGAGATGTGTGTGTCAAGTTTCTCCATTGTACAGTTACTCTTTTCTTCCCCCTTTCTCTATTGTATTTTTAAGAAGAAAGTCACTATGCACAGCCCACACGTAAGGAGTGGGGCACTATGCTCTACTTCCTTGAAGGTGGAGTATCTACATAAATTACTTGGAATTCTTCTGCACTGAAGAATTGTCTATTCTCTCCCACTTGTTTATTTATTCAACCATTTATTTCTGTCAGTATGGACTCACGAATATTTACTTCATACTTTGGGTTATAATCCAATAGTACTTTAATTTTTTGCATGAATTGTTCCAGCTTTGGCCATTGGGAGTTCTTTCAGTTGGCTCCTGTGTCCCTTTGATAGATTCCCCTCCATCACTGTGACTCGTTTTTTTTTTTAACGCTTCCTTACTTTCCGGCATTACAAGGCTCGTCTTGCACATTTCATGCTCCAGTCTTAGAATCATCTATTTCTCCAAGGAATCCTGGTTCCTTTTATTGGAGAATGGTGTTAGCAACCAAGATCAGGGGGGTAGGTGTGCTTGTTGCCAGAAATTTGTGTTTTCAGTTGTTTTCTTATGTGAACCATTCTAATAGATGTGTAGTAGTATCTGATTGTGGATTGAATTTGTAATTGCCTAATGACAAATGATGTTGAACATCTTTCCACACATTTATTTGCCTTCTGTATATCTTCTTTGGTGACATATCTGTTCAGATTTTTTTGTCCATTTTTTTAGAATCCTGGTAAAATATATGTAATACAAAATTTGCCATTTTATCCATTTTTAATGCACCTTCACATTCTTGTGCAAACATCACCAACATCCATCTCCAAAACTTTTTTCATCTTCCAAAACTAAAACTCTACACCCATTTAACAATAATTCCCCATTCCCTCCTCCCCACAGCCTCTGGTAACCACCAATTTACTTTCTGTCTCTATGAATTTGACTATTTTAGGAACCTCATATAAGTGGAACCCAAAAATATCTGTCCTCTGTGTCTAGCTTATTTCACTCAGCATAATGTCTTTAAGGTTCATCCATATTGTAACATGAGTCAGAATTTACTTCCTTTTTAAGGCTAAATAATATTCCATTGTATGTATAGACCACAGTTTGTTTATCCATTCATCCATCAATGGACATTTGCGTTGCTTCCACCTTTCGGCTATTGCAAATAATGCTGCTGTAAACATGGGTGCATAAATATCTCTTCAAGTCTCTACTTTCAATTCTTTTGGGTATATACCTAGAAGTGGAATTGCTGGATCATAGTATGATAATTCTGTTTAATTCTTTGAGGAACCACTATACTGTCTTCGTAGTGGCTGTACCATTTTACATGCCCACCGACAGTGTACAAGAATTCCAATTTTTCGAGGAATCTCCATACTGTTTTCCATAGTGGCTACACCAGTTTGCACTCCCACCAGCAGTGTATGAGAGTTCCCTTCTCTCCACATCCTCTCCAACACATGTTGTTTCCTGTCTTGTTAATTATAGCCATTCTGACGGGTGTGAGGTGATATCTCATTGTAGTTTTGATTTGCATTTCCCTGATAGGGATTTTGAACATCTTTTCATGTGTCTGTTGGCCATCTGTATATCTTCTTTGGAGAAATGTCTGTTCAGGTCTTTTGCCCATTTTTTAATTGGGTTGTTAGTTTTTTTGTTGTTGAGATGCATGGGTTCTTTATATATTTTGGAGATTAAGCCAGCTATTCCACTGTTGGGTATTTATCCAAAGAACTTGAAAACACCAATTTGTAAAGGTACATGCACCCCTCTGTTCATTGCAGCGTTATTCACAATAGCCAAGACTTGGAAGCAACCTAAGTGCCCATCAAGGGATGAATGGATAAAGAAGATGTGGTATATATACACAATGGTATACTACTCAGCCATAAGAAACGATGAAATCTAGCCATTTGTGACAACATGGATGGACATTGAGGGTATAATGCAAAGTGAAATAAGTCAGAGGGAGAAGGTCAAATACCGTATGATTTCCTTCATTAAGTAATAGATAATAACAACAATAAACAAACACATAGAGACAGAGATTGGATTGGTGGTTACCAGAGGGGAAGGGGGGAGGGAGGAGGGTGAAAGGGATAATTCGGTACATGTGTGTGGTGATGGGTTGTAATTAGCATTTTGGTGGTGAACATGATGTAATCTATGCAGAAATAGAAGTATAATGATGTACACCTGAAATTTTTACAATGTTATAAACCAATGTTAATGCAATAAACAAAAATTAAAAAACAAAAAAGAATTCCATTTTTTCCACATCCTCACCATTACTTGTTATTTTCTATTTTGTTAATAGTAACCATCCTAATGAGTGTGAGGTGGTATGTTATTGTGGTTTTGATTTGCATTTCCCTAGTGATTAGTGATGCTGAACATCTTTTGATGTGTTCATCGGCCATTTGCACTGTTCTTTGAAGAAACGTCTACTCAAGTCCTTTGCCCATTTTTTAACTGGGTCGTTTGTGTTTTAAATGTCAAGTTGTTTGCCCATTTTTAAATAGTTATTTGTTTTTGTATTGTTGAGTTTCAAGAGTTTTTTGTATGTTTTGAATAGAAGTCCCTTATTAGATATGTGTTTTGCAAGTATTTTACTCCATTCTGTTGCTTGGCTTTTCAAAATCTTAACAGTATCTTCTACAGAGCAAAAGTAAATGTAGATTCTCTCCTATGTTTTCTTCTAGAAGTTTTATAGTTTTGCATTTACATCTAGCTCTGTGGTCCATTTTGAGTTTATATTTCTGAAAGATGTAAGGCCTGAGTCTAGGTTCTTATTATTATCATTTTGGCATGTGGACATCCAATTTTTCCAGCACCATTTGTTGTAAAGACTATCCCTTCTCCATTGAATTGCCCTTGCTCCTTTGTCAAAGATCAGTTAACCATATTTGTCCTGGTACGTTTCTGGACTCTATTCTGTTGATTGATGTGTTTACTCTTTCACCAATACCATGCAGTTTGATTACTGTAGCTTTATAATTTGTCTTGAAATTGGATATTTTCGGTCCTCCAACTTCATTCTTTTGTCTTCAGTATTGTGATGACTGTTCTTGGTCTTTTGCCTTTCCCTATAAACTTTAGAATCATTTTGTTAAGATCTACGAAATATCTTACTGGGATTTTCATTAGGTTGCATTAATCTATAGAACAAGTTGTAAGAATTTGTATCTTCATAATACTGAGTCTTCCAACCTGGGAATATCTCTCCATTTGTTTAGATCTTCTTTGATTTCTTTCATCAGAATTTTGTAGTTTTCTACCTACAGATCCTGTACATATTTTGTTACTTTTATACCTACATATTTCATTTTGGGGGTACTATTATAAATAGCATGAATTTTCAATTCCAATTGTTCAATATTGTTATATAGGAAAGCAATTCACTTTTTATATTAATCTTGTATCCTGCAACCTTGCTATAATCGCTTATTATTTCCAGACATTTCTTGGCTATTCTTTAAGATTTTCTACGTAGAAAACACGTCATCTGTGAACAAAGACAATTTTATTTCTTCCTTCCCAATCTGTATACCTTTTATTTCCTTTTTTTAGTCTTTTTTTTCTTTGTCTTATTGCACTAGTAGGATTTCTAGTGTGATGCTGAATAAGAATGGAAAGAGAGGACATCCTTGCCTTGCTCCTGATGTTAGAAGGAAATCATCTAGTTTCACTCCATTAAGTTAGGTATTACCAAACTTGTGTAGTTGTGTAGGTATTGTGTAGTTGTACTTTATCAAGTTAAGGAAGTTTCCTTTTATTCATAGTTTGCTGAAAGTTTTTATCATGAATGGGTATGGTCAAAAGGTTTGCCTGCATAAATCGATATGATCCTGTGAGTTTTCTTCTTTAGCCTGTTGATATGGTGGTTTACATTGGTTATTTTTGAAATGTAAAAGCAACCTTCTACACCCGGAATAAATCCCACTTGGTCAAGGTATATAATTCTGTTTACTCACAGTTGGGTTTGATTTTCTAACATTTTATTGAAAATTTTTACTCCTATCTTCATGAGAGGTGTTGATCTAGAGCTTTCTTTTATTGTAATTTCTTAAACTGATTTTGATATTAGGGTAATGCTGGCTTCATAGAATGAGTTAGAAAGTGTTCTCTCTGCTTCTATTTTATGGAAGAGATTATGGAGAAGTATAATTTCTTCCTTAAATATTTGTAGAATTCACCAATGAAACCATCTGGACTTGGTCCTTTCTTTTTTGGCAGGTTATTAATTATTAATTCAAATTCTCTAATAGATATAGGCTTATTCAGATTATCTTTTTCTTTTTGTTTGAGTTTTGATAGTTTACATCTTTTCAAGAAATTGATCTATTTCATCTGTCACCAAAGAAAATTATTCATAGTATTCCTTTTTATCTTTTAACATCCATGAGATAAGTAGTGATGATATTATTTCTGATATTGGTAATTGGTATATTCTCCCTTCCCCATCCCTCCCCCTTGGTTAACTTGGCTAGGAATTTATTAAATTCTTTTGATCTTTTCAAAGAGCCAGCTTTTTTCTATTGCTTTCCTGCTTTCAATTTCATCAAATCTTTCTTCTTTTCTAATATACGCATATAATGCTATAAATTTGTCTCACAGCACTGCTTTCACCATATCAAACAATTTTTGATGTTAAATTTTCAATTTAGTTAGAAATATTTTTAAATTTCTCTTCAGATTAGGGGAGCACTCAAGATGAGGACATTCTGGGTCAATGACACAGCCTAGCAAGGAGGAGTGAGAGAATATATCAAGTTCACAGAATGAAGATTAATTTTTCTGTGTGTGTGTGTGAGGAAGACTGGCCCTGAGTTAACATCTGTTGCCAATCCTCCTCTTTTTGCTGAAGAAGATTGGCCCTGGGCTAACATCTGTGCCCATTTTATTCTACTTTATATGTGGGGATGCCTGCCACAGCATGGCTTGATAAGCAGTGCATTGGTCCGGGATCCAAACCTGCAAACCCCAGTCCGCCGAAGCAGAGTGCACAAATTTAACCACTATGCCACCGGGCAGGCCCCTGAAGATTCATTTTGTATGGTAGGTACAGAATATGGGAGTGGTACCCAACAAGAGGAAAGGTAAGAGGTAAAAAGTCAGATCATGAACACCCCCACGTGTCATGCTAAAAAGTTCAAATTTTATCTTGGAAGTAATGGAGAATAAAACATTCTACATATTAGTTTTGCATCCAGATACTGTACTCCAATCAGAATGCTGTGCTGTTATCTAGAATTTTTGCTCTGTAGCATCTAATCAATGTGGCTTATGACAGCCACTCTTCACAACATTCTTGTGTCAGGGAAATGTGGAATGCTAATCCCCATCACACTACTGAAGCCTAAACAAAGGAAATAAGGGGAGCCTATTCCTCATCCCCTAGATTACACTAGATTCCCCAGCTCTACACTCTTGGAGTACTCCAGAAGTTCTCCCTCCATAACATGCTTCATAATTTTAAAAAAATTAATACAATTGCAATTTAATGTCTGTCTCTTCCTCTGAGGATTTGGATGAGGGGGCAGTGGATTCTCTGACCTTTTCTCCCTAGCACTTCCAATGACTAAGATTCTAATTGCCTGTATTAAATACCTTCCTACTCAGAACACCTGGAGGGATTTCTCTATTCCTGAAACACACTCTGACTATTTCAGTATTTGGTGCAGGATGGATCAAAGAAGCTAGATATCTGATGTGGGTTAGATCTGAAGGTAATAATGGCCTCATCTCTGGTGGAAAATCGAATGTCGGGAGTGCTTGGCGTATATTGGCTGTTTGACAAGACATTACAAAAACAAGATGCTCTCAGGGGACCATTAACTGATATATAAGCAAAAAGGAAAGGGAATAGAATCCCCATATGTGAGACCTTGAAGCATCACAAAAGCTGACTGATTCTAGATTCCAGGTGGTAGAAAATAAGATTTAGAAAACCTTTTATCTAAATAAGCTAACAGATAAACAAAACTTGCACAAAAGATCAGATTAGGAATGCGGTCTTTCCACTTAACCCCGACAGCCTCATGTACCATGAGGTTGAGAGAAAAAGGCATAGAGGTGAGGAGGCAAAGAAATGAAGTGGATTTGAAAAATACATCCAGGAAAGGTCTCTGGGTGTGGTTATTGGCTCGTAGACTCACTGAAAGCAAAAAGATCAGATGTCTACTAAGGTTTGGGGAGGATTGTATTACCAAGGAAACCATAAATGCAGGCTAAAAAAATCTCTGATGATTTGAGACTTAAAACAACCCTCAGTCCTCCACACTTCCATAAGCAAACAGCAGGCTCCAAAAACTGTACAGCCACAAGGAGAGCTTCTCCCCAACACCTACTGCAGACATGGTCGTGGAAAGAATGAGCAATAAAAAAAACCCAGAAGGTGAAGCCAGGACCATCGAGGGAAATGGACATGATGGTTTTTCTCAAAGAGCAGAACAATAGTCTAGGGATCCTCCCCGTCTGCTAGGGCAAAGAAGCTTCACAATGTCTGCACTACAGGACTCCCACATTGCTATGGATCAGCGACTATCATGTGCCTTCTTTTCTCTCCTTTCGTGAATGGGAGATTTTACTGGGAAATTTCTGTCCCTGCTCCACCATTGTACATTAAGGGAAGGAGATAATTTGCAATTTTAGTTTATAAATCACTGGATCACTAATTTCCCATGTGGTCCTCCATGCCCTTTCTCTCTTTCCCACCTGCAGGTTGGAGGTTAATACCTAGGATGACCTTGAGAATCATGTGCTAAAAATGGCATTACGTCCACCAGCCTTGGTTCCTGAATGACCATGTGGAGCAAAGTCCTCTGCTGAACCACACTGCATGGTGATGTCACAGAGAAATAAACGTTTCATGTGTGAGAATGCTAAGATTGTAGAGTTGTTTGTTACGGCACCTGGTGTTAATTACCCTGACTGATACATTGAGTGACTATCTCAAGCCACACAGTGACTCAGAAAAAAATCAGGGAGGTCACTGAAACCTAGTCCATTACGTTTTCTACTCTTGGAATATGTCTTTTGCTGAATCGAAAATGACAAGTCACTCCCCCAAGGCCCGCCTTTATTCACTAGAATAATGACACGGACCTGTTGTTTTTCAGCTGACCGATCTTGTCTAGGTTAGCAAGCATGATGGAGGCATCGTCTGCTGACCCAATTTCTCTCCCTCTACTGCATTGAAGGATTTTATGAAGGACTGTAACTACACAATCACCCTCCTCCTTTATGAGCTCTGACAACATTTCCCCCTCTTTTATTACATTTACTGTCCTTGTTTGCCAAGGCACTTTTATGACTGTGAGAACGATCACCTTACTCTTGAGAAACTCAGGAATATCCCTCAGTGCTTCATATAACTTGTCACAGTATTTTTAACAGCAATTCTTCTTGTGTTTGTCTCTGAGAGCCTCTTGCCAGCATCTCCCCTGACGACACTGTGAGAGGCTGGAGAACTCTGACAGCGGGTACCGTCCTTCCCGCAGCAACAGCATCTATTTCCCTGGGCTGTGCCTACAGCCGCTTCTCTGCTCTTTTAAACCTACCACCCATGGTCTCCTTGTGAATTTGAAGTCTTGAGGTTAGAGTTTGAAGGTTCAGGGCTTTCTTTGCATGGGTAGAGAAGAGAAATGAACCATCCTGAGATAGCCTCTGAGGCTCAGAGGAATAAGGGCAAACGTACAGCCTTATATCAAGGTTATCAGCAACAATGATATTAGTAGTAAACCTGTGTTTACAAAGCACTTTCATATGTAATCCATTTTTACCTGGTACAACAATTTGATGGCAGGGCATTATGATTTGGTACATGATGTTCAAGATGCAGGTCTTTTTGGCCACCCCACCATCACCCCATTTAATTTACATGTCTTTGTCTTTCCTTTGTTCTTCCATAATATACTAAGCTTATCACTCTTGCAATATTTATCTGTTTTGAGAACAAAACAGCCATTCATCTCTGAATCCTGGACACCTTAGCCAGTGCCCAGCACACAGTGAGCAGTCAATATTCATTAAGCCAGCATTGATTGAGCACCTACTATATGCCAGGTCCTGCACTGCACGAGGCTCTGGTGATGCACGGATGAACCACACTCACAAAGCACCTGATCTCAGAGAGGTTGAATTCAGTGGGGGAGATGGAGAAGAAACTAGGTGAAAAATAAAGAGGAGAGTGTCTGGGAGTGACAATAGCCATGGAGACAATAAGGCGGAAATGGTCAAGAGGTGAATGGGGTGGGGGGGAAACTAGGTGTTCAAGGAGCTTCTTTGAGGGAAGACGTGTGAACTGAAACTTGAATGAAAAGAAAGAGGGGGCCAGATCTGGGTGAAGAGAACTCCAGGCAGAGCGAACAGTTAGAGAAACAGCAGGAACAACAGCGTCGCCACGTCAGAATGACCAGAGGGCAGAACAGCAGATGAGGCTGGACAGGCAGCCTGGGACCAGGGTGGAGACCATGGATTCATTCTGAGAACAGTGGGAAGCTATGGGAGCGTTCAAGCAGGGGAGCAATATGACTTAGTCCACATTTTTAGAGAGATCCCTCCAGACAACTGGGTAAGGAATGGATGGCAGTGTTGAGTGGCCGCAGGGACATTAGGGAGGAGTTTGCTGCTCCCAGCAGGGGCTGAGGGTTTGCACAAAAGCGTAGCGGTGGGGCTGGGTTGTGCTCAGGAGTGATTCCTGGGGAGAGCACAGTTACCCATTGAGATGGAGATGATCCAACCCCTAAACACAAGATGACGTTTTTAAAGCACCTGCTACGTACGAAGTGCTTACATTTGTTATGTCATCTCTGCATTCAAAAAACATTTATGGATCATCCTATGGGCCAGGCACTAGGAAGTAGAAAGTATCATCTCCATTTCAAATTTGGGAAACTCAGTGACAGAAAGAGAAAAGGATCTAGCCAAGGTCTCAGAACTGGGAACAGGATACAAGTCTAACCCCAATGTCCAGGCCATTTCCATTACATGAAACCACGCTCCCTCCCACAGTTCTCAGGGAGGCAAGAATTCACAGGGCTTTATCGCCTTCTTAAAAGTGCTTTATGAATAATAATCACATGAGACATTTCTTGAACACTTACTAAGTCCTGGGCACTGTATCCAGAAAATGATGTACATCATCTTATTCAACTCTTGACAACCCTGTGAGGTAGATGATGAAACTGAGGCTCAGAGAGCTGATTAGCCCAAATTAATACAAATAATATAGAATGCTCGCAAGAATTAGTAAGTAGTAGAGCCAGGATTTAAAACCCAGCTCTGTTGAACTCTTTACCACTATGATTTTCTGCCTCCAGTAAGAACACAAACACAAAGGAAATTCATATTTTTCTTTGCTTCCTTCAGAAGTCCCATTAACTCCTGTAGGATTGGGACTGTGGGTCAGAGCAGGCTTAGGGAACTAAATGATCCAGAGATGCAAGGAGGCCACGGGGACACAGTCTCTGCTGGGACTTCCTCCTGTTCTGTCACCTTGTTTTCTGGAAAGAAAGCAGCAACACAGCCCAGCATTCACCCACGTGGATCAACTTCCAATAAGGACGCCAAAGCACCTGAAAATATATCCCAGACAGACCTTTTCAGATTGACATAGGAGAACCACTCCAGAATGTTATTGAGAACATTGTCAATAAAAGTGATGAACCACTTTTGCAAGTGACCCAAGACTGAAACTTTTTTTCTTCTTTGCCCGGAATGGCATCCCCTTCATCTGTCTTATATTGTAATCAGATACAACCTTGATAGAATGAAAGCAGAGGTCACACTGAACAAACTGGCACTTTACGTGCTTGGAAAAAGGCTCCTTTGTAACAGGGAAATTATAGCGTTCCTATAGAGGGATTTTTCTTAAAAGGACAGGCTGCTTTGTTCAAGTGGTGCTGATTTCAGCGCTCTGAGGAGACGGCCCTTTCAGACTGTCGACCTGCTGAAATTTGTGGGGTTTCTTTTGTTTGCAGAAACCTGCATATATTACAGGGAGTGTGTTAAAATAGAAATCGTAAGCCATTTCTAGGCGATGTTTTGATTGTCTGAAAACATCAGACAAAATATAAAATTGTCCCCGCTTTACATTTTCCTTGTATAGGGTCAGATATCCTATGAGCACTGTGTGAAATACGGTTCAACAGAGCTCTGTGGGTCCTGAGTTACGCTTTCTGTCCACAAGCATGTTGATTCTCTTGGGAAGAAGGCTGACATTTTTAAGCAATGGTATTCCAGATCCCCTGCATTTAAAAGGAAAAACAACAACAACAATGAAAAACTCCTGTGTTTAGCTAATATTCAGGAAGAAAGGAAATACAGCTTGGACCTGTGGTACTCTGCAATAGGCTGGACCCAGGCCAAACTTTGGGAAATCATATTGCAAAGCAGAGTGTGAAAGTATGAAATGTGTTTGAGTTAAAAAGCAAGGTTTTGTGTCAATCGAAATGCCAGGCATGTCATGTCTCAACATGTAATGTTATCAAAAATTAAGCAAAGTGTTTCATTTTCCCGGTGTCAGTTTTAACACTTAACAATATTTTTGGCGTCGTAATTACTGTTTTCATTCCATTTGGCATTCTGTGAGTAGGATGTTTTGTCTGTAGTTCTAATAATCACTTATACTCTTTACGAGCAGATGTATTGCTTCATTAAACCTGATTGTTTAGTAATAATAAAAGTTTTACCAAACCTACTAAACCACATATTTGTGTTTCAAGTGTTTGTTTCTCACCCTCTTAATATGTCATAAATGAAATCAGTATTGTCATTTTTCATGAAAGAGCTATATTTGTGGTGGGGTGAAATGAGACTTGTAATTTCCTCTCTTAGGTAATAAAAAGAAGGAATTCCAGTATGATATTCCTTAACTTCATTCACAGTGTAGAATGCTTTGTAATCTAAGTCTGAGCAGGAAGGGACTGGCTTCCCCCAGCATCGTAAAGCCATTTTATTATTTCCCAAGAAATAGGGTAAAAGTTTCATTAATAGGAAAATGATGAATGTCTTGTGTGCTCTAGACCATAAATAAGGAGGAAAGAAGCAGTCCTAGTGGTAGCAAGATGAGGTTGATTTTAGATACAATAGGAGAGACCTAGCAACAGCGAAGAGAAAGAAGACCCCAGGATACATCCATTTTGCAATCCTGCCTGGATTTGCATGACCCATAAACTTTCATTGTGTGAAGCCACTGAGATTTCAAGGTTTATGCATTACTGCAGCGGAGCCCAGCCTATTCTAACTAATAAATACTTCTCAGGGCTGTCATGAGGATCAAATGAGATACATATGTAGAGCGCCTAGGGAAGTGCCGACCAGTTTGCACGTGCTCAGTGAGTGGTAGACACCCACTCACCCAACCTGCACCACCCCTAGATTGGTTCATCAGCACAGGTGAGGAGCGAAAGGCTCAACCATAGCCCACGTGTCATCTTGCTCCTGCCTCACCTCTCTGAATGTCACGACAGCCTAGAAAATGCTATAGAGCCTACATGGGCATAAGCAAATGAAGAGTGTGGTTGCCAGATTTATAGAAAGTTGATAATAGAGCTCTTGGGCTAACGATGGCAACTCTGGAGTAAAATGTTGGAGAGCATTTTGATGCAAATGTATGAAGAGGTGTTTTTCTCTCCCTGTCAAGCCTTTCTTGGCTGAGATAATAAACAATCAGAGCAGCCTGGTCCTGTCCCAGGCTGTTGATCAGATATAGCATTTAATGGAGATGGGTTGGCAGGTCAGCCCTGGCACTGGCCGTGGGCAGGGACAGCCAGTGGGGTCCTACCGGGCCACTTGCTCTGACTCAGGAAATTCCTCTGTTGCCACAGGTGGAAACAGAATCTTACTGGAATGGACTCTTCCCGTTTGTTCCCTTCTGGACACTCAGGGCAGGTACCAGGTCGAGTCCCTTTTCTGCCTCAAGCCAGTCATGTGCCCTGGGAGCGTTCTGCTCTCTAGGACTGCCTTTCCTCCTCTGCACACGGGCAGATCAGAACAGAGCAGTGCTTTGCACATTTCACGCAGCAACAACAGAACCCACTATTCAAGCAAGGTCTAATGTAGAAACCCAACCTAAAGAATGTCAAAGTAGAAATGTTTAGGTTGAAATAGGAGCAAGGGCCGAGAGCCACTCCACAGCCTCCTCCCCAGCAGCTCCGCAGCATCCCTTGCTCTGCAGGATTTGGTTTGAAAACTTCAGGCAAAGATTGTCTTGCAGGTCCTTTTGAGCCCTGATATTCTGCAACTTCCACCATTTCTTTAATGTGCGGTTTCCCCTCCCGCAGTGGGGCCCTGAGCTGCCTACTCTCGTGGCACTTGCTTTCCAACAGTCAGTTTTGTCTTTGGCTTTTCTCAAATCTAAAGATGGGATTCTTTTCTTTGAAGGGACTAGAAAGAAGTTCTTTAACTCGGAACCAGCCTCAGTCCCTGAGGATCCACCTCGCTCCCTTTCCCCACTTGGGAGAAACAAAGAAGATAATAATATAAACCAGGTCCCGCGTTTTTATAGTGCTTGTAGTTTCCCTAAGTAATTTTAAAGACTTTACAAAGTTTAAGAATATGAGGAAAAAATGAGAGAAGGTGAGGCCATCCCCCTTCACCTATAAGAGGGTCCACAGATAACCATTCAAAGAATGACCCTGGGGCTCAGTGAGATGTGAGGACAGCCTCCAGGTCCCATCACTGACCTTCCTCTCTGAACTCTTCTTGCCTGCATCTCGACTTCCTTCCTGCTGCCTAAGGTCTGACTTGCCTCTCTCTGGGTGTTGCTTTCAGCTGCACAGTCTCCTTGATTCTCATTCCAACTTTGCTCTGGACACTGGCTCTGGTCTCTGTGAGGTAATTCCACCCTACTCCAACAGAAAGCAACCCAAATCTGGTGCCCTGGTCCTCCTTAAGACAGTAGGAGACCCCCCCAAACTCATCCTGGGTACCATGTAAGTTGGATTCTGCTACCTCCTTACAGGCCCAGCCTATGTCCCAACCCCCTAACCTCTATCCTGCTCCGAGCTCTCCCAGCTATGGGGGCTCCACCCCATTCTCCTTACAGTAGGACATACAATATCGTCCCCACAACTATGACCTTAATTTCTGTACAGTATTTCTCCTTCTCTACTCCTGAAATAAGCCTTTGAAAGTGTCAGATACCCCGCTTCAATTTCTACTGTGACACCTGCAGGTGAAGCTCTCACCGGTTCTCCCTGATTCTGTCAAGAAGAGAGTGGGAGAATAGAAGGAAGGAGAGAAGGTAAAAACGGTTGTTTTCAAGTGTCCTTTAGCCTTTGAGATGTGAATCTTATTGATCCCTAGTCTTTTGAAAGGAAGTGAGGATAAATTGCTGGGTGAATAAAATAACAACGACATGACTGATGATGTAGGTAGCTCTGTTCTAGGCACACGTGTTAACTATTTGATCCTCAGAACACTGTGAAGCAGGCACCATTGTTGTTCCCAAAGGCATTCTTTTTTTGAGGTATTCTGGGGGTATCTAGTGTGAGATGAACATAGATTCAAATTCAGCTTTTCCACTTTCTGGTCTTTTGATCTTGGACAAGTCACTTCCGTACCCTGAGCCTCAGTCTTCTGACGTGTATAATGGGAAGGATAATGTTTCACGTCTCACGGGATAGTTTCCAGGATTAAAAGAGATTTGCATGTTAATGCTTAGCACAGTACAGGACATAATCGGTAAATATTGGTACTTTTCTTCATTCATAATTTTTTTTTTTAGGAAGATTGGTCCTTCGCTAACATCTGTTGCCAATCTTCCTCTTTTTTTTTTTTTTCTTTTTTCTTCCCAAAGCCCCAGTACGTGGTTGTGTATCATAGCTGTAGAGTTGTAGGTCTTCTATATGGGATGCTGCCTCAGCATGGCTTGATGAGCAGTGAGTAGATCTGCGCCCAGGATCCGAACCACGAACCCTGGGACGCTGAAGTGGAACATGCGAACTTAACCACTACGCCACCTGGCCGGCCCCACTTCATTCATAAATTTACTCAATCCTTGGGCATTACAGAAATTAACAAACTTTAGTGACAAGTGTAAAATCCAGAAGTTAAATGCCAAGCCGTATGGATCCAAATTCATTCATTCAACGAATACTTTCTGAACACCAGCTATGGGTCAGGCACTGTGCTAGGCACTAGGAATACAGTGATGACCGAGACAGGCAGGTCCCTTCTCTTATGGAGCTTATAGTCCAGTGAGGAAAACTGACAATAAGCAAGTAAACCAATTATGTTGTGTCTTGAAGTGGATACAGAGGGAACAATTTTATGTATCTCCGTAGGTCAATACGCACAAGTGAATGTGTATACTAGCACACATATGCACACATACAATACACATACTTATAGATATGCACACATGTGACATACACGCATGCACCAGTCACATGCACACTCACATACAAACTGTCACACACGCTCCTTCACATGTATGATTTTTTTCATGCTTCCTTTTACACTATCTTTACCCTGCTCAGCCAGAGGAATCCATTGCTTTAGGGAGGATTAGGAGACTGAAAGCAGGAACACTAAGAAAGAGTCCATATGGAACTTTTGATTTCCAGAATAGTCATCCAAAGTCTAAAGAGACTGGAGGATTGTCAGGCAAGGAAACTTCCCACCTGAGAAGAAGTGGAATACTTTCTGTAGCAAGAAATCTGGAGGGCTCCCATCTAGGATGGAGATGAAAAGCACTGTCCCCACACACAGACCTTTGAGCATCAGCAACAAGTGGGACAATGCGATAGAACCCCATGTAGGTGACAGTGGATATGACAATGTCCTGATAGTACCCCTCTTCTCCACTTCTCCCCCATGTTCATGGTAAAGTAGAAGTGGTACAGCAGCATGAGCAGAGGGAGCCACATGGATGGGTGGCCCTGAGTTGGTGCTCTAATCCCTCAATCTTTTGGTGATCCAGAAGTTTCCATGTGTTCTGGTGGAGGGGCCGGTCACTGAGGTGCTAAGAGGACAACGAACTCGCAGAGGCCTGAAGCTGGAGGAAGAGTCCCCACGGAGCTGGGGCATCACGGCTAGAGTAAATGGCAGGGATTTTAGTGGCTCATCCCACCTGACATCCAAAAGAACCAGGCGGGATTAGCCATACCTCAGAGGATACTAGATCACACACTGGTGACCCGGTATTGAACCAAATTGGCCACACCGCAGTGGAAACATCAGGACAAGAAGTATACATAGGCCATCTTCTCCCAATATTGAGAGAGACAAAAGTGTCCCTGAGGACCTATACAGTATCTGGGAATATGGATGCAGAGAGAAGAACAACGAAAGAGGAGAGGAATTGTTCTGAGAGAGAGCTGGGACTTAGAATGGACAGAGTATTTTCCCCAAAGCGACTGAATTTACCTGAAATAGGCTGTTTTAGACTGTTTTAGGTTAGAAGAGACTGAGTTTATATCCTCCCCACCAACCACTACTGTTTCCAACAGCTGGAATGAGGAGGGCTCTAGGGCAAGCTGAGATCAACTACAGAGAAAAACATTAGCTATCATTTTTGCACTTCTGAGTTGTAGTGTGTAAATTTCAATCTTGCTACATAAACAACAGCAAGAACAAGACATAGAGAGAGAGAATAATGGGACAAAGAGGTTGACATTCTTAGCTAGTGTGGTCAGGGCAGATCTTACTGAGATGGTGACATTTAAGCCATGATCTAAAGGGCAAGAAGGAGCCAGACACACAAAGAACCTAGAAAAAAAGGGATTTCTGGCAAAGGGAACAACATGCAAAATGGCTCTGGGGTGGAAAAGAGCTTGGCATTAGCAGCAGGAGATGGAAGGAGGAGAGTGACGTGACACGGGATTAGAGATGTAAACAAGGCTGGATCATTTAAGTCCTCACAACTACAGTGGAAAGTCATTGAAGGGCTTTCAATAGAGCAATGACAGGATCCAATTCATATTTCTTTAAAAGATCGCTCTGGAGACATGTTGATAATATTGTAGAGGGACAGGAATGGAGCAGAGGATCTATCAGGAGGCTATGAACATACCCCACGCAAGAGGAGATGGTGGGTCTGACTAGGGCAGTAGGAGACAGAGGGAGAGACGTGGATGGATTTGCAAATATTTTGGAGGGAGCCTCACACAGATTTGCTGATTGCTGGTGGATTGGGTGTGGAGGTGAGGAAGAGGAAGGATAAAGAAGGACTCCCAGGTTTTTGGCTTGAATAGTTTGGTAGAAGCTGTTGTCATTTATTGAGATGTTGAACACTGGCTATGAAGATATTAAAAATACGGCTGCAAATTGTTACCTCCCTGCCATCAAGAGGTGAGTTCTGTGTCCTCTCCCCTTGACTCTCATGACTGCATTGACCAATAGAGCACAGCAGATGTGACCATGATGTCCAGGGCCAGGTCATTAAAGAATAGGAAGTCTCCCTCTTCTTAGTTGGAGCACGCACTCTTGGGTCCCTGAATTGTCACTGTTCCAGTTATTAAGGTTGCAAAACAAGTTACACAAAATTTCATGGTGTCAAGCAAGCATTTGTTATGCTCAGGGATTCTGAAGGTCAGAAATTTGTACAGGACACAGTGAAGAATGATCAGAATGTTCGTCTCCACTTGGCCATGCTGGTTACTCAAAGGCTGGAGGCTAGACTGATCTGAAGATTCTCTCACACACAGGGCTGTTGCCTGGGCTGGGAAGACTGAAATAGCTGGCGACGGGAGCAGATGGAGCCTTTTGGGCATCTCTAACTATATGTAATCTCTCCACCAGTTCTCTCCAGCACGGCAGCTTCAGGGTCATGGGCTGTATGTATCAGCCCAGTACCCCAAGGCTCTTCCCAGGATAGTGAGCCAGGTGGAAACTGTATCATCTTTTCGAACCTAGCCCCCCAAGATATCACAGCATCCCTTCCATTCATTGGAAGCAAGGCACTAGGGCCAGCTCATATTGAAGGGGAGGAAATTAGACTCAAATTCATGGAATCTATGTAGGAAGTTCATAGCTATGACCATGTAAGAAGTTTGACTACCGTAAGACCCCCATGCTGGAGAGGCCACATATGGTCACTCCAGCCAATAGTCTGGTTGAACCCAGCCTTCCAGCTATCCTCACCCAGCAGCAGAACATGTGAGTAGACCCTCCAGAACAGCCCACCTGCCAACTAAACCTCACCTAGTGATCTCATCAAAGCCATGTGGAAGAGAAGAACCACTCAGCTGAGTCCTGCCTGAATTCCTGAACCACAAAATTATAAGATATAATAAAATGAAAGCTGTTTTAAGGCATTATGTTTTTGGATAGTTTGTTACGCAGCAGTAGATAACTGTAGCACTGGAGGAGAAGCCTATTTTTGGACTGGGAGGATGGTTGGGGAGAGAGAATCGAGAGTTGATTTGTAAACCTGTTAAGCTAGTGTTGTCAACAAGGCGGTTAGAGCAGTGAGAATGGAGCTGCAGGGGAGGCTGGAGGAGCCAGGGCACGATCAGCAGATGGCATCAGGGCAGCTGCAATTGGTGGGGGAAGCACTGACTTGCACGCTCAACAGAGCATGCTTGGATCCAGTTCATTCATTCACTCATTCATTCATTCACTGTGCAGGCCTGGGTGAGGTATTTAACCTCTCTGAGCCTCACTTTCCTCATTTAGAAAATGGAGATTTCTTAGGCACATGTATATTGATGCTGCTAGCACAAAGGCATGCAAACAGAGCCTCTTTCCCTCCAGCTTCCCTCTAAGACTAAAGAAACAGTATAGACTGAGGCCCAATATGAGGATGGAAACCCTCACGATCTTAATGAAGCAGAAAAGATGGCTATTTACATTATAATTGGGATAATACTTTGAAAAGAATAATGTCTTAAAATCAAACAATTTCTAAATAAAATTTAAAGTATCCAGGTCTCAGGTGATTTCCCCACACCCCACTCCCTTCTTACATAAACAAGCAGGAAGCCTGGGTTAATTTTTTTTTTTAATTACTCAAAATATCTAAAACAAAAAAATCCTTTTCTTCTCTTTCACTCCTGAACCGTATTCACTTCGCTTCTACCCGTCAGGACTTTTTTTTCAGTTGCAACTGACAAATATGAGAAGATCTCCCCTCCCACCAGAGACTTTGCTTAGGAATAAGAAGGAAAGAGGGCCCTGCTGTGTCCTCTTTCTGTCTCTCTCTTCTTTTCTCTCATGTAGGCGACGCAGAAAGAGAGGAGAGAAAATTACGCATCGAGAAAGGCTCTGAATGCAAAACAGCAAACAGACACACTGAAATCAAAACAAGGGTCAGTGGCCTTCTTTCCAAGTTGGGTCCTCAACAGAGGGTGAAAACCAAGGGCGCTGCTTTATTGAAATTTGCCACAGCCTCTGGGGAGCAATGAATGTGCCATTATCACCCCCATCCCTGCCAGCACCCCTTACACCCCACAAAAGAATTTCTCCTATAGAAAAACAAAATAATATGGCCATAATTGTTATTTTCCAGAGGTAAGTGAAACGTATCTTAACTGTATTACGTTATTTGGAGGAAAGGGAGATGTGGCCAGGGGTCATGAAGGCTGACGGTGTATGCTACTTGCATGTTCCCATTAAATTCTCCAGGTCCTAAACGTGCCTGTTCCCTGGCAGAAACATCGCAGAGGTCTCCCGGGCTGCTTTGAGGCTTTTCACAGGCGCAGAGACAACCCTTTGGAGCCCAGGTACAACGATCACTGAGTTTTGTCTGGGCCCCATGGTAATAGGGCCGCTTGGAGCCTTTCTTTTACAGAAGAGAAAGGCAGGGATTGCACGCGTCAGGGGCGAGGACAGCACAGCAGGCTGATCGAAGCCACAGGAGGCTCTGGCTGGTGCTGGGCAAGGCAGATCTGAACCCCAGAGAAGGCTGCTCACAAATGAGCTTGACCCTCTCATGGTGCCTTCACCCAATGGCCGCTTACTGTTAGGAGCGTTTTGAAGTCAGACAAATATATCTCCCAGCTGCCTGGAACGGAGGACGAGAAGTATAAAGACTAGAGGGACAAAGCATGAGGTTGAAAGCTGTTCCTGCTGGTTTGGCAAAGGGGAGGGTGGGGAGGTCTAGAGGAGGAGCCGACCCTGGGCTTTAGGGGGGGTGTGGCCTTCCTACCCCACTGTTCACCAAGGCAAGGAGCTCAGGGTTGGAAGGGACCTTGGAGCCAGCCAATGCCAGGCTGCTGCATGGGGTGCAAGGCTCCTCCCACCTGACGATGGAACCCCACCCTACATCTCTGCTGGAATTCCCTTACAAAGGACAACATTGCCTCCCCAGGCATGCGCCCCATATTCCTAAGGCTCTAAAGGAATTTGTCCTCCACATGCAGCCCTTCAGACAGACAAATGCAGTGTCAAAAACCTCCCTGACCCACCTTCCCCAGCACTCTATCTTCTTTGGATAATTACTATCATGTTGCACTGTGATTGGCTTTGAAGAGTGAGCTGCTGATGGGAATGGAGGTGGTTTGCGTGAGTTTACCAGGAAAGCACTCTCATCTAGTGGCAGGAGACTGGGGTCCAGTCCAGCTCCCCTCTGACCCTGCACTTTAGGCAAGTCACTCCCCCTCTTCGAACCTTGGTTACCCATCTGTCAAATGAGGGGATGGACTGCCCCCACAACCCAGTGATTCACCCTACCCTGACGCCACTGTCAGAAACTGGATATTGGGCTGATGAGTTTGACTCCCCCCGCCCCTCGCCCCCCGCCACCGTGGCTCCTCTGATGCCTGTGGAGTTGGTGTTTAAGGCAAATTAAAATGATTACTCTAGAGGAGCTCAGAGCAAATGGAAGCACATTGTAGAGGAGATAGGAAGAAATTCCTCAGGAACCAAAGGGTCTGACGACAGAGAGAACTGGATCTAAATTAGTTTTTTATCGCTGCTGGAACAAATTACCACTAACTTAGTGGCTTAAAACAATACAAATTTATTATCTTACAGTTCTGGAGGGTCATAAGTCTGAAACAGGTTTCGCTGGGCTAAAATCAAGGTGTTGGCAGGGACGTGTTCTTTCTAGAAGCTCTAGTGGAGAATCCCTTTCATTGCCTTTCCAGCTTCTAGAGGCTGCAGCATCCCTTGGCTTGTAGCCACTTCCCTCATCTTCAAAGCCAGCAGCATAGCATCTTCCAATCTGTCTCTGACTCTGACAATCACTCTTGGGACACCCTCTTCCACTTTAAAGGACCCTTGCGATGGGTGGAAAAGGCCTACTCAGACAAACCAGGATAGCTTCCTTATTTTAAGGTGTGCTGATTAGAATCTTAATTCTATCTGCAATCTTAATTACCCCCTGCTGTATAAATATATATTTGCAGATTCTGGGGGATTAGGACATGGGCATCTTTGTGAGGCCATTGTTTTATCTACCATGAGATTCATACCCGAGCTTTAGACAAGTTAAGAAACTGTCCAGGCCTGTGGCCTTGTCTGTGGCCACAGACCCCATAAGTGGATGAGGTCTCCTGCTATAAACTCCCATAGCCCCTCTCTTTCCCCTGGAGCCCTGAACAATTTATTATAACCATTTGTTTAATAGGTGTGTTCCTTCTTAGACTGTAACTTCCATGAGGCAGGAAACAGTGTCTGTCTTGTTCAGTCCTCTACCCCCAAAACATAGTGTATTAGTTAGCACCCTCCCCTCCCCCAAACCTCAGTGAGTTATAATGTTTTACTCAATGCAACAGATTGAATTCAGGTCTGTTCCATGTGTCTTCGCATTCAAAGACCCAGACAATGGTGAGGATGCATAATCCTCTTCGAGGGGAAAAAGCAAATAATTGAGAATAATAATATATCCTATCCCACATAGGACCTCACAACAATATTACTTGACAAGTAGATGAGTAGATGAGCTACATCTGCAAAAGAGAGAGGAATCGGGAATGAATGGGATGTTCCTTTATATTACTATCTCTTTTAATCTTCATAATAAGTTTGCAGGAGGGCTTATAATTTCTGTCTTCAGATGAAGCGCCTTCGTGCTGGAGCAAGAAGTAAATCTGGTTCTCTTGGCCCTAACGTCCATGTCCTTCATCTGATCCATTTTCCTTGAAGAATTATTTGGAGGATAAGGCATGCTAAAATGTTGTCTTAAAGGACTGAAATTTAGTATATGAACATAAATTATTATTGGTGGGAAGTTTAATTAATATGAATATGTACTGTGACAACAAAAAGGAGCTGATTTATAAAGGCTTTCAAGTCCTATCTTCAAACATAAAGCAATGCTGTAGCAAGAGCTTGAATCCAGGTTTCTCATCCATTCAGATCCTTTCCCACTACATCTCCCTAGACTGAAGCTTCTTTTCCCTGTGGCAACATGGAGTAGTTGACATGTAACTGGTGAAAATTGCATTTGCTTTTCACTGTCTGCCATGATATGAGAGTCAACGATTCAGTAATCCAATTGTCTAGTGCCAATTTCATTTGAAATAATTGCTGATAAAATCAGAAAGAAAACTTCAGCAAATCTGAAAACAGATTATGGCAGAACTCGGTGGCACAATGGGCTGATATTAAATATTGTTTCAGAGCTTGGCATCAGACTTCATATTGAATCCAGATGAACACTGGGTCACGGGATTTGGATGAAAGCCAGGCAGAGTCAAGTCTCCTGTCATTCATGGTACTTGGATGCTGTGCTGGGAGCTGATTCCTAAAGCAACTTATCTGTCTTCACCTCAAGTTCACAGTGATCAAACATTTGGTTTCAAGAATAGCATTACCTGAAATTAGAATAAGCCTACTGAATATTCCACTTATATACTCATCACTCATAAGCCTCACATCCTACGAAGTAGATGTTACTTCCCTCATCTAATAGATGAAGAATTTTATTCTTGCCCAAGTTCACACAGATAGTGAGGCACAGGGCTAGGATTTACCCTAGGAGGTTTGTCCAAGGCACTTGATCATCTCACTGGACCACACTGCCTCTTAATCTATTCTGAATAGTGGTAGCCATATGATATAATTGAGGGTCAAAATCTACTTCAGCTAATCCTATTTAGCTTTCTACACTGATTAGTTTAATTATATCGCTTCCACAGTCCACTTCATAAATGCTGCACAGAAAAAGCAGAATATAATTAAAATAACCAACTATTCAAACAGATGTGCTTCTGCAAAGCTGAGCACAAATTGAATTTTTAAGCAACATATTGTGTTTCATATGCAAAAACATCTCCATTAATTTGTTCATTCAACAAACATTTATTAGCGCCTTGATGCTGGCAGGCACTATCATAGACCCTGGGAACACAGAGATGAGTGGGACTCAGCATCTGTATTGAGAAGCAGGTAAGCTAGTGAGGGATGACAGACCAAGAAAATCAGTGTTACATGAGGCTTCCCCTCTGCCTCTCCTCTCCTCCCCACCCTACACCGTCCCTCTCACCAGTTCCTATCCCATCTGCAGTTCTCTTCTGTTCTCTGGCATTATCTAACATCTGCACCATCCTGAGATGGTGGTTTGTTCTCTTCTCTGCTAGGATGGTCCAGAATGACCCTGTGAGTTAGCACTGGCTTCTCTACTCACATAACCCAGATGTCAGCCGTGATCCCCTGCCCCTGACAGACCCAGGTGCGATAGTGTCAGCCGCATTCAGATACTTCCCTGGCCCACGGAAATCCATCCCTTGCCTGTGTGATTTCTGCCAAGGCCAAGAGGCTTCTTTCCTCAGAGCTTCTTCAGCCTCTTAGTCTCTCGCTTCTATGCTGTTTCTGTCCTGCCCCATGCTGACCCCAGTGTGAAAGCAAGCTTGTTCCCCATTTCTGTATGACCCCCCCCCACACACACACGTACACCCCCCTCACAATAGGCACTTATGACTTTGATAAACTCTACTGAAGATTTGGCAGCTGCAAGAAGGGATTGCATCATAGGTCACATGGCCTCCTGCACACCAAGGTCAATGTACAAAGGGAGTCCCTCAGCCTTCTCTTCCCATCCTTAGTCTCAAGTTCAAGCTCAGTCCAGAAACCTCTCCCAAACAGTGGCCCCTTGGACACCCCCAGGCCTGAGAGTGTCCATGGTGCTGTCTGCTCTCAGGAGGACAGACCAGGGAAGAAGTCCTGGAGGCCCGGTGAGTGGATGTGTTAGAGGCCGCTTGGGTGGGGAATTCTGGAGTTGGGTGCACCCAGAGCACAGTCTAGAAGGGAGTATGGAAGATCCCAGTGGAATGTTCCCTTGGTCCCCCAAGAAGGGCGTGGCTGGAGGAGGCCAGAGCAGGGCTCCCCAGAGCACAGGATCCAGGTTGCCTTGGTCTAGGGTAGTACTGGTTACTGTCATCGTCTCCATTCCTACAGATGAGGAAACTAAAGCACAGAAAGGTTAAGCAACTTGCCCAAGATCCCAGAGATAAGAAGAGGCAGAGGCAGGATTTGAACTCAGGCAGTCTGGTTCCAAGACTCCCAACTATTATACTATCCTGACGCTCAAAGACAGGGTCCCCTGCCTCCTGAAGCTCAAGGGCTCAAAATAATCCTGTGTGTGCATGTGTGCATGCATGCATGTGTGCATGTTTTGAGTAATTACTGTTCTGAGTTCTGCAGGCTACATGCTAGGAGAAAAGAAAGCAGAGGAACCGGGGTTGCCCAGAGGAAGGAATTCCTGACCTGACTGTCCCGCGAGAAATAAGGTAGGCAGGAAGAGGTCAGAGACAGCTTCCCAGGGGATGTGACACCGGGGTTGAGCTTTGAGGAAAGGTTAGGGACAGGGTAGGGAAGGGAGTTCAAGGCAGAGAAAACAGGATGTGCAAAGGCTCAGAGGCCTGAGAGCATAGTGCTATTTTCCTAGAATATAGTAATCATCATCATTTACATTTATTGAGCCAATTACTATTCAGTCTTCACCACGACCTATGAAGGAGGTACTGCTGTTAACCACAGTTTTAGGAAAGATGAAACCTGAAACTGAGGTTCAGAGATGTTAAGCCAGCTAGTAACAGAATCACCCAAGGTCACCCAGATAGTAAAGGAAGCAGCCTAGGTTTTCAACCACTTTGCAATGCTGCCTCCAACTAGTCACGAAATGTTTGTTGAGCTGGGTTAGTTGAATTGAGTTGGACTAAGAAGGAAGCAGCAGCCAGGGCACCACCCACTAAGGAGCTAGACTTGGTCAGGGGCGGTGCCTCCAAACCTTCCCCCTGGAGTCCTTCTTAAGGGGCGTCTTCGGGCTCCAGATGCAACCACCCACCAAAGTGGGAAAGATTTTTGAAATGTCAGCTTTTGTCTGAACAATTCAGTTTGCGTGCTAGACCAAAGTATCTCACTGTTTTAAAAGTTAACAATAATGTTACATTCATTAATATTAAACACGATCCACACCCCAGGAGGACGTCTGTGTTTTTCTGCGTCCCACTCAGTGCACTGCTGAGTGCCCCCAGTTGAGAGAGAGCACCAGTAGGAGTGATGGAGGCCCGCTGAGGGTATGGGGCGGCTTGATGAGGTTTCCCCTCTGAATTAACATTGTCTTCTCTTAGATTTTATCTACACTGATCAAATTAGCCATCAACTTCCTTCGTTTTGAGGAGTGTGTGCTGACTGGCTTCCACAGGCAGAAACTCTTTCATTCTTCAGCCCCATCTGAGCCACTCCAGTGAACTGAGGCATGACCATTTCAGAATCAAGCTTTCTTGGGAGCTCACTGGATTTGTTTGCATTTATCCCTTATCACTTTACCACCTGATGGGAGCAAAGCCTAAGGCAGCTGGACTGGAGGCCGTAGGAGCCCAATCACCCTCTTGTCTCCTTATGCATCTGGTAACCCCAGCTCCAGCCCATTTCCTCCTGTGCCCTTGAACCTCTGCCTTAACCTAGGGGCTGAGATATGTTTCCACCTAGAAGCTTGAATCTCCAATGCTGCTCCTCTTCCTGGGTCTTAGGGCCCACTCTGTGTCCTTGGCTCCTGTGTGAGGACACCCCACCTGCTTTCTTTGATCATCTCAGGAAGAACATCTGTGGCAGATGGTCTCCAAGATGGCCCCCATCAATCTCTTACCTCCCTGTATGAGTATGAAGATTCTCACAACAAGAGGTGCAGTTTACTACCCATCATCCTGAACCTGCCCTGGCTTGAATAAGTTGTTTGAATATCAGAATGTAGCAGAAGTGATATTCTTGGACTTCTGTGGCTAGACCACAAGAATCCTTTACGTCTCCATCTAGACCTCTTGGGATGCTCACTCTTGGCATGCTTGTGGTTGGAACCGAGCCACCCTGCTGGAGAAGCTAAAGGCAAATGGGGAAGCCATGTGTAGGTGTTCTACTTGTCAACCCCAGAGCAGATACCAGCCAACATCCACCATCAACTGACAGCCACATGAGTGAGCCATCCTGGACTTCCAGTCTAGGAGACCCTTCAGGTGACTGCAACCCCAACTGACATCTGCCTGTGCCCACATGAGAGACTCCAATAAAGAACTGTCCAGTAGAGTCCAGTCAATCGACAGAACCGTGAAAGAAATTTATAAGTTTAAGGGTCGTTTGCTATACAGCAATAGCTCCTGGAACACCCCTCCAGCCAGTAACTTTGTTCAAGGCAGCTAGAATAAAGTTCACATGTCTTCTAAAGTTACTCATGCAGTCCTAGAGGAAGGGACTGGAAGAGAACTCAGTCTTGTATTAATACAATCATTTTGAATACAGTCCTTGTACAGGGATATGGGAGTGAGGGAGGGGAATACCTATTGTCAGCCAGTGAGAGCCCCTCTCCTGTCCAACAGGAAGCCCTGACTCCTTAGGATGGAATATTCGACAGCAAATATGCATGACGAATATGTAGTCTTTGGATGCTCATATTCCCATAAAGTATAAAAAGCAATACAAATGGTGGACCTACAGTATGATGTCTGAGACCTGAGGAGGGGCAGGATTCTCTGTTACGCCCCTCCCTCTTTCAGGGAGGAGGTCTCACTAACTGGATTGGTCAAACTCCAGGTTATTGATTCACTGTACTCTAAAGGCCAGGACAAGAGTGTGACTCTCTTCTCTCTCTTCCCTACTGAGTGGGATCCTCTCGCCCTCTCCTCTCTTGCACCCACAGCAGAAGTGGTGCCAGGCCCTCTTTCCTTGACTTCCAGGTGATGGTGAAGGGGTGATAATTTTGGAAATCTAGTTTGGGGTTGGGTAATAGAAGACCTCTTAGGCCCCTACTTGAGGCCACCTGGCCTAGCCCAACTTACCAGAGGGCTTCTATGGGGGTTGGAGCCCAGGTCAGCCAGTGACAAAATACTACATTAATTTTCACTTTACATCGTTTCTTGGGTGTCTATCTTTCTCACAGATCTCACTAGGAAGGATGTCTACAGACTGGACTAAGATTCATATGTTCCTGTATTCCTTGGCCATAATAACATCCTGATCCCATTGAATAGTACCCCAAGCTGACCTTTATTCAACATACATTTATTGAGCATCTACTATGTGACAGGCCCTGGGAATACAGCAGAGAACAAAGAAGACAAAAATTGTTAACCTCATTCTAGAGGGAGAGAAAAGACACTCGATGGCAAAACAAAAAGTAAATTTTTCAAGATGTCATAAGGTGAAAATTGCTAGTAGGTGTGAATAAAAATTTTCACATTACATTTCACTCAATGGCAAAACAAAAAGTAAATTATGTAATGTATCATATGGTGAAAACTGCTAGAAAATGTGAGTAAAAATTTCCCTGTGCAAATGCCAGAGGCAGGACAGTGCTGGAAGCAGCGACTGGCTGGACTGCAGTGAGCTGGGGGTGAGCTGGGAGAAGCAGGGAGGAAATGGAGGGTCAGGTTGGGAAGGACCTTGTAGGCCTTGTCAGGACTGTGGCCTTGACTCAGAGTGGGGTGGGAGCCATTGGAGGTGGACACACTCTGAAGTCTGTTTGCAAAGTCTCCCCCTGGCTGCAGAGATGAGAACACACTCTAGGGAGTAAGGGTGAAATCCAGGAGAGCAGTCTGGAGATGGCAGCAATTCACTGTGAGTCCAGAGAGACATCGTAAGAAGCAGTCCGTTCTGGGTTGATTTTGGAGGAGAAGGCAACATGATTTTTTTATAGGTTGGGTGTGGAGTATGAGATAAAAAAGGTTTTCTGTCTGTGCAACAGAAAAAAGGACTCATCATTGAATTGAAATGTGACAAACCACTGCAGGTGCAGCTTTGGAGGACAATTCCCTTATACAACTCAATAAATACAGCACTCATTATTTACGTGAGTACTATTTGGGGATTGGAATCGGACTTGTCTCTTACTAATGGTGTAAACACGATTGAATCATTTAACCTCTTGATCCTCAGCTTCCTCATCGGTATAATGAGAATAATAATAAACTTTATTAATAAATAATAAATAAAATAACTAATAAAAATAAGTAATAGTTAATAACAAACCTTAGAGGTTTATTGTATGGATTGGCAATCATTGGGTAAAGCACTTTGCATGGTGCCTGACGCGTAGGAGGTAATTAATGTTGAATGATGCTTGAATGGGTGAAATACCTGTGGACGTGATAATTAAGTAGGAAAGGCCAGAATCATATACACTGTTCATTCACTCATTCAATCTTTTAGTGTGCATTTAAAAACAAAGGCGACTTGTAGAAAGCTTTGATTCCTAGTTCATCCAATATTCCACACAAGAGTGCGTCACTTGGGTGCTAGATTGTAAACCAGTACGAAAATGGGAAACTAGTTAGTGAGTTTCTTGTCCTGTCTAGTTTGGTGATGGGCCCTGAAGACAAGGCAGCAATTATTCTTATTTCTTACCCCACGCTCCAGATAGAGAAGGCAGGTTGCTGGAGGAAACTGCTTAAGCCCTCTGCCGTTTGCATCCAGGGGAGTTTGCAGCTGGCCCAGTTACCAAGTATAATGAGATGGATTAAGTGATCTATTCAAACATAATGGTTACTTCCTCGAGGGCCGGAGCCCTGTTTTAGTTTTTTCCTTATATCCTAATAGCAGCAAACCTGTGCAGGTAGAGCAGGTGCTTGACAAATATGCTCGTGGAATTTTGTTTATTCAGCAAAGACATGTTAAAGAACAATGCCCAGCCTCGAGTTAGGACTCACAACACTTCCCTCCAGATGGCGGAGGTGATAATGCTCTCACTGATTGGTAAACATGCACTGGACACCTATTATGTGTCAGACCATCTGGGAGACCCAATTATGATATTACCTCCCATCCTCCCAGCATCCACTGAGGTATTATTATCCCTATTTTAAGACAAAGACGCTGGGGCTATGAGAGTTGGGTGATTTGCCCAAAGTCCCACCACTGCTGTGAATCAAAGGCAGGATTTTAACCCATGTCTGCCCAACATCATACCGTGAAAAGAAAAGCCTTATTCCCACTTAAATAAAGACTTCCTCATCAGCCAGTTGAACATATTAGAACCAGATTCAAATTCCATAATTCCAAGCCAGCAAGTCTAGATTTAATTCAGTTCAATTAGCTTCATTGTCCAAGCAAGTAGAGAGCATCAGGCGCTGTTCATGCACTGTGCAGAGACGAGGAAGACCCCCCCTCTATGGCTGTCCTGTGGTCCAGGTGAGTGGGAGCACTAGACTCATGCTGAGTCTCTAGGTGCTTTGCTGGCTCTGAGAGGGCAAAGTCCAGGCAAGGGTGCCAATGGTGCCTCGGGTTCCACTTCAACTGGAAATGTTGAGATGTTTGATATTTTGGGTGGGAGGGAGACAGGGATGGAAGGATGAAGGCATAGAAGGAAGGGAGGAAGGGAGGAACAGAGAATAAAGGAAGGAAGACTGAGTTACCTCTACCAAGGTATTTCTGTTCAATTTAAAACAAAGCCTTGGAAAGAATGAAACCACCATGGTGAAATCTCAAAGAACAGTTAGTGGAATAAGACGGTATTTGGAGATCTGAGACACATTCCAGAAATAACTAAAATCTATGCTGAGGAATGCCTATTTTAAGAATTTCTTTGCAATCAAGTACTGTACAGGGAAAAAAAAAGGGTCGGGTGCATTATAGAAAAAACACTTCGCATTAGAAAACCAAGGGTGTTGATATCCTTTCAACAGATCTTTAAATACAATTTGTCCCTTTGCTTAATTAATTGCAGATTGCAGAGAACTTATTCTGTGACAAACATTGTTCTATTGATGCTACCATCTAATGAAATATAGATTATTTTAGACTATTTCAGAAAGTGTCTTCTGCGTGTAGATTCTGATTACATAGATATTAAAACAAGCATGGATTATCTGGCTATATCTTTCCCTCCCCCAAATTTCACACTTGCAGACCTTCAGTCAATCATTTTGTGCCTATATCTGTTAACAAGAAGTTCCATTACAGAGTTAAATTGTGTTGTGTAAGAAGAAACCCATTTTCAGATATTACGAGAAAACATAAGAAGGGGGGCAGATGAGAATAATTCCCCCAATGGAATGACCGTGATTGGTTTTCATCAAGATTCATACTGGGAACAGAGAAAAGGAAAATATTCAAACGGTGTCTATTTGAGTGGATTTAACGGAATAAGATCACAGACTCAGAGGTAGAAAGACCTTAGAAATAACCCAGCCTTATTCCAGGTGTTGTGAAGATGAGGCAATTAAGCACGGAGGCCTGGGACTTGTGTCGAGCTAGTGGAGAAAGCTCAGGCTTTGGAAAGAGAAGACATGAGTTCTGCCTCATCTTTGTCCCTGTTTTCCACAATAGTCATAAACTCTAGGCCCCCATCTGTCCATTTGTAAAATGAGGACTCAGGACAAAGTGATTGTCCTCCAGCCTATTATTTTCCTGACCACCTGATTGAAGTGGGTCACCCCTGTTTTTCATTCAGAGCATTTATCACCATTTGTAATCTCCATATTGATGTGCAAGCATGTTTGTTTAATATTTGCCTTCCCCAGAGGAGGAGCAGAGACCATAGCTCCATGAGGCCGCAGTCATCCTCCTGTTGCTCCCAGTGCCCGGCACATGGTACTCAATGATTTGCTGAATGGATAAATGAATGAGCGAAACATATTCTCATCATTGTGAAGGTAGAGATTATAACCTGAGCTTTCTGAATACCAATTATGGGAGAAAAACACACACACATACAAGCTTTTTTGGCTCACGTAGATTTCAATTTTATTAAAATAGATGTGGATTTTTTTAAATTACATAATTGGCTTTCTAGACCTGATATATAACAAACTATTAAGTAATTTAACACTCTTTTTCACACTCTTAGCTGCTAAAACCCGGAAACTTGATGCTTCTCATGAGTACAGGAAAAGAATGCCCTGTATTTAAAACCCTCCCCACCTCCACCTCCTCCAAAATTCTGTATATAGCTATAGGCAATTTTTTTTCTAAATGCTGAAACTGGCTATCCATAACCAGTTTATTTTTCTTTTGTATTTGAAACTACCATATCTCAGAACAAATCAGCTCAGTATAAATCTGTTGGATATGAAATGGATGCAGACGGCTTAAGTAGCACACATTAAAATGTATTTTTTAACAGATTACATGGAAGGACTTGCCACAAACTCATGGCTACAACAGTGATGAGTCATTTGTTCAACTATCCAGCTAACACTTACTGAGCACCTATGGCCTCTGGACTCCAGGAGAAGGTGGGGAGATGGATGAATGTGGCATGGAGGAAGCCCATGCTCTGGGAGTCCAGCGGAGGGCACCTCATCCAGGAAGGGCATACCATTAGGATGAGTTCTCCAGTACGGCTGTGAGGAGCCAGCGGAGGGAGGAGGGTTGGGGAACAGGAACAGTGACCCTTTAGAATGCAGAACAAGGGCAGGAGACCCTGGCTGTCCCAGATCCTGGAGCACAAACATGAAACAGACAAGCTGTCATGCAGCTCACAACCCAGGGGGCTAGACCATTTCGTTGTAATAAGATGAACATTTTGACAGGGGAGGTTCAGTGTATGGGATGGGCTCTGAAATGTGACGAGGAGAAGTCACAGCCATGTGTAGACCGAAGCTCAAATGACCAGTCATACAGACCAGGGAAGGCTTACAACGGACCTGGCAAGACAAGATGTGAACACGTACAGTGAAAATTCTCAAGAAGAGTCTTACCTTTTATCTCAATGCCTCCAGTGGCTTAGAAGCTGAATGACTTCTGGCCTTAATTTCTTTATCTGTGAAATAGGAATGTTGATATCCTTTGGTAGATAATGCACAAAAAGCTAATCTCAACTACTTCCCTAAACCAATCCTCACAATCCCAACATTTTGGCCTCTTCACATCACCTCAGCTTCCTTCTCAGAAATGCGTCCTAATTCTTATTTCAGAAAATATGGTTGCCTCAGGAAAAGTATTAATTCAGAGATTATTCAGACATTACTTCCAGCTGTGAAGAAATAGTGTGATTCTCTCACGCCCCAATCACTGGAATCATTTTTCTCCCCTCACTCTCCCTTGTCTCTCGTCCAGTGTTCTCAGGACTTGCCGATTTAGCAGGTCCCCAGACCTGTGCAATGCACAAAAGGAGATGAAGGAAAGAGAGAATGAAAGAAGAGGAAGGAAGGAGAGAAGGGAAGAAGGAGGAAAGGAAGGGAGAGAGAGAGGCAGGCACAATTCAGCCCCTTGACAAGGTAAACCCGCCACAATCTAACAGGAGGACACCTAGGACTAAACGTGGCTGAGGCCCCGATTCCTCCCAATCAGTTCAGGTCACTGTGGCCTGGAGCAATCCGGAAGTGGGGCAGGGGCATGGACAGCAGGCTGAGGATGCCTGGACACCCTGCTCCCAGACAAAGCTGGAGAGGCTGCCGCATCCTCAGGTCCCCTCTCCCCTGCACAGTGAGAGGAAAGAATAAAATCCTCTTGACTGAGATATGGTGAGGAGTCAAGAGACAATTCGGGAAAAAAGCCCAGTTAGAAGAAATGTTCTACCCACGTGTTAGCTATCGTGATGATTCTGGATTTGACCCAGTGGCGAAGCGGGAAGGACCCCAACTTTGGAGTTAGATTGGCATGACTTGGAAGCACTGGTTATGTGAATGGTCCTGAGGAGGCAATTGTTAATTTCGGAGGATGCTTAGCACAAGGGAGCAGATGCAACCCAGCATTTATTAAAGGCCTACTATGCATAAGGCTCTCTGCTTGGTGACTTACATATGTTCTGTTATTTAAAATCTACCACATTGACATTATCTTCTTCATTACTATTCCCTTCATTCTCTTCATTGTTGACATTGTAATTTTCATTTTGCAGATGAGAAAACTGAGCCTCAAAGAGGCGACGTGGCTCGCCTGAGGACACACTGCTGGAGAGCAGCAGAGAAGGCATCTGCACCAGATCTGTGTGTCTAGGAGGCCCATATTGGTTCTGCTACATCCCACACCTGACCCTCTGCCTGGAATCCTCCGCTTCTGCTGATTCCCATGGCTGACTCCTTCCCGTCTGACAGTTACCTCTTCAGAGGGGCCTTCCCTGATCACTCTACCCAGGTAAGTTCCCTGTGTCATTCTTTATCACTGCACCGGCTCTTCTCCCTTCACAGAACTGATCACAATCTGCAATTCCACACTCCTTTGTTCACATAATAATATGAAACCACCACTTATTGAAGACATATTGGCCTGATACTATGCTCAGCACTGTTCTTGTATTATCTCATTGTATCTCACACCAATCTTATGAAGTCAGCACTTAGCAATTGACATGTGCTATTTTTTTAATTTTATTCCATAACAACAGTGTGAAGGTGACATTAATATTTTCATTTTATATATAATGCAAGTAGGACCTGGGGAGGTTAGGTACCTTCCTCAAGGTCATAGAGCTGGGAAGTGGTGTGACTGTCTCCTCCACTAGACTCTGTGCTTCAAGAGGGCAGGGCTGGATCCTGTTCCAAAGCTTAAAGCAGAAACTGACACATACTATACTCAGTAAACCTTGAGTCAATAAAGAGATGAACACTAAGGAAAAAGAACACAAGAGAGTTACAAACTGGTGATGAGATGTTTCCTTTGTGCCCAGAAACAGCTGCCGTATCTCTGACCACACAGATTCACTGAGTGCCAGCCCAGGCACTGGCTTAGATGCGATAGTCTGGGAGTAGCGTAAGTGTGTGTGTGTCCATTGTAAATGCAAGTGTGTGCACGTGTGCATGTGTGGGTGTATGTGTGCATGCCTGTGTGTGTATATGCAAGTGTGTGTCTGTTTATGTGCAAGTGCCATGGGCTGATGGACTGAGATTGTGGAAGGTCAGTTGATTCTGTCCTGGTTCACCACCATGAAGTTCTGGTGGAGGGACCAGAATTTGAACCTACACCACTTCTGCTGCCCCCACAGAGAGAGGCCAGACCCCAGAGCTGTTGGGCTCTGGGTACAAAGAAGGGGAGAAGCAATGATGGAAGATAGGTTAGGATTCAGAGTTAGAGGAAGGTTAAAGTTTGATGGTATGAGCAGAAAGTAGCCATTGTAGGTTATGGAGCACCCATTCAATTAACTCATGTTACATTCCCCAAACCCTACGATCAGTTTGGCAGGAGTGAGAAGAGACTGGCCATGCAGGTAGGGCCAAATCCCACAGGGCCTTGTTGGCTGAATAAAGAACTTTGCCTTCATCTGAACCAACAGCATTGGGGACCACTAACAGGTCTTCAGCAAGGAAGAAATGACCAGACTTGCATTTTTAGAAAATAGTCTGGGTGCAGAGCAAATAATGGATAAGAGGGAGGCCAGAGGGCAGGAGGCCCATTGAGGAGACAGTGGAGAAGACAGAGGAGGGAGAGAGAAGTGGGAGAATCTGGAGATGTTTAGCAGGGGAAATCAACAGGAATTGCTGGCAGAGTCACTGTGGGTGGGCAGCAGCATCCGGGTTTCTGGAATAATTGAGAGGCTATTGGATGAGACAGAGAACATTGAAAGAGAGCAAGATTTGGGGGAGGGCTGGGGGAAGAAGAACAAAATTAAAGCTACCTGTGAAAGGAGGGACAACTATTTCATGAAAGGCAAAGATGCAAATGCCAAATAAGACCACAATAATCTTTTAATCAGAGATCATTTTTTATAAGGGCTCTTAGGCTAATTTGAGAGCCAGCCTTGGTACTAGTGGTTAAGATTCAGTGCTCTCACCACCACGGCCTGGGTTTGTTTCCTTGTTAGGGAAACACACCATCCATCTGTCGGTTGTCATACTGTGGTGGCCCCTTGTTGCTGGGATGCTGAAAGCTATGCCATCGGTATTTCAAATACCAGCAGGGTCACCCACAGTGGACAGGTTTCAGCAGAGCTTCTGGACTAAGACAGACTAGGAAGAAGGACCTAGCCACACACTTCCAAAAAAATTGGCCATGAAAACCCTATGAATAGCAGTGGAGCATTGTCTGATAGAGCACTGGAAGGTGAGAGGATGTGTGAAAATACCAAGCAGGGTTCTGCTCTGCTGTCCACAGGGTCCTAGGAGTCAGAATTGACTTGAAGGCACTAACAACAAACAAAGGCTAATTTGAGGGACCTGTTATAAGAGCAAACTTGACATCTTATAGAAACTATTCAATGACTAACAACAAGTGCTCCACATACAGCTTCAGATTCTCTGCTAATTTAAAAAACCTGTTTAGACTCAACTTCTCCAGCATTGAGCATCTTCTTGGGCCTTACTTGAAATAAATTGTCCTCAAGTCATTAAAACTTAACAGTTTATTCAGCAAAAGTGACGTTACTTCTTTGGAGTATAATGTTCTATTCCTTCCTATATTCCAAGAAATCTAGATAATAAATCATCAGTGAAAGAAGCAATTTCTATGTATTTTTTTACCTATTCATACAGTCAGTTTGATTTGATGAGAAGCCTAATTTTATTTCAAGAGGGACATGCACTTACTATAACAGTTATCATTTACTAAGCCCTTACTGTGTGCCAGGCAATTTATGTATGTAATATGAGTTAATCAATCTGAATATTTCTATAAGGTAAGTATTTACAGTTGAGGAAACTGAGGCTTAGAAAAGTTGTCAGTGGTCTTGACTCTTCAGAAATTAAAAGACGCTTTAATGCTAACAAGAAAGAAAAGCAAAGAAAGGAAAAGTTAGAGCTGGTCCGGTGGTGTAGGGGTTAAGTTTGCGCACTCTGCTTCGGAGGTCTGAGGTTCACGAGTTCAGATCCTGGGTGCAGACCTTCACAACATTCATCAAGCCATGCTGTGGCGGCATCCCACACACAAAATAGAGGAAGATTGGCACAGGTGTTAGCTCAGGGACAATCTTTCTCAAGCAAAAAAAGGAAGATTCGCAACAGATGTTAGCTCAGGGACAATCTTCCCCACTGAAAAAAAAAAAAAAAGAAAGAAAGAAAAGTTAAGTCCCTTGCTAAAGGCTATCACACATCTTGGAATTGAAAAGCTAAGTTCCAAAGTCTATGTCATTCCTAGTTTGCCTCTGAGGCATCAGTCCTTCCTTTATTCAAAGTAAAGTAATACAACAGAGCCTTCTTCTGATTAGCACAGGCAGGAAGCATCATTGTGCACTGCTTAGTTTAAGAAAAAAGACAAACTCGCTGCACACTTGGTTTCCAATTTGTTAATGCTTAATTAACTGATGCCATCTGTGAAATTCAGTCTCCCAAACTAGGTCTCCCAGACTTCCTCACTGTTTATGGACTTTCACAGAGAAAGGTAGAAGGAGACGACTTCATTTACTGAGTAATTGCCGTGTACCTGAAGGAATATTTGCATAGGAAATATTACCCCCATTTCACAGATAAGAAAATGGAGGCTCAAAGAAAGGTGCAATAACTTGACCAAGCCATATGTACAAGCTAGTGAGGGCAAGAGGAAGGATTCCATTTCCAGTCTGCTCATCCTGTTACTGGTGATTGGGAAGTACTGGCAGGGCTTTGTTTTGTCCATGAGATAAAAAAATCAAAGTATTTTCAGGCTATGGGGTGCCAAACAGTGGATCTCAGTGACTGGTGTCAATGAACAGACCTCTTGATTCTGCTGATTTAAGCATTTTCTATCTTTTTTCTTGGACAGATGAATACAGTTTTGATTTGCTCTCAGTCCCCAAGGGAGAACAGTGTCTCAGACCAGTACTGAACACGAAGAAAATCAATTGGTCAAAATTTGTTTACAGACATGAGATTATTCTATTTATCTAAGAAACCTTTATAAAGCACATACTATGTGCCTGACCCTGTTCTAAGCACTTTCAAACATTAACTCATTTCATCCTCATAAAAATCCGATGAGGTAGGTGCTACTGTAATCCCCTCTTTACAAGTGAGGAAATGGAGGCACAGAGATGTTAAGTAACTAGCTCAGGGTCACACAGCTAGAGAGAAGCTGGCTCTTTAGATTCTGATCTTAACCACTATACTAAGCAGCCCTGTACTTGAACTAAGCCCAGATATTTCTTGGGCAGAAACATGGGGCGGTGGCTTCTGTGTTGACTTTCCTTTTCCTGAGGACAGGAAGCCACCACTTGTGAGGCCTGTCATGTACTTCGTTCCTGCTCAGATGCTCAAAACACTTGCCTCTGTTATATCTACCCTAACAGGGTAAAGGAAGGAATTCGCGCGCTCCCTCTGGGCCAGTCCAGGGAGGGCGCTGTCCGTGCTCTTGGTGCTGATCACCTCCTACACTCCCCCTGCAGGAAGGAGGAAGAAGAGAGTTCATTATTTACTGAGCACACAATCTGCATCTCGGTGTTTTATGTATAACAGGATGTTGACAAGTGCCACACATTGTTTTAATCACTTTTCATGTAATAGCTCATTTAACTCTCACAACAACCTTATATGATGGGGACAATTTTCCTCCATTTTGTGGATGAGAAATCTGAGAGACTGGAAGGTTAAGTAATTAGTGCAAGGATACAGAGTTTAAAACAGCAGAGCTGGGATGTGAATCCACGCATTCCATCCCTGGAACCTGCGCTCTCAGCCACTGTGCCTTCAGCTTCCACAGAGCAGCAAAGGCATGGTTAACTCATCTCAATTCATCTAGTGTTCACGACGAGCCAGCAAGGCAACCACTTTTCCTGCCATGATACGGAATAGAAAGCTTGGTTCAGAGTGGCCTGTTAGCTTGCACTGGGTCACTGGCCAGTGAGTGGGAGAGTCATGGTGTGAAATTCTGGGCAAGCAACTCCAGAACTTGTGCTCCCTGTCCCACACCATGATGCCTCTCTGCCTCTGGACTCTTGACCAGAAGCCATGTGTACACATAACCTGAACAAGGACACCAAACACCCCGGCAGAAAAGAGAATTAACCAGTGGAAATCCAGTAAGTCAGCTCCAGATATTCAAGGTGAAATCTTTTACTATAGCACATTGCCAAGTGGTCTGGTCATTCTCCTTTTGCCCCACTGGGTCCACTTCCCACCCTTTTCAACACTGCTCTCTGCCCTGGGAGGTTGACATCTAGGGAATGCATAAGTTGGGCTCCCCCAACCTCTGGCTTCAGTTTGGACTCAGCCAATGGGTGGCACCTGCAGGAAACGAGAGGGTGGGAGAGTGAGGTCAATGTGTTTAGTCCCCCTGCTCCTTCCAGGTCACACCACTGTTAGGCAGGGGCTGTGTTCTCTATCTGCAGCCACAGCTCCCATTGCAAGTCTCCTCCTCCCTCTGTAGCTCTCATGGGTTCTGGGACTTGCCCTCTCCCTTGCCTCTTCAAGTGTAGACTGGCAAGGTTCCCCACTGCTGCCCTGGACTGCTTTACTCTTCCTTCTCAGTTTCCCTTTGCCACACACATACCTTGTCAATAGCCTCTTTATGAAACTCTTTAATGACTCCTTTTGAGTGCACCATTAGTTTCATGCCAGGATTCTGACCAATATATTAAATGATAGGGTAGACAAAACAAAACACAAGACTCACTCTAGCATGATAAGAGAAAACTCAGGATAATAATTTATTGAGCGCTTTCTGTGTGTTAGGGGCTGAGCTAAGCATTTTGTGCACATTAGCTCATTTCATCCTCACAATTGGCCTATCAAGTGGTCTCACTATTGCCCCCATTTTATGATGAAGGGGAGGCTTAGGTTTTAAGTAACTCTCCAAGAACAAACAAGGTCATCAACAAACATAGTGATATTGGGGTTGCCAGTACACATCTGTTCCCGCCATGAGCAGGGACACAGTAAAGAGACCAGGGGTTAGGAAGTCAGCATCCGAAGAAAGATCTCCAAGTTGTGGCTGAATCCATAGAAACATCTTCAGTGCCTGTAAGAAGGGCCTTCAGTAGGGAGCACACACTTGCCTTCCATATAGTCACCCTCCTGGTCACTTAAGGCAAATTCCCATCCAACACTACCTTGAGCTGTAGCTTCTACCTCGCCTCCACAAAGAAGTTGTTTTTTGTCCAAGCCATGCCTTGTTCTGTCTACCCAGAGAGGCAGCCAGTCCTGCTTTCCCTTCCCCATGTCTGTCCTGATTCCCTGAGCCTTACCCAGCTGAATTCTAAGATGTGATGCGGTAAGGGGTTTTTTGTTTTCTTTATCCAGCCAAAAAATAAAATAAAAAACACAACTCTATTATTTTATTTCTTCAAGGATTCTTTGTGGGTGCCCCTTTGAGTCTAGTAGTATTAGTAATGATAATTGCAGATGCCACCTCTGATAGAGGCTGTCAGTTGCCAATCAAATATCCATTGACCCCTATCCTTTACTGAGGAAATAATTTTTCCACTTTATTCCACTTTTGTTGGAGGTGCCAATGTGCCCAGGCAAAACACTATATTTACCAGCTCTGCCCGGGGCAAATAAGCACGGCTGTGTGTGATACAGTTCTGGTCAATGATACTTAGGCTTCCAAGAAAGCTCCTTAACAGCTGAGCAGACTTCAGTGGTGATAATCATTTTCCCTTCAGCCCTTCCCCTCCCCGCTGTTTCCTACCTGGAATGAGGTCAGATGCCCTGGGTGGAATGGGGACAACCCATCCTGCACCCTAAGGTGGGTGAAGCAGGAAGACTGAAGGAGCTTGGCACACTGATGACATCTTGTAGCCACAGCACTAGCCTTGAGTAGCCTATTTTGGACTTCATGTGGGGTGAGACCACGACACGTCTATTTGGTTAAGCACTGACAGCTGGGTCTTCTATTCCATAGCCTTGAATCTCTTCTGACTTTCTACTGCCCAATACCATAGCCACTAGCCACATGTGGTTAATGAGCACTTGAATTTGGGCTAGAATTATAAAGAACCAGTGTTAATGTTATTTAATTTTAATTAATTAAATTTAAATTTTAAAATGGAAGCAGTGTAAGATATTTTTCTAGCAAACACAACTTTATAGTTTTCGTAGGACCACATTTTACTTTAACCATTGAAAATTTTGCATCAGATGTGCTGTAGGTGCAAAGCACACACCGGATTTCAGAGACTTAGTATAAATAAAAAGAACGTAAAATATCCCATTAATATTTCAAAATTATTGATTACACGCCGAAATACTATTCTAGAATATAAAGAATATATAGGATTAAATAAACTATCTTATAATGAACTTCACCTGTCTCTTTTCACCTTGTTAATCTGGCTACTAGAAAATTTAAAATTTCGCATGTGGCTCGCATCATATTTCTGTGTGCTCTGTGGATCCGCCACCCGTTCTGTGCCCAGTGAGTGCCAGGCTCTGTGCTGAGCATTTGACATGCATTTATCTCGTGGAGATCTTAAAGGAACTGCTAGTGGCGAGTGATAATGCCTTCATTCTACAAGTGCGGGGAGAGAAGCCAGAAGAGACTGCTTTGCCAAAGCACGCAGTGGATTAGGAGTAGGCCCATGGCTGTTTGGCTCCTCAGAGGGGGGCCTCAACCGTTACATGCTCAAGGGTAACTTGCCATGTAGAACTGTGCACGGATCTAAGTTGCTGCAGCTTTGCAGGCCTGTTAACAGTGAGCGTCTAGGAAGACTGGGGGAGAATTGATTCGCAGGGTAAGATTTGCCAGAGGAAGCTGAAACTTCCCCATGTACCAGCTGCCACCTAAGGCTGGAGCAGGTCGGTCGGGATTGCCTAATACCTGGTACTCCAATCCCTCCCCATTAACAGCAAGGAAGGGATTTCAAGGTGTTCTGTATCACTCAGTATAAATCCAGACAGCATAGTAATGAGGGCTGAGGTTTGTGGGAAGGCTAGTGCCGTGTTATACAGAACCTAAAGACTAAAGGCCACAGAGACACTTGGAAGTCCGCAAGATGGGTTACTGACAAAAGTCCACTTTTGTTTTAAGAAGAAATGTTTTCTAGTGTCATTCAATGTACCTGAGTCCATAACTTCAACTCTATGTCCATTCTTCTTCCGTAGCCATTTTCATGAAGATTATCATCTCTTCATTTTTTAACTACGGAGAAGGAAAAAACAAGCACAAGCTGGCATTTTTATATGAAACCTGAATGTGTTTCCTTTTGCAGTGGACTCTAAAAATGTCATCACCCCCTGCGTAGCTGTTTGGACACTAAGAGTAACTTGACGCTTCCAAAAATATTTTGTTTGTGATCATTTTGCTGAATTCAGACATGTGTAGTTTTACTGTATTCTGCTAATGTGGACGAAATTGTTTTGTGTGTATCTCTATGGATACTGACAAGGAAGAGTGGGTTAGGAGATGGACATGGATCTTTTTACTACCGTGGTGATAATGTTTTACATCTCAACAGTGCCTTTCAAATCACAGCATCTTACAAAGCACCAGTGGTCGTGATAACTTGATGCATTGTTGAAATATAGCAAGTGCTTTGGCAGCCCAGCATCACATATCACCTTTTAGTCCAGGAAACAGAGAATGGAGGGCTGCTGCCGCACAGAGGAAAATAAAACACATTTCTATGATGGGTATAGCTGGGAATTCAGAGCACTTTTCAGAGTTTTCTCTGCAAACCTTTATTGTTCTCATCAGATCTCAATAAAACAGGAAGAGAACGACTGCTATTAGCTACACTTTTTCAAGCTCAGAAATAGAAATGGAGAAGGATTTGGATTTTGAAAAGATCACCAAGTCAGGCAGTGACGGGGTCAACTATGGGTCCCTGTCCCCTCTCCTCCCTGGTCCTCTGTACCCACCTGACTGTGCTGCAGGGCAGCCAGCCGACCCCGGGCATGTCAATTCTTGTTATTTTCCATTACTATTTTCTTGAGTGTTTATCTTTGAAATAGAGAAAGGCTTAGGATCGAGAAACGTCTCTCCTTGAAGCTTTCCTTATTCTCTGGCTCTCTCCTGTTCTATCTGTCTTTTTCTTTCTCTTTTCTTTTCTTCTCTTGTTTTGTCTTTTTCTCCTTCCCTCACATGTTTTTCCTTCCATTTCCCTTTTTTCTTTAACTTCTACCTTTTTTGCTCTCTTCCACCTAAGATCATACTTCACTATTCCCTTTCCTGGGAAGGAGTTAAAATCCTATTTGAGCTTCCCTTTTGGTGGGGACCTGTTCAAACCCAAGTGGTTGTCAATTCGGTTATCACAAAACTTTTTGGGGCATGCCCTTCCAAACTTGGCCACTAGGGGGTGCGTGCGCAATAGCTGTGGTTTTATTAGCTGCTGGCATAGGGTACCAGGACAGCTCCCTGCTTGGTGAGAGAAGACCTTCAGCTAGAGGGCCTGGAGTTTCCATCCACCAAATAGCGAGAGGAGGGAATAGACTTGTAAGGAACGTGGATACAGAGACAGGATAGGGGTCTTCAGGTACGTGAGTGACTGGACTGAAAGGTCTAGTTCCATCCATCCTTAGACATGGGTAGAGAGTGTGTGTGTGCGTGTGTGTGTGTGTCCAATTCCCCATTTACTACCTTTGGGTCACTTAAATGTTCTGAGCAACAGTTTCTCCATCTCTAAAAACTAGTGACTTGTGAGCTAGCTGATCTCTGCGGTTCCTTCCAGCTGCATTTCTATACCTTGAATGCAGGAGGTTTGGGGTGGTTGGTTGAGTAAAACAGAAGAGAACCACTAACAGACCACCTAGTCCTCAGTGAAGGCATTCCTGGTGTAGGGATGGGCTCTGAACTTTGTGAAGGCTCCCAAATTTGAAGAGTTTCTCTGCGTCCTCCTCCACGTGTGTCAGACCCTTTCAGTCACACTCCAGGTTTGAAAATGCATTTCCTGCTGTAACTGACTAAAGCCAGGGATCAGAGCGAACATTCTTGGTGTCTTTCTCCCTGACACATAAATGACTGATTTCTAGGTAAGGCTGTGCCATCTTTTGGCGCTTGTCTTACATGACAAACTCATTTGTCTCAGGTAGCTGGGGAGCGGTGCTGTTAGGGGCTGCTTTTTGAGAGAAGTGGACTTGAACGAGCCTCCAGTGCTTGCTGTGAACGGACTGCCTGACTGGTCACTGGGGTCTTGAGGTGAGCAGGCTCCGAGGGCAGTGTGGAGGCAGAGAGGTCCACGGATGCCTGGAACCCAATGTGTTAAGTATGCACAGGAGCACAAGCAATGCTCGTGGAGCAGAGCAGAGAGGAGAGAGAGTCAAAAAGGTTTAAATGCAGTCAGTACTTACGACAAGCTTAATGCTTCAGTTTAAACCTTGCAACAATCCTGGGAGGTAGGTATGTCCTCTCCCTGCGCTCAGAGACATCGAGTAGCTGACTCAAGATCACCCAGCAAGGAAGCAGGATTGCTGGGGGCAAACCAAGCTCTCTCTGGCCCTCGGACCAGTCAGATTTGGACTCCACCACCCACAGCACTGCAGGGTCTTGGGGGAACTGGGATGGGACTCATCCTTCTTCAACAAAAGGATTAGGAACCTTCTAGTGTGAGCAGCAATCTGGCACAAACATGACAGCTGCCTCACAGACACACTTCCCACACTTGTGTGCCCTCTTACACGTCTTGTTGCCGCGGCAGTGGGTAGTGTCTGACCTACTGCAGGCAGTGTCATAAAGGCTGAGGAAGAGTTTGTCCTTCTCTCTCTCCGGTGGGGATTCTGACAGCCAGTGCCATGGTGGCGGTTGGTTGGCTGGAGGGACTTGCTGGGGGGCAAAGGGGTTCCCGAGGTGGCCCGGTGACACTGGGGGAGGCTGGTTTGGGAAGTGCCCTGTATCTCTGGGACTGAGAGCGAATCCCTGCCCTGTGGATGTGAGGACAAGGGCAGCCAGAGCTTCTTATTGCAGCTGAGGGCCTCCAGTCCAGGGCAGACGCACGCCATGCAGATGGAGTAAGTGGCCCTGGTGCCCCTGGCTGGAAGTGGCTTTGGAGAAGTCGGCTTTGTCCACAGCTAGTCTCTTGTACCCAGAGCAGTCCCTGCACATGGTATGTGCTCAGTGAGCACTGGTGTGTGCCTAGAAGTCAGAAGACCTGAGTTTGAGTAGTATCTGTAGTTGCTTGCAGGAAAATCATAACCTTTCCCAAATCTGATTTTCTCATCTTCAAAGGGATCAGAGGGTTTGTGCCCACAGGATGGCCATTTCATGAAGACCAGTAGAGTCTGCAGCAAGGCGTGGAGGTGCCCCACAGCCAGCGGCTCAGCCAGGTTGGTGGGTGGGGACAATTTCCTGAGCATCTCACAGAGACATTCGTCTCCTTCCTCCCTGGAGGACCTTGCATGGGCACTCAGGATGCTGGGCACCTGCCGTCTTGGAAGGTTCTGTGAGAAGGAGGGTCTGGAGCAGAAGATTCAGTGCTTCTGCTGTTGGCTTCCTGGTGTACAGCCCTCCTCCCCAGCTGCTGGCGAGGTGTCTCTGCCAACTACGCGGATGCAGGAAGGGATGGAGTCAGTCACGAGTGTCACAGAATGCTACCTAGGAGGGCGGGACATGGAAGGGAGGGAGGGGAAGTTTAGAGTCCCCTGGGCCTGGGCGCTCTTACTGACAGCTGTGGGACTTAAGCAAAGTATCAAACTGCTTGAAGCCTGGGTCTCCTCATTTGTAAGTGGTGGTAAATGTATCTTCCCTCCAGGGTGTTGAGAGAACTGAAAATAGTGAATGCAGACCCCCTGGCATGGTGCCTGGCACTTAGTAAATGCTGAATAAAAAAGTGATGAATCGGGTTTAGACTGACATTGGAGCAGAAAGTCCAAATGCAAAGGAGAGTCTTGGACCAAGTGGTGAGGGAGCAGCAGAGCATCTGGTCACCAGTCCTCTCTCCTGGGGCTCATCCCCCTTACATGTCCCAGACACTTTCCTTCCCCTTTTCTCCCTTTAAAAGTGGCTGTCATGGACTCACACCTGTGATGAGGGAATATAAGCCAGAGGGATGTGCATTCCATTTTAATGTTAAAGGAGAAAATATTTCCCCCAAATCCTTCTGACTGCCCTCCAGGATGGCCGGCATAACCCGGGTTTTGGAGATGTGGACGCCGAAGCTCAGACAGGTTAATGAGGGGAGGTAGCACAGCGAGACAGGGAGGGCTGGACTGCAGACACCCACGTTGCTGTGCTAGCAGCCCCACTCTGGGCCCTGGGTCCGAAACAGAGCTGTGTTGTCCCAGGTCCTTCACTGTCTGCTGGGGCAATGCCCTGTGTCCTGCAGTGCGGATCCCACGGGAGGTACAGCTGAGGGGAAGGAGAGGTTCAGAGGACCTGAGAGCAGCCATGCAGGGGGAAAAACCCCAACAAAGAACAGCTAAGCATTTATGATGTGCTGAGACTGTTGGGGGGATTTCATTATGAGTTGACATGTTTAATCTTCAGCACTCTCGTACGAAATAGGTTCCATTATCATGTCCACTTTACAACTGAGGAAACTGAAGCACAGAGAGGTGAAGTAACTTGCCCAAGACACACAGCTAGTAAGCAGCAGAGCCAAGATTCCAAATCCAGGCTGTCTGGTCCCAGAGGCTACATATTTAACTGTCTCATTTGCCTGCCTCTTGCAAGTTTAGACCAAGGAGGGACATGAAGAAGATTCTTACTGGGGACTCTGAAATGGCACCTTAGCTGGGAGGCAGGTCAGTCTAGGGGTGGAGCAGGGGATGGTGTGCTTGAGAATGAGGGCAGATGGGTACTAGGGGCTGGGCCTGGAGCAGCCTGGAGGTCCTTGACTTCCACTCCTAGCATCTCTGTTTGTCAAGCTGCTTCTATTTGCATCATGAGCAGAGGGGGTTTCCTGGGGGGCTATGAGGAAGATTCAGCCCCAGGCCGCTGGCCAGAGGAGTGGCATGCCACTGGCTTATTCCTTCAACAAACATTTCTGGTGCCCCCACGCCTGCCCCTGCTGAGGACCCTCCCCATCAAAACAAAACTCTAGCCCTGCCTGTGGGATGCTCACGGTCTGAAGAGAACAGAATTACAGCTGTGACTGAGGGCTGACCAGCGCTGGGGGGACACAGAGCAGTGACTGCCCTTGCTGGGCAAGTCCTGGAAGGCTATCCAGGGAAGGTGACATTGAGGCCAGGACTCGTGGTGGGGATTTGGGGGGAAGGCAGGACAGACTCAGACGGGATTCTTTGGCCTGCTGGGGGACATTTACTTCACATGCTCGGGAAATCCGGAAACAGCCTGGGGGAGAGTTTATTGGGTGGGGGGGCAGAGAGGGACAGAGGACATCAGCACCCGGGCCTCTCCCAGCGAGGGGACAGGCTGGGCGCGGCTCCCTCATCCACATCCAGGCACTGCCGGTTTATGGGCGAAGAGAATGACAACCCGGCCGGGCAACAAGGCGGGATGACAAAGACGCCCTGAAGGGCACGCGCTTTTATGTAACCGACCTCGGCACGGAGGGTCCCGAGGTTGGCGCTCAGAGCGCCGCGGGCGCCGAGGAAGGACGGCGCGCCCACGTCACCCCCTTGCAAACAGGAGGGGACAACAAAGCGAAATAAGTTAGGGAAGTCGTGGGAGCCTTACAAAGCAGGGCAGCTCGCCCCGGTGCCTTTCCCCAGAGCCCGCAGGGGCGAGCCGGGGCTCCCCTCCCCGTCCTCTCTCCGGGCCCGGCCGCTGAGCCGGGGTCCGAGTTCCCAGCCCTCCTCCCGGGAGCGCTCGCTGGGTGACCTTGGGCGAGCCGCTTGACCTCTCTGGGCTCCAGCGTCCCAGTCTCCGCGCTTGGCAATGCCGTAACCGCGCAGCGGGGCTGCCCCCGCGCTCCGGGGCTGGAGGAGAGCGCGGGGCCTGCGGGAGGGACCCGGGACGCCGCCCCCGCCGCCCGCCGCGGTGCCCGGAGCGGCTCCTGGAGGCGGCGGCGGGGCGCGGGGCGCAGCGCGCAGGCGCGGCGGGGGCCGGGCGGGGCGGGGCGGGCGCGCGGCTCAGAGCGCGGGGCGGCGCGCGGCGTGCGGGTGGCGCTGAGGGGGCGCCGGCGCCGGCTGGGCTCGCCCGGGACCGCCTCAGGCTCGCCGAGCGCCCGCCCGCCCGCGCCCGCTGCCCTCGGCCCGCGGCGGGAGCGCGGGCGCCGCGTCCCGGAGGCAGCGGCCACCCCCGGGGACCGGGCTGCGCCGCCCGTGCCGCCGCCGCCCGGCCGCCCGCCCGGCTTGGCTCCGCCGCGGCGTGTGGCCCGGCTGCCGCGCCGCTGGGGCGCGGGCGAGGTCGGGGGTCGCGCGGCCGCCGCCGCCCGCCCGCCTCGGGTGCGCGTGCCGCGCTCGGGCGGCCGGCGAGCATGGAGGAGAAGTACCTGCCGGAGCTGATGGCGGAGAAGGACTCCCTGGACCCCTCCTTCACGCACGCCCTGCGGCTGGTGAGCCAAGGTGAGCGCGCGCCGGCCGCTCGCTGTCGCCGCGGCCGTGGGGGCCGGCCCGGGAGCAGCGCCGGGCGCCGGCAGGCGGGACTGCGGGGGGGCTGGAGGGAGACCTCGGGGAGACTCGAGGGGACCCAGGTGGCACTCTGGGGGCGTGTGGGTGCGGACCTGGGGAAATAGGGGACGCCTGGGCAGAGCCCGAGATGTGCCTTTGGGAGACTTGGGAAGGAAGGAGAAGCCGGGGGCGTTTCGATGAGACTTGGAGGAAATCTTTGGGGACACGAGGATACCCGGGGGAAACTTCTGGGTGGGGGACAGCGAACATCTGGGGGCTTTGTTGGGTCGGGGATTGAATTACCTTATTGGAGGGGAGAGTGGAGGGACTCGGAACTACTGTGTTTGGTTTGTCTAAGGAACTGGAGGAACATGGAAGGATTTGAGAGGATCACATGCAGAAGAGGTGAAGGGAACAGGTGCTTGCATAGTTAGTGAACTTTGAGGACCTTGGAGGAGGTTTGGGGTCAGACCCCAAGCATCATAGAGAAGGACCCAGCGGTCCTAATGGCCGAGCCCAGTTCCCTCTCCTATCCCTCTTTTTTTGCCATGTCCAGGCTCCAGGCACCCTGGAGGGACAGTCTGCCCTCCCTGGGGGTGGGCAGCCATGCAGGCTGGCCCTGGGAGGGGTCAGTAGGGGAGAAGAAGCCCACACAAGAGCCCCCTTCTTGGCTTGCCTGTCCTCTCTCTGGGAAGCTCTGGGCGGGTCACCATCATTGGGGGCTGGCTCCGGGTTCAGAACACTGGCCAAGGAGTCTTTGCTGCTTGTGCCATTTTAGCATTACTCCAGCCAGCTCAGGGTGTGAACAGTCCTGGGAAGTAAAGGACGGAGGGATACAGGGGCGTATGGAGGCGTGCCTACCCAGGACAGTATTCCCTGGCTTGTTCCTCCTCGGGCTTCCTGAGTAATCTTCTGGGATGGAAGGTAAATTAAGCCTTCCTTGCTGGGAGCAGCCCTCTATTCCTCCTGTATCTGGAATACATGTTTCAGATAAAGATGGGTTTGGGGGCCACCAGTCTGCTTTTTCTCTGGGCGATGGCAGAAATATTATCTGGTCGGATCTGTTATCTCGTGGGTGAATCACTCTGTGCAGTGGTAGTCTGTGGTTCCCGAGTTAAATCGGGTCTGCTGATCTGAATGCTGGCCTTGGCTCTTTTATTGTTGGAAGTGAAAGATGAGGCAGACATATTCTATTTGTATATAGATATCTATATTTTAAAACAATGGCTTCTGCTATTTGCCTGTTGCAACCAGTTCTTCAGAGTAGGGTGTGTGTGTTGTCGGTTGATGGTGGTGGTAGAGAGCCTCACTTTCTCCAAGAATTTAAGCATGACATTTGAATTGTTGAGCAGAAATCAGTTTACAGAGCTTTCCCATTTTATTTTAATTGCAGGCTTATTTTTATTTCTTTAATAAAATGGGCTTGTGAAAAAGTAATGGGCATGCATTCTTAAATAAGAGAAAAAGAATTGTAAGTTTTATTCCTGTGCTCTTCTGAACGGTTCTACAGTTAGGTTGGTACTCCTTGCTTTCTATGATTTACATATATCTTTTGTTGCCTGCTGGGCTGTCATCTCTGTAAGAAATTTCTTTGTACGTTGTGTGAGATCAGTGGCATTAGAAATACTCTGGATTGTGAAATCAAGTGCGTTTTTCTTAATGAAGAAGCTGAATCAAAGTTATGTTGTACTCAATTAAGGAAACAGTTTAACTAAAAGTGTAATGAGTTATTTTAAAAGTCAATTATTTTTCTGTGCCATGTTACCATAGTATTGTGTTGCTAATACATTCAAAATTCTTTTGGTTTCTGTGTTTTTACTAGTGTTAATGGCTTCCAGTTTCTTGAAACAGATGTTGGACAATGTTGCCATTTAGTGTTTTTTTAGATGTTAAACTTGATTACCTTACTTTTCCATCACAAATGTAATTCTTGTAAGAAGTACATTTCTCACATTGAACCGTTATGTGAAGCAAGAAAGAGGTGCCCCTCAGATGCTCTTGTTACTGTTAATATAGATTACTTCAGACTAAAATGTTTTTCCCTTAAATCATAGGCTGATATCCAGAATGCAAAGCCCTATCATTTAAAATATTAATTATGCTCTGTTATGTAACTCCAAAATTATAAGTGCATTTCTAAAACAGTGTCTTAAATCTGAATTTGAATGGTTATTAGGAAGCTTTGATTTTAAATCTATCTTGTTATTGGCTATAGGAAAGCATTTTTATTCTTATTTAGCTATATTTTTGACTGTTTGCCTCTAAAGGGAACTGTTTTTTTTCAGAGGTTATTCTGAATCTCCATACTGGAATTGGTATTCCGGCTCTAACTTGTACGGTGATGAGGGGTCAGCAATGCAAATCTTTATTTTATTGTGGAGTGGCATGTAATAGGTATATTTTATGGTTAACGTCTCCCAATGCTAACAATACCTCATGTTTGCATAGTGTTTTAAAGTTTCCAAGGCTCTTTAAGGCACATGCCGTCTAGTTCCATTCTCAGCCTGTGAGGCAGACATTGATGTCTTCATTTTTCAGGGGCGAGAGCTGAGGACCCCAGCTATGTAAGCTTGTAGGCAACTGAGATAGATTTAATATGAACTCAGGTCTTCTGTCTCTTAAGGCTGTTGTTCTTGCTACTTATGCGTCCCGGAAAAGATGGAACAAAACACTTTGCACATGGTAATTTAAAACCCTGCAGAAATCAATATAATTAATATGCTTGTTTTTCGTTGACTTATCTTGATTTTCTAAAAAAGTTTCTTTCTATCCTTGTCTGGTGGTCTTCTTTGAAGACACAACTTCGTGGTGGGTTTATCCTACAGGATTTTAATGCTCAGGCCAAGAGGCACTTTTGAATTAAAGCCCTCCTGTGACTAATATATTACTTTAGTAATCAACACATGATAATGAAATAGTTTATAAATGAGATGTTGTCATTTTTTTAAAAAAATCAGTATTTGTCAGCATTGATCAACTTCCTAGCTGAATTACTTTTTTTTTCTAATAATCTTTAAGTAAGAACTTGAGCTGGGATGACATCAAAATATATGCTTCTATGCTAATGTAGGTCGGTTTTTATACATTTCCAGGCTTGTGTTTTGTGATGGGCATCAGTCGCTGACTTTTATTTTTATTTTCTCATGATAACTGGTTCTCCTTCCTCCCACCCCCCCAATATTGAATACTTTTGTTTCTTTACCAAGAGTAATAGGTAATGTTTACTTGCTGTTAAAGCGGAATGAAAGAATCTAGCCTTTGGTATTCTCCCTCCCCCACCCCCCATACACGCAAGTGTCTATAGAGTGAATTGACACTGCAATTTCTTGCCAAGGAGGTTAATTGGAGATGAAAGTAGTATTTCATGTTTTATATTATATTTGCTAGTAGGGGATGTGCTGACTCTTACTAAAAAATATCTTCAGAAATGTCTTACGCATTATAATTTAATCCAGCTCTCTGGTATTGCTTTGGATGGTTTTCAATCCAAGCCAAGTAACCATTAAATAAGATTACATAACCCTGTATTTTTAATTATCTGATATAATATATGGATTGGTGGCTGGTTCACTGCCAAGTTCTATTTAGTAGTTGGTTACAAGGGAAGTGGAGCAGAAGACTCAAGATTAAGGTGGTCTATTTGTGTCCAGATTGATAAAGTTTTTTGGTGGCTTTTCAAAATAATTATTTTTCATATCACATCAATTTTTCTACTATTACGGCTCTTAGCATTACTCAGGGTCTATGTGAGAGGTACACATGTATAAAGGGAGGATTATTACTTTGCCCCATGTGCATCTCTTTGTTCCACAAAACCAGAAGGCTTCAAGTTTCATTTTTGGGGACCCCTTTTGGAAAATATTTTTGATTTGCTTGAATGTTGTCAGGCGTGTAAAGTAAGAAGAAAGAGAATGAGAATTGCAGAATCATATTGAGGTGTGGTGCCTTCCTGCGATAGTGTGCAATTCTCTGCTTCGTCCAGAGGAAGATGTGGTTATTTAGTTTTTAATTGTTTTTCCTAGGGTTATCAGTTTTTGTTTTTTGTGAGAAAGTGGATGCCATGCCTCACATTTTGAGATAAGCCTTTCTGAATGTCCTGTAGTATGTATGGTCCACAATGGTCCAGTGATTTGAGTGTGGGCATCTGGACATGAGTAGCGTGGTTACCGGACCCTCCTGTGCCAGGTGTTGTGCTGGTCCTGGATAGGGAGGGGAGAACACGGTCTGTGCTTTGAGAAACTCCTGCGCTCATTTGCGTTAGTTTGAGAGTGAGTTGTAAGTTTAGAGATGCCCTCTTGTTTCCTAAGGAATGTCTTATTAGTCCTTCCACTATCCTTTCGAAATATTTGGTGACTAGGTGGTTTAGATTTAACTAAGGCAGCCTGCGAACATTTCCGAGGCACTGCTGCGTACCTGGTCACGTCTATAACCTCAATACTGGGATCAGCCAGGAATGTAAAGGTTATTAGCCCAACTGGTCAGTTGTGGAAACGGAGACTCCAGCAACTGAAATGACTTACCCAAGGTGACAACGTACTTGTAAAATGTCCGAGTGAAGGTTGGAGCTTTGTTCTTCTCCAGGTCCGTTGTTCTTTCCCCTCCGGCCCTCACTGTCAGAGGTACAGCGGCTTCTGTTACTGGTCACACGGTGATGGTCCCTTAGTTAATGACAGGAGGAGGGTGGGACCTGGTCTCTTCTGTGTGGTTTGTCCTTTTCTCGCTAGCCTGTGCTGGGATTGAAAGATGAGTTATACACCATCCATCTTTATACTTCATCCTTCATGTTTCTCTCTAAGGTATCTCCTCTGACCACTTCCCTCCCCCAGATGGGGTGGATCGCCCATTGTCTAGTCTCCCAGAGCAGCTGGTTCTTCACTCTGGATGTGCTCCTCATCTCACTGTATTATTTGGATCTTGTCTTCCCAGGGAGAGTGTGAGCTTCAGCACCTCACGTGATTCTTGGTACATAACCCTTGCAAACTCCAGTCTTCCTTTCAGTGTTGTGTTTTAATTACCATCAAGGTAGAGGAATTAGAAATTATAGTAGGAGTTCAGCAGTCAATAAAGAGCTTTGATCTTTACCGCTTCGGAGCACCTGAATTGGGGGTGGGGATGGAATCTCTAACAGCTCTGCAAACTAAGTGAAAGAAGGTTCTAGTGAAATGCAGTGTTCAACATGCAGAAGCACACCCCATGCTCCTTAAATGTGGTAGAGCAGTTGGGGTCCTCCTCTGGGAGGTAATGAGAAGATGTTATCAGATCTTCCTTGAATCAGATGTTTACTTACTTTTATTCTTTCTTGAGGAAATTATTAAGCCAGGGCACTGTAATACAATTAGCTCTCCTTCCCTAAACTTCTAGTGAGATTTCTTAGGACTGATTAAAACCAGAAATTGGAGGCCCTTGTCACATGCCAAATAAGCCTTCCTACCTGGAGGAGTTAATCTTCGATCTCAGATGCCAGACTGACACCCACAGCCAGAGTGGCGACTGAGATTGCAGATCGAACGCCAACAGCAACTGTGATATCACAAGACCCTGTGGCTTGTCATCATTCCCACTGAGTGAAGATAGAATGGTTTATATTGTTTTACCAAAAAAAGAGAAGTCGAGTGTTCCTTAGCATTGGGGATAATGATTATAATAAAAGCTGCCAAATTGAGGGCTGCTTCTGTGCCAGGTGCGTCCTGTGCATTATTTCTAATCTCCACAGGATCTTGCAAGGTCGGTGGTTTTGTCCCCTGCCTGCCTCCTTTGTTTTCTCAAGTGAGCCGTCTTGGGCTCACAAACCAAGTACGCTGCCCGGTCAGGGTGCACGGCATGTAAGTAGTCAGGCTGAGACGTTAAATCAAGTCTGCAGCGTTATGATAGGATACTATCAGAAAAGAGATACAAGGACAGAACTTGACAGTGTTGTCTCTTTTTAAATAAAAGTTTCGTTATGGTGGAAGCCAGTTAGGAATTTCCATTGGTGATGATAGATTTTTAAAAGAGGTTCCTGACAATGTGTTTTACCAAAAGGCGAGCTCACTTTTTTCCTCTCCTCTCCAGCAAGACTTTTCAGTCTTCAGTAGATGTTGAAGGGTAAGGATTTTTAATTATGTGTATTTCAGTGGTCAAGGAGAAAATAGGAAGACTTTCTGTATAGAAAGTTCATAAGTCAAATTCTTGATAAAGGTCTGTCTCTCTTGAAGGAAGTTCATAGAGGCACAGAGCTCTTGGTATTTTAATACTCTATTTATCACAGAAGCATTTGAGTAGGATATCAGGAATTTATAGTCAGTTTATGGTATGTTTAGAAATTCTCCATCTTCTGAAAATAGGCTTAGAAAAGAAAAAAAAGAGTGCCACGAACACACAAGAACATATTCCCGTAGACAGCACTGTTGGCTCTCTAAGGGGAGTGGGGTATGTTTGAATATACTTGCCTTGCTAATAATAGTAGTTACTGCTTATCAAGAGCTTTTCTGGGTTAGATGCTTTATATACATTGTTTTGTTTAATTCTTCTAACAGTCTTAAAAGAGTAAATCATTTTGCCTTATTTTACGTATGAGAAAACTGAGGGCAGGAATGTCAAATAATTTGCCTAAGGTCAGACAGCTAGTAAGTGGTAAACCAGGATTCAAATCCTTATCTGCCCGCCACCAGGACAGCACACAGTTTAGCTGGGAGCACCAGGTGTGGAAGCTTTCTCTGTGGCTGGATTTTCATGTTTGACTTCCATGGGAAATTATTATGCAGCTCTTAAAATTAATTGCCTGGTATTGGACGGGTGATCTGTGAGCTGGGCAGACAGTCGCCTAACAAAATGGGGTAGGAACTCTGCGACCGGTGGTGGCGTGGGAAGTCTGGTGGATGGCCTTTACGTGGGAAACAGTGTCACTTAACAAGGAGGAGCTGTACAGAAAGAGCTCTGATGATGGGAGGCAATAGCTTTCTAGTCTATACCCTGTACAGGTTACTTAATTTCCCAGAGCCTCAGTTTCCCCATCTGTAAAGTTGGGGACCTTATACCTCCTTTGTAGGGTTGTTGTTTGAGATATAAGTACAGGTCTAACGTGTAATAGGTGCTTAGTAAACGTTACCTGCTCTTTTTACAGAATGGTCTGAGACAGATCTGTGTGTATTGGCATCACTTTCCAGGCATCAAGTGTATAACAATTTAATACATAAATCATCTAGTTTCATTTCTTAAGGTAATTTTATGTTATTAAAATGATTTTAGTTTTCCAATCCTGGAAATATTGAAGGAGAAATTCGTTCTTTAGGAAGCTTCTTTTATTGATATCATGTACAAAATTAGCAGCAGCTCTGATTGGTTTTTATTATGCTATTCAAGATGCAGCACCTGAACCTTAAATTAACAAATGAAGCTTCCATAAACAGTTTTATGACTGTATATCTTAAAACATGTCTGGACACAGCAGCCTCTCTCCACAAGCACAAGCTATCTTACTCTGAATTGTAAATTTCCATAATTTTTTACATTTCCATAATTTTTCACCAATCAGCCCCTGCTGCTGTTTTAAGGACTTTAAAAGGTGTTCCTGGCGTATATTGATGTTCTTCCTTGGTATGATAAAGAGCATGAGTATGTAAAGAGCATGAGTATGTAAGAGCACCTTTTTGATCTCTCTTTTTGATATAAATCTTACACTTGGGGTCACTGTTGGTTCAAGCTCCTGTGGAGAAATTATAATGGAGAGGAGACTCACGGGCAGTTTTCATTCTCAGTTTTCCTTATTCGTCTACTGCAATATTTACGCCATTTGCGCTCTGCTCTTCTTCCACTAGATGGCGCTGCGCATAGCGCCGTTGCTCTCTTCCGTTTGCACTGGTAACTACTGAACCCATGTAGTCTGGATCAGTCAACAAGCTTGCGTTGCTTTTTATTTTCACATATTGATGTTAATCTTTCATATTTCTGATAGTTTAAGAGGTGTACTTTCTAACCAGTATTTGCAGAAAATCATGCTTTGTTTTTGTTTTGTAGCCACCGTTTCTTGAGTGGCTAAAGTGACACCGTTGCTAGGTTTCACACGTTACTCCCTTTCATCCTGTGACCACCTTGTGAAGTTGTTTTGTTGTTCTCGTTCCACAGATAAAGAAATGGAGGTTAGAGGGATATATAGCTTGTTCAAGGTCATGCAGCCAACTTACATGGTAGGGCCTACTATGCCCTAAAGAAAAAATATTCCCAAAGCTTTGAATTGAAAACTTTTAAAAGAAAGTGTTAGGGTGGTCTGACTAATGGCTCCTGGCTGTTGTAATGTGTTTATTTGGTTGGAGAAAATTATAGTCGTGGCAGTTATTTGCATTGGAATGTTTAAGTCAAATGCTTTGATTTGTGTAAGGACGCAAACAATAGGAACAAAAGCTTTGTCGCTGGTGTGGAAATTCCTGCTTCCTCCTGCCGTCAGTTGTCCATTGACCTGAGTGGGCTGAGGGGCTTGATCAGTTCCAGGTACAAACCTGGAAGAGATTTTGGACAAAGTAATGATTCAATTTTTAGTAATTTTTAGCAGAGCTGAATACTGGATCAAGAGTCCATAGCCTCAGAAATTTATACCGAGGTTTCTTTTTATTCATTTATTCAACTAATATTTGTTTAGTATCTGCACTGTGAAATTGAACTGTGTGCTCTGGGCCAGTTACTTTACTTCTCTGAGCCTCTGTTCCCTTATCTGCACATGGCAGTAATGCCTGCCTCGTAGATTGTCATTAGGGTGAAATGACAATGATTTTACTATAAATTTTTAATATATAGGATATATTTGTTATATCTAACGTGAGATTGTTACATTTTATGTTTCTCTTCCTCATATGTCATCTCTTATCTCTGAATTTCCTACTTCAGCTCTTGATTATGTACAGTGTAGTGGATTATCTGTCAGTCTTTTTTTAGGGCTGGTTTTCTCCTACCGCCTGTGCCTCCTCTGTCTCTTGCTTTCAGTTGGGGTGTGCTCAGTAAATATAAACAGAAGCAAAAGACTTAGAGAAATCCCTCTCCATCTTTTGTTTGCCTACCACGTGCACACCGCAGTTCACTAAAAATGATACTGAAAGAAGATTCAGACTATTTGGTGAAAAAGGGTGGTTAGGAACACAGTTTTAAGTCAGACAAACTTGAGTTCATATCTCAGGCTGGCACTTCTTTGTGTTGTGACCTCAGATATATGAATCCTTCTCAGCCTCAGTTTCCATGACCACAGAATGGTGATAAAATAATAAAGCCCCTCTGGAGTCTTTGTGGGGTTTAGATGAGAAGTGTGTGAAGAGTGTTTAGTGTCATGCCGGGCATGTAGAAAGTACAGAGTAATAGTTGCTGCTGCCTTCATCTTGATCTTTGTCATCATCTTCATCTTCATTTTTTATAAAGGAATTCATAATCCAGTGGGGAGATAAATGTGTAGAGGAACAATTTTAAGAGTGTGTTAAGCGCTATGGTAGAAGACTGCATGGAAGTTTTAGGGGCTCAGAGAATGACCCCTAGATTATCTCAGCACCAGGATGGGCCTTCTTGAAGAGTCTTGTTTAAAGAGGAATTCGCCGGATGCAGAAATCATTACAGGCAGGGGGAAGGACTAGGCAGGGATGTATAACTTTTATGATTCTCCCAGATTATTAATTCCAGTCTCCCATATGTTTCCATAACATCTTCATGTTCCTGCTTGTCATGGTGTATTGTGGTTATCTATGTCTCTTTTCCTTTCTTCTCTCTCGTTTTTAAGACCATTATTTCTTCTTCCTGGCATTAAAATTTTTATTTGGAAACCATTTTAAACTTATAGAAAAATTAAAAGAATAGTGCTAGAACCTCTGTATATCCATTTGTCTGAATTCACCAATTGTTAACATTTACCCACATTTGCTTTGCCATTCTCTCTGTGTGTATATGTATTTTCATAACTCATTTGAGAGTGAGGTGCATATCTTGTCTCCCCTTACCCCTAAACACTTAAATACCTTGGTGTGTATTTCCTAAGAATAGGGGCCTTCTCTTATATAACTGCAATTATAGATAACAGTGATCAAAATTAGGAAGTTAATCACTGTTTTGGTACTATTATCTAATCTACAGTCCATATGCTAATCTTGCCGGTTGTTCCAGTTTTGTCTTTATAGGATCCAGTTCAGGATGGCACATTGCATTTAGTTGTCAAACCTCCTTAGTCTCTTACTTTAAACGAGCTCCTCTCTTCTTTTGCCTTTCATGACATGCATGGCATGCAGAGACCAGTTTTTTGTAGAATGCCTCTCAATTTGAGTTGTCTAATGTTTCCTTAAAATTAAATTCATGTTATGCACTCCTGGCAGGAATCCACTGAGGTGACGGTGTGTCCTCCTTGGTACATCATGTCAGAGGGCACACAGTGTCAGTGTCACTTGACCCTGTTATTGGTGATGTTACCTTTGATCACTTGGTGTGAAAGTGGCACCGGTTATCTCCACTGTAAAGTTACTATTTTCCTTTTGTAATTAATTAGTACCCTTGTGGGGAGATACTTTGAGACTGTGTAAATATTCTGCTCCTCATTAAACTCTCCCACACAAACTTTAGCATCCGTTAATGTTTTATACCTGAATTATTACTATGATGGTTGTAAAATGGTAATTTTCTAACTCAGTCATTCCATCTACATTTATTGGTTGACATTCGACTGAAAGAGAAATCTTTACTTCTTTCCTTCCTTCCTACTTCCTCCCTCCCTCCATCATCTATCTGTATTAATTCATGGATTCTTCTTTAATTCAGTTGGTTATACTCCCGTACTATCAATGTGTAAATTGACAGTTAAATTGTCCCATATTTGGTCAGCGGGAGCTTTTTACCCTGGCTCCTGGGTCCTGTTGACAGGATCATTCCATACTTTTTTGAATATTTGTTTTACTTTCTAACAGCATTTTATTCCAGGCTCGTCTTGTACTTGCTTTGCCCTAACCCTGGCATCAGCCATTTCTTAGACAAGTGCCCTGTTTTTTTTTAGTGTAGAATGGTGTTTAGAAACTGAGATCTGGGCTCTGGTGTGTCACTGCTTCTAGGCCCTTTCACCAGACAGAGCTAGGAAACAAACAGGTGTGTATCTGTAGGTGTATTGCCGTTGTCTTTATGCTAAAGTCTAAGCCTACGCCAGCAAACTTCTGTTAAAGGCCAAATAGTAAATATTTTGTGGGCCGTCCATTCTACTCAGCTCTGCTGTGGTAGCAGAAAAGCAGCCATAGACAATATGTAAACGAATGAGTGTGGTTGTGCCTGGCAACGCTTTGTTTACAGACACAGGCATGGTGCTGGGTTTGCCCAGCAGGCTGTAGTCTGCCTGCCCTTCCCTGCTCTCAGCTGCTAGCGGGTAGGGACCAAGCCTTACCTCTGTGTACCAGTGCCATGTGCAATAGGGGCACAATCAGAGTTATTTGGATGAATGAATTAATGATAATTGTTAGCTGTTTGTATTGTGGACCATTCATTTCTCTTATATGGGTCTTTGAATATTGATTTCTTGTGACCTGTTGATTTGTTGAGGTCATTGTTTGCAATATGAGAGTCTTTTAAGAATATAATATGTACAATTACAAAGTCATACTGAGAAAAAATAATTTCATAAAACTCGTGGTGGTGTTTTTCTTGTCATGATAAAATGGTTGCCTTTTTCTTAATAAAGGTATATCTCAAGGCAGAGCCGAGACATGCAGACATTAGCACATGCTCCCTGCTCTGGTCCAGCATAACTCTCCTTCTGGAGTCTCAGCTGAAAGGCAAAGCTCCAGCACCAATCAATTGGGTGAAAAATCTCAACATTATACTCCTTTTATTGTCTCAGAATAGATTTGTTTCTTCACAATTTTTTAATGTAATTTATTGCTCTAATTTATTCAAAAAAAGACTTCATTACAGCAGTGACAAATGGATTTTATCAGGGAATGGGTCCTTTCTCAGAGAAAAGTGTGTCATTAGGAAAGACCACCTATTGGTGACGCACACTGCCTCCCATCGAGGTAGCGTTGGACGCTGAACAGAAACAGGCACCAGGGGACATCTCAGCAACTAGCAGTAGCTTAGGCATAAAGATGCAAATTACATCAATTTAGAGTGTCTCTGATGACTCTAAAATAAATCAGACTTTCAATTATTGCTTACATGATTTTTTAATTCCGAAAATTCAGAAGTCAATTGTAAACTTGTTGGTGAGCAGTTTTTCTGCTTGTCAGCGGCTATGTAATGGTTTATCAGAAGCAGTGTGAAGTTTCGCGCAATCTTTTCTCTAGAATCCAAAAAGTGGTTTCAAAGTTCTATGTCACAGAACAATTCATGTCTCTCTCTCCCTCACTCAGAGACACATATGGAGAAAGGAATTTCTCCACTTTTGACACATTGCCCATCATTTAGTATACATACCATCAATTCAGAGCAAATCGGGGACCATAATTCCCTGCCCTGTATTTATGTGGTCAACGATAACATAGAGGAACAAGGGGACGAGAAAAAAGACTCACGTAAGTTAAAGGTCAATTGGTCATACTCTGTATCATACTTTCTTCTGGTCTCCTTTATTCCCTGTCAGGATTTGGCTCCTTAAATGGGTCAGAAGGTATGTTACCTTTGGTAATAATAAGCTCTGTGAGCTGTAGTTTTTTCATCTATAAAATGATCCTGAGAGAACCTATGTAAAGTGTCTGGCAGATTGCAGGTGCTCAAGTTAGTTATCTCTTCCTCCAGAGTTCTTCAGGCTGGCAGAACACTTTTCTTTGTTTCCTTCTTCATGGAGCCCAGCACAGCATACTAGGCACAGAGCCGATACTCCTGTGTCCTTGAAGCATTTATTAGAAGGCTGTATGTGAATCCTTCCTCCCCAGTCTTTGTCAGAGCACCATATTACTCCAGTAAAGGGTGCACAGCAAAAAGTAGTATTTAGGCTTGGGAAGTCAGCATTATGGCACAGGAATAGCAAAATCTAATCAGACTTCAGACTTTTAGACCCTTTTGGACTTCTCGGGGAAAACCTTTTGGAGATGACTGGTAGGGTGTGTGTTTCTGCACAGTCTTTCCCACTAGACTGGAGGGTGTTCAGTTCTTATTCAATAAGGCTCGCATTCTTATGCTGGGCCAAGTGCTGGGACACAGAGCTGGTGATATTTCATTCCTGCGTAAAGAGTTTTCAGCTCAGTGGGGAAGCAGCCAAATTAAAAGACATTTATATTGCAGGGTGGAAAGTGCTGTAATAAAGACCAGCGCACGGGGTACAATGGTGTCACATAGGAGTGCTGTGTTATCTCCACTGGGTGAGGGAAGAGGGACCTCTGTGTGACTCATGGTGTTGTAGGAGAGACATCCTGGGCTGCAGAGTGTGACATAACTGTGACAGGAGTCAGTTAACTTCTCCGAGTCTCTTTCCTCAGTCCTGAGCCATGGACATCTCTGCAGAGTGCATGCCTTTCCATCTGGTGTGGAGTGTGCGATGAGTGAGTCCCTGACTTCCATTCCGTGTGTTCATTCCCAGCGCCCAGGACAGGCCTTCCTCTTTGTGTCCATCGTGGCATTTGTCACACTCTAGATTATAATCATTGGTGGGGAGTTACTTCTCCCACAAGAGTCCGAGTCCCTTACAGACAGGACATCTGACGTATTATCTGATTCCTTCTCCAGTGCTCAGCACAGTGCTGGGAGGTAGTTGGTACTCAGTAACGTTTGTGGAGTGAATAGTCAGTTGGTTTCAGTTTCTTCTTCTGTGGATTAGGGCAATGAATTCGTTATTTTAGGATGATTTGGTGAAAGAAGATTGAAAAAGGGTGTTTTGCTTTTACTTGAGTTTCCGGATATGGATTTTGAGGAGAGATCTGACATTTCTCAGGAAATATGCCAAGTGTGGGCACCCTGGCAGTATGGGCACAAGCCTTAGGTCTGGGACTCAGATCTGTGGGCAGTCTCCCTCTGCCGTTTAAGGATTTTTGGATCTGGGCGCATACCTTCACCTGTCTAAACTCCAGTGCTTTAGTTTGTTAAGACAGGCACGGTACTGCCTACCTCCCAGACTTAGCTGTGAGGATTCAGTGACATACGTTGAGACTGTATGTAACTATAGACTCCAGGCTCGGAGACCTGGGGCTTTTATTCCCTCCTGGATCTCTAGGGCCCAGAATAGTGCCTGACACACAGTTGGCACTCAGTGTTTGTTGAACGAATGACACATGTGAAAGCACCTTCTATCAGTTTGTCTGGTATAAGGTGAAAGCAGGAGTGTGCTGAGAGGTGGGGCGAGAGGGTAGGCAGGGCTGAGAACATGCGGGGCCTGTGAATAGCTAAGGAGTGTGAATGGAGTTTAAGGTTCTGGAGCACAATTGGCAGATGCCATGCAGGAGAATGATATAATCAGCTATATATTTTAGAAAGGTTATTTGGGATGCTGAACAATACAGGTTGAAAAGTTTTTAAATTATGTGAGTTCAGAGTTTTATGTGTATTTCTGGATGTCTGCTGAAGCCATGCTCGAGGATGAACTCCCCGAGGGAGAGTGTGCAGAATCAAAAGAGAAAAGGGCAAAGGAAGGAATCCTTGTGGCCATATCAACACTGAAGGCTTGGGGAAAGGAAAAACCCTCAGTTGTTTCCTTTCCTTACTTAAGGTGACTAACTTCGTAAAGGGTGTGCGCTTCTGTCATTGTAAATTACACTTAAAAGTGTTTATCTTAAAAGCTTTTTTTTTTTTTTTTTGTGATGCATTTCTTTTCAATAGAAGTCTTAAAATTTGTCCCTGCCAGCGCTGCTTAAGCGTAATAGGGTCTCTGTAGGCTTCTTGAACCCTAAGCTGATAAGAATTTGTAGGTGAGCCCTTTGGTACGTAGAGCTCAGACAATGTGGAGGGATAGCCAGTTCATCACAGGCTTGTTTGTCCACAAAGCTTAGTGGCTCTTGATAGCTTCTCTTCATCAGTGACCACAAGTCTTCCAAATTGACTCTGAGTTGGTTCACACCTTCCCAGTAGACTTTAAATTTAAATGATGTGCTTTATGGCTTTCAATTCTCACCAGCAAATATAAGCTGAAATTTCTGCTTTCCTTGTGAGTGTTTTTGGTTAGTGTTGCTCCATCAGCAGGTCATGGTCCAGATTCCATCCTGAGTGTGAATCCTGCTGCCTAACAAAGGCCTACTCCATGTCTCAGAGGTTCCCTGGGGTGTACGTAGAGTACAGAGACAGCATTCCAGGCAGGTGGACCTTCTTATTATTAAAGAACTTTGGCCACAGACCTTTGACACATGAACTGCAGCAGATCATTTTTTCCCCAGCTCCTTTCAGTTCGGACTTAAGGTAGGAGCGAACTTGGTGGTCTGCTTCATGCCGCCTGTGCTTAGGCTGCACCCTTGCTCTTGTTTGGGCTCATTAGTGGGTGGCAGGAGCTTCATCCAAAATGGGTAGAGCTGTGAGCCTTTCTTTCTTTATTATTATTTTTTTTAATTGAAATAACGTTGGTTTATAACATTATATAAATTTCAGGTGTACATCATTATATTTTGATTTCTGTGTAGTCTCCATCATGTTCACCACCCAAAGACTAATTATGATCCATCGCTGTACACATATGCCCTGTCACACCTTTCTCCCTCCTCGCTCCCCCTTCCCCTCTAGTAATCACCAATCTAATATCTGTATCTGTTTGTTTGTTTGTTGTTGTTTTTATCTTTCACTTATGAGTGAAATCATACAGTATTTGGATTTCTCCATCTGACTTATTTCACTTAGCATGATACTCTCAGGGTCCATCCATGTTGTTGCAAATGGCGAGATTTCATCTTTTTTGTGGCTGAGTAGTATTCCATTGTGTATATATACCACATCTTCTTTATCCATTCATCCATTGATGGGCCCTTAGGTTGTTTCCAAGTCTTGGCTATCATGAATAATGCTGCAATGAACATAGGGGTGCAGATATCTTTACATATTCATGTTTTTGTGTTCTTTGGATAAATACCCAGAAGTGGAATAGCTGGATCATATGGTAGATCTATTCTTAATTTTTTGAGGAATCTCTGTACTGTTTTCCATAGTGGCTTCACCAGTTTACATTCCCACCAGCAGTGTATGAGGGTTCCCTTTTCTCCACATCCTCTCCAACACTTGTTGTTTCTTGTCTTGTTAATTATAGCCATTCTGACGGGCGTGAGGTGATATCTCATTGTAGTTTTGATTTGCGTTTCCCTAATAATTAGTGATGTTGAACATCTTTTCATGTGCCTGTTGGCTATCTGTGTATCTTCTTTGGAAAAATGTCTGTTCAGATCCTTTGCCCATTTTTTAATTGGGTTGTTTGTTTTTTTGTTGTTGAGTTGCATGAGTTCTTTATATATTTTGAATATTAACCCCTTATCAGATATATGATTTGCAAATATCTTCTCCCAGTTGTTAGGTTGTTAGGTTATGGGGCTTTCTTATTGCAACAGCCACATGGTAAAAGTGGGCCAAAAAAGGAGAGTTCCGGGAGAAAAGCCCAAAAACGGTCCTGTTTTCAGAGAATCGCTTTTTAGCTGCTTGCCTACTCCCACTGGAGGCACCACCTTTAGTACAGTTGTGTATCACTTAACGACGGGGATGTGTTCTGAGAAATGCGTCCTTAGGTGATTTTGTTGTCATGTGAACATCAGGGAGTGTACTTATACAAACCTAGGTGGTACAGCCTACTACACACGTAGGCTATATGGTACTAATCTTACGGGACCTCTGTCATGTATGCCGTCCATTGTTGAGCGAAACGCCGTTATGCAGCACGTGACTAGTGGTACTCTGTCCCCATTTGGTGTCCCCAGGGAATCTATTAGATCCTCAGTTCCTTCTCACTGGTGATGATGTTACAGTTTTTTGGAGGGGACAGCAGAGGTGCTTGGTATCCTCCAGAGGTTTGGGTGTGTCACTGACAGTTTGTTTTCCAGTTCCTTTGCCTACAGACTACACTAGGGATTAGTGAAGTGTCGGTTCATAGTTCACGGTCTCATGGTTCATTTCATTCCGCTTTAAAGTTGTCAGTGCCTACTTGAGTAACCTTTGAAAAACCCTTTTCCAGTATAATTTTGTCTTCTGTTTGAAAAATATCAATAATAAATTTTTCTAAGTACCTTGATTTGAGTTCTTTATTTGGACGGAAAATATTGGTCTCCACTGTTATTGCAATACATAAAGGAACCAGTATTTCTTCTGATTAAACAGAATTACAATCTTCAGGATAGGTTTCAAACCATAAACTGTACCTTGAAACTTAACGTACAGCATGCTTGCAGCTGGCCAGGTGCCCAAGGGAAATGTGCACTGGGTGCTGCTTAGTCTTTAGCAGTAAAGACTCACTTGAGTTGGCTGCTCCTTATAACATTAGGTACTTCTGTGCTGTGTGTTATATCTTAATTAATTATTTAATGCTGTTGGTCCAAAATCCTAGTGAGTCAGTTTATATTGTTAAATATCTTGTAAGTTCTTTGTGGCCAGCAGTCAAGCACTGCTAAGACCACTCATTCAATATAGTTCAGTAAGAAGTGATTTTCTTAAGAGATTTCATTTTAAGATTAGGTGCATCTGTCTGTATAGAGAAAACAAAAACAATTTACTTTTTCGTTTTCAGATTCGTATGTTCTTTGAGACTTAGTGACAATAAAACTGCAAAACTGGTAGAGAGAGTGTATTAGTTTTCTATGGCTACTGTAACCAATTGCCACATATTCACTGGCTTTATTTTCTTACAGTCTGGAAGTCAGAAGTCTGAAATGGTTCTTACTGGGTGGGCTAAAGTCAAGGTGTTGGCACGACTCTGTTCCTTTCTGGAGACTCTAGGAGAGAGTCCATTCCTTAACTTTTCCAGCTTCTAGAGGTTACCCACATTCCTAGGCTCATGGCCCCATTTCTCCATCTACAAAGCCAGCAACATTAGGCTGAATCCTTTTCACACTGCCGTCTCGGTGGTTCTCTCTCTTTTGCTTTTCTCATCCGTTCGTAAGTTTCTTTGTAATTACGTTGGGCTCACCTGGATCCAGGGTAATCTCCCCATTTTAAGGTTAGCTGATTAGCAACCTAGTTTTATCTGCAACCTTTAATTCTCCTTTGCCATACAACTTAACATTCTTAGGTTCTGGAGCTTAGGATATGATCATCTTTGGAGGAGCCATTCATTATTCTGTCTACCACAGAGGGATCGGGGGAGGCAGCAGAAACTGATGTTTATCCAGTATCTGGGATATCTTCAATCTGCTTTTAGGGATTTTCATGTATTAGGATATTATCTCAAATTATACATTGGGGGTCCTAGAGATATTAAATAACTTATTGGTGTCATGTAATTATTAATAATAATGAGCTATTACTTGTTGAGTTCTTGCTAAGTCTCAGAGACTATGCCAAGAGATTTATGGGTCATATTTTTCTCAATTCTCAGTACAGTCCTCTGAGATGAAGGGCATAAATTCCATTTTACAGATGAGAAAACAGGCTTTCATGGAGGCTGTGGCTGGCTCAGTGTCACATGGCTAGCTTGTAACTGAATGCTTTGGACTTTGTCAATGAGTCCCAAGTCCATACTCTTTCTGTTAAATTATAGTGGATAAGATAGAAGGGGCAAACGGAGCTGATTTCTCTTGCACCCCACATCATATTGAAGTCTTTGTCTGGATAACATGCAGAGTACTTGAGGGATTTGTCAAAGATTATTTGATATCACATCACAATGACCAGTTAGTTAATAGACTGCTTTGACAACTTCTCCTTCCTTCCCTCTACCCTCCCACTTTTTATCCGTTTGTAGACCATAACAGCCATAGTATTTATTGAGCTCCTCCTTAGTTACATCGATTTAATCTTTACAGCTGCCTTCTACAGATAGATATTAATACCCTCATTTTATAGATAATGAAACTGAGCCTGAGAAAGGTTAACCTTTAGGCTTTACTAATATATAAAATGGCAAGATTAAAAACAAGCTCTGTTTTGGCTCAAAACCTGTGTTCGTTTTTGCTATGGTCTAGAAAATGTATCTTATTTACAGATTTTTGCTTCAGTCCTACATATTCAACATGATCACTTGAAATAGTTCCATCAAATATGAGGAAAATATAGAGAGAAGAAACTAAAAATGACTGATTTAGTAATTAAACAGATAAAGAATGCCCAAAGAGTGCAAGTTTATATATTCAAAAGTAGGGCTAAAAAGTGCTTGGCTTATATTGACCCTGAGGAGCTCAGGGACATAGAACAAACTAGGACTTGATTGAGCAGTGTGTTTCAAATCAGCAATTCATTTCAGTTAATGTTTGTAGTAGGCTGAATAGTGGCCCCAAAATATGTCTATATCCTAATCCCAAGAATTTATGAATGCTACCTGATATGGCAAAAGGGATTTTGCAGGTATGATTAATTTAAAGATCTTGAGGTAGAGAGAGTATCCTGGATAATCACACTGGTCCTTAAGAGAGTGGTGTGGAGGAGGAGTCAGACAGAAGGCAATGTGACAATAGAAACAGAGATTGGAGTGATGTGGCCACAAGCCATGGAATGCTAGCAGCCTCTAGAAGATGGTAAGGACAAGAAAAAAGGTTCTCCCTTAAAGAGTTTAGAGGAAATGCTGCCTTACATACCCATTTTAGACTTCTGACCTCTAGAACTAAAAGGTAATACATTTATCTTGTTGTTTTAAGCCCCTAAGTTTGTGGTAACTTGTTACAGTGGCAATAGAAACTAATACAATGTCCTTAAATGGTTATGAACTGCTTAACAATAATAGTTGGAGACTTTAATATCCCATTTTACATATTGGATACAACAACCAGGTAGAAGATCAGTAAGGAAATAGAAGACTGGAGCAACACTATAAGCTGACTAGACTTAGCAGACATCTATAGAACGTGCTCCTGTAACAACAGAAACTACATTTTTCTCAAGTGCACATGGAACATTCTCCAGGATAGACCATGTGCTAGTCCATAAAACAAGCCTCAATAAATTTTAAAGGATTGAAATCATGTAAAGGATATTCGACCACAATGAAATGAGATTAGAAATCAATAACAGAAATTTGAGGAATTGGCAAATATGTGGAAATTAACAGACTCCTAAATAACCAATGAGCCAAATAAGAAATCACAAGGGGAATTAGAAAATATTTTGAGATGAATGAAAATGAAGATACAAATTACCAAAACTTATGGGATGCAGCTAAAGCAGTACTTAAAAGCAAACTTATAGCTATAAATACCCATATTAAAAATGAAGATAAATCTCAAATCAGTTACCTAACATTCTATCTCAAGATACTGGGGAAAAGAAGAGCAAATTAAATCTAAAACAAGCAGAATGAAGGAAATAATATGGATTATAATGGAAATTAATGAAAAAGAGAGAAAAGAAAAACAATAGAGAAAATCAACAAACCAAAAGTTGGTTCTTTGAAAAGATCAACAAAATTGACAAAACTGTGGCTACGTTGACTAAAAGGAAAGAGAGAAAACTCAAATGACTAAAATCAAGAATGAAAAAGGCACATTACTACTGACTTTACAGAAATGGAAAGGATTGTAAGGGAATACTGTAAACAATTGTAGACTGTAAATTAGATGATTTAGTTAAAATGGACAGATTCCTGGAAAGACACAAACTACCAAGATTGACTCCAGAAGAAATAGAAAATCTGAGTAGAATTGTAGAGAGATTGAATTGGTAAAAAACTACTCACTAAGAAAAGTCCAGGTCCAGATGACTTCACTGGTGAATCCTACCAAGCATTTAAAAAATAATTAATACTAATTCCTGACAAACTCTTCCAAAAAATAGAAGAGGAAAGAATACTTCTCAAGTCATTGTAAGACACCAGTATTACCCTTATTCCAAAATCAGACAAAGGCATCACAAGAAAACTACAGACCAGTATCCCTGATGAATATCGACACAAAATCCTCAACAAAATACTAGCAAACCAAATCCAGCAACATGAAAAAGGATTATACACCATGGTCACATAGGATTTATGCCTGCAATGCAAGGTTGGTTTAGCATCTGAAGCTCAATTAATACATTGTATCAATAGAATAAAGGACAAAAACCACATAATCATCTCAATAGACACAGAAAAAGCACTTGAAAAATTCTAATATCCTTTCGTGATGAAAACACTCAGCAAACTAGGAATAGAAGGGAACCTGCAAAACCTGATAAAGTGCAGTGTGTGAAAAACCTACATGTAACAACATACTTAATTGTGAAAGACTTTTCCCCTAAGATCAGGAACAAGCAAAGATGTGTGCTTTCATCCCTTCTATTCGCCATTGTCCTGGAGGTTCTGGCCAGGGCATCAGAAAGCTGGGAATACTGTTTTTCATGGCTGTGTAGTGGTCCCTGTTATGTATGTCATCATATACTTAGCTGACTCCTCACTAATGAGCGTTTTCAGCTGTTGGATTTAGTGATAATCTTCATTCATCTGTTCTGTGTCCCTACGCTCGGTCCATTTCTGCCCTGACCTGGATTACTGTAGTAGACTGAATTTGTTTTCTTACCACTAGATATTGTTCTCATGTCTTTCAAGATTTTCATTTTAAAAGGAAGCAGTGTGAAATGCAAATCTTTTTAAACATGCAAATCCAGTCAAGTCATTCCTTGTTTAAAATTTCTCACTATCACATCATATCCTCCAGATAAAATCTTAATTTCTCAGGATGGGATTCACTGCCCTACTTACCTATCCAGTCTCATTTCTCTCACTCCGCTCTTTGATCCTGGGGTTACAGTCATGCTGAATTTCTTATCTGATTCATGAAAGCCACATGCTCTTTTCTGTAAGGCCTTCTCTGTGCTGTGTTTTGTTTTTTGCTTTTTTTGTTTTAAACACAAATGCCCTTCTTCCTCTTATGTGCTTAACTCACATTTTTAGAGATTCAGCTCAGATATCACCACCCAGAGCAAACCAGTTTGCCGCCCACGCTCGGTTCTGGATTGGGTGCTCTCTTCTGTCATTTTCTCATCTCTTAGTGCACTCTGCATCCCTCTGTCACAGCCTGTATTACCCTGGATCACAGTCTCCTCACTTGTGTCTCCCCTCACAGGGCTGTGTATTCACTGAGCCTGGCACACAGTAGGTATTCAGTAGATGTTTCCTCAGGGAATGAACCTCTGTGCACGTAAGTCTGCACTGGCCATTCAGGTAGTTTCTTTAGGGTAGTCTCCCAGAAGTTGAATAATAGCTCAGAGTTCATACATTGACAACCCACATTGTCAGTTGATTTATTGATGAGCTGCACCAGTTAAACTTGCTGCCAGTAGTGTATGTGAATATACTCAGATGGAGGCTTCTAAATCATATTTTGAGGTCAGATCTGTTAGGATAACCTTTGTTGTCTCTGCATAGGCCATGGTTGTTTAGAGAGATACTGAGTAGAAAGCATTTCTCTGGTGGGCTCACAGCCTGTCCCCTTCTGTGAGTACTTGGTGATGGGAGCATGATGTACTAGACTGGAAAACCGGGTGTTTGCTTTTCCTTTTCCCATTCTGCCCTATGGTTGCCCTTCAGATGTAATTTGTTGTTCCTTGATATTGTAGATGGGCAGAGAGCTTTCTCGGACACTCAACGCAGCAATCGAAACAGTAATAGGCATACTGTTAGAATTAGTGCTTTTTCAGAATGTGGAGAAGCTCTTGGAGAAGCACTTTTGTCTGGTCTCCTTATGGTTTTACAAAGTTAAAAAACAAAGGTGTTACAATGTCATTGAGTATTACATTAATGTGTAAGTTCAGAGTTGCTGGTTCTGCTGATGAACGTACAGTGGCTAAAGTTGTCCATAGGGCAGGGAGAAAAATAATTATCAATGATATACATAGTGTTTGTATTTACATCTGATAAAACCTGCAGTAGAATTATAAAGCATTTCACCATGCTGACCTGGGAAATAGAAAGTGGTTAGATTTATAAGGCTTAGTACCAGAGAAGAGGGAAGATAGAACTAAGCTCTTGGTTACCAGATCGGTTTCTGGAAGATAATTCTCTATCAATTATATGTCCAGTTGTCCTTATACCTCCACAGTCCTAAATGTACCTGTGGACCATCTTTTTTCCCCACAGGTGATCTGACAGAGTAGGTATCAAATGGGCTCTGAACCGGTGTTCGCTATGAGAATGTGGGCAGGTTAACTCAGCTCTGCAGCACTTGCCTCCTCTGGAAAGTGGGAGAGCACTGCCTGCTAGTGGTGTTGTTGGGAGGGTGTGTGAAGGTCAGGCGGTAAATGAAATACTTGTGAAGAGTCTGACTAGTGCCTGGCACGGAGTGGGTACCCAGCCCATATTTATCCCTTTCTTTTTCATAAGGCTCTTCCCATCAGAACATCTAGAAAAGAATTCTGTGTCTTACATAATGGGTGTTGCTTTGTTACTGTTCTCCTCCTTTTTCCTGGGGATGAGATTCTTTTTTCTTTTCTCATAGCATTTCTAGACATCAAGTCTCTTTCCTTCCTCACTTTGTTTCTCTCCCTCTCTCTCTGCTGCCTTCACATTAAAAAGAAAGGTCAAAACTGATGGGTGTTCTCTATTGAAATGTTGTATTTACTAATGAAATACTCTTTGCGCCTGGCTCATGTTTGAAAGTTGCTGATTATATTTTATGGACTCTTTTCTTTCACATTAAACATGTGGCACAGTGGTCAGACCTGTCTGAAAACATCTTCCTCTGAAACCAGTAATTATTATACTTGTATTGTTGTACAGCACCAAACCCAAAGCATAATGGACTGTGGCAAGTAAACACGTTCAGCTGCCATCAGTGCATTTGTTGTGGTTTGCAGCTGCCCACACTGGCTTGTAATTGCTGTCAGACTGCGGTGTAGTGAACGTTGTCATGGCGGCTGTGGGAGAAAGTGGAGGGCATTTTCTGCACTTTAGAATCTCTGAAGCTAATCAGTCTTTGGAACTAAATAGTGTAAAGACTGTGAATCATACTCATACTCTAAATTTTCATGATTTTCTACTTTTCCTTTATAAACACGCTGTGCTATGAAGGCATCATGGTTAGGTGCCTGATTCTGCCACTTGCCTGGATTCCTGCTCACCTGCTGCCCCTTACAGAGCTGAGCTTCCTCTCCCCATCCCCAGACCTTGGCGGGTTTGAATCCAGTCAGGACCTGCTCATGCTCGCTCCCTATCCAGGGCTGTTAGGACTCTGTGTCTGGGCCAGTGCAGGACGTTTTTAGGTATATTGTGGAGCACAAATGTACAGTTCCGGTTTCTTTTGATGTAAGATGACTTTGAATGTACAGTGTTTTGGAAGATAGTATTGGATAGTGATTAAGAATGAGGCCTCTGGAGTCAGATTGCTTAGGTTTAAATCTGTCTTGTCACTCTTACTTGCTACCTGTATGCCCTGGGGCAAGTAATTTAACCCCTCACTACCTAAATTTCCTCAGTTGAGGTAAAATGTGGAATAAGTAAAAATACTACCTCAAGGGGTTGTTGTGAAGGTTAAACATCTAACATATGTAAAACATTCATTACCTGGTAAGTGGTAACATTCAAGTAATGTTTTCTGTGATTATTATGATTATTATTATTTTACAATTTGTATTTGTCAAGTGGTGTGCTGACTGCTGAGGAGGTGAAAAGGAATGAGAAATAGTTCCCAACATAAGAAACTGCAGTCTACTAGAGTGTGTGCAGTGGATCTATATACAATGTGATAAATGCTGGGCACAAAAAATACCCTCTTCCCACCTCAACTATCTTCCTTACTCAATTCAGGTGTCCTCCTTGCACTCCTCTACTGCCTGGCATATGATCGTTTATCGTCTGTCTCTGCCCTACTAGAATATAAACTCCATGTAAACAGCACGCTGTCTGCTCTTTGCTGTATCCCTAGAGCCTATAACAGTAACTGACACGTAGTAGGTAATCAATAAAAGATGGTGGGTGAATGAATACTGAAAGTGCTGTGGGACCGCTGATGAGAAAACCATGAATTAGCCTAGATGGGACAAGGAAAACTAGAGATGGTACTTTTTATGTTGGACCTTGAAGGACAAACATGAGTTTCCCAGCTGTCTACAAGGTGCAGAAGGGCATTTTAGCCAGAAGAGCAGAGGTTTACAGGTATGGAAGTCTGTGGTGTGAATGAGAGAGATGGCTCACACCTGTTGGCACATCAGATGACCTGATGGCTACTTCTCAGGGAGATTACAATAATTCATTTTCTGTTTGGTTCCTTACTTACTTGTCAATGCCATGTTCTCATCTAAACTCTTGCATTGCTTATTGCAGGAAATTAATTTTTTTGTGTAAGATTTCGTCTGGTAGCTTCATCTTGTTGGGTGAAGCTAATTCCTAGAGTATCAGCTGTCCCCAGTGATATAATCAAGCACAAATAGGACTGAATAATGAGGGTGAAGATAACGGTGGTGATGATGATGATGGCATTTGTAAATCACTTTACAGTGCTTGTACCAAAGATTTTCACTTGTCGCTTCAGTTGAGACTCTTAATAGCACTATAAGGTATGCAGGATTGATCAGCATCTCTGGTTTCTATGTTTTTTTTTCATTTGCCTAGGCCCTGTAAAACTGTGGTTTACAAAGATACACCAGACAAGGATCCTTTTATTACTACTAGAGGCCTTAGTTCCTGAGTCCAGTCTGGTGTCTTTGTTATTGACCTGTGCTAGGCAGTAAAACAGTTCTGGACGTGGGCACAGAGAGTGCAGAGCAACACGCCTGAGAAAGCTGGTTCGTGCACTCCATTTGGTTCCCACTTAGCTTTCTGAGAGTGACCGTACTCACAGTCAGGAGGCACTCCTGGGCTTTCATCAGCATGTTGACCTCATGGTTTGAGAGCAAAGCAAATGAAGAGGTCAATGAGACTGCGGTTGAGAAGCCCAAGTCCCTCTCCAGTACCGTTGGCAGTCCTTTATTTTTCTCTCTAAAGGCATCATCCCTTCCACAGAATGTAAGCTCTGTGAAGACAGGGTCTTGGAATTATTCACTGTTGATACTAGTCAAAACAGTGCTTGGCACGTGGAAAACGCTCAGTGAACATTTTGGATGGATGAATATTAAATGGGTGGTGACCTCCCTTTGTCTACAAGAAGTCCAGTTTGCCCTCGCCCGTTATCTGAGCTCCTGTTTGTGGGTGAGGGCTGGGGAAGTTTAGACTCCTCCCCGAAGTTAGAGGCTTGCTGGGAGTCAGGGCGGATGCTGTGTCCATTTTCTGAGGGAGAAAACTGAGGCTCAGTGAGGTTAAGTAACTTGCCTAGGGTTATGTAGCAGGTAAGTGGCAGAAACACATTCAAACCCAGTTCTATCCAATGCAATTGAATGACTTTCTCAGCCCTGTTAGAGAGGAATATTAATAGTTGTTTATATGTAATCTGTGTGTAGTGAGATATGTATGTCTTGTGTTTTATCTCCCAGATGTTTTCAGTATATGAACACAATTTGAATAATAACAATGATGTTTATCTATTGTAGCAAAACCTATTCTTATATGGTGTATATTCATTATAAATTGGCATGCTTCATTGTGACAGAAATTGATTAGCAGAAATACTGTTATCAGATCTGATCAAACATGAATCATACGGCACACAAATACTTATTTGCAAAAGCATCTCTGATGAAAGAAAAGCAAGTTGATTCTTCTCCTTTATTTTCTCTCTTTTTCCAGAAGAGGATGGTTTGAGCTAATCTGTTTAGACAAAGGGATTGTTCTCTTCTATGTGGTATTTTGACCTTGAACCTTTAGATGCATGTAAGACAAATTTTCTTCCTATGTTCTTCCCTTTATGTTTCTCTTTAATTTTTCTCAACATTTTAAATCATTTAAATATTTTACATGCAATGTCTGAGTATATTTATCCTTTGACATCATTTGTCAATGGTTGTTAATATATTTAACATTAACATTTAAGGTCCAAGAGGGTGTCCAAGGCTCCTTCTGCTCATGGTTGATTCCCTAGCACATAGTGGGCTTCAACTGTTTGTGGAATAAATGAATTTATTAAATACCTGTTATATGAGACATTATGCTGGAGCTGGTTAGAGGAGGGGAGAGGAATGAAGATGATACTCTGCCTCAGGATGTACACAGGTGTGAAAAAGACATGAAGAAAGTAACGTGTTATCCATTGTGATACTGTCGTGATGGAAGTGTGGCCCGAGTGCTGGAAGAGCTCTTGAACGGGAGTCCTCACAGGAATGGTACGTTTGAGATTGGATTTAGGAGAGGGAGAAGGAATAACAGCATGCACAACGTCATGGAACCTTGACAGACCATGGTAGATTCTGGAATGGTGAGGAATTCTGGGTGGATGGTTCCTGCAAGGAAAGGGGAGAGAATGAGAGAGAAGAATCGACCTGCCTTAATTCAATCTGAGTATCTGTACTGATTGGACATTACACTAAAAGAAATTGGAGGAATCTTTATAACTCTTTAATGTGAGGCTTCAAGATTGTTTTAACATCTTTGGACCTTGTTACACAACAGTGCTTCAAAAATTGTATCTTTTAAAAATCAGTGTTAAAAATTTTAATTTGAATGTATCTTATTATTTTCAGAAATTGTTACTGTGTGTGCACACGCATAGGTATGCATCTGTGTATATGTGCATATATATAAGTGTGTATATGTAGGCTATCAATCTTCAGAAAAATAAATATATATTTCTATATATAGTATATAAATATATTTATATGAAAATAGCATATATAGTTTTATATAAACTTGTATATTTATGTAGTTATATATTTGATGTTCACTTGTACACTTGCTGAATACAGGTCATGCTTTGCTAATGGGAGATTATTACCATATTGATCTCAGAAACAGAGCTAAGAGGGGAGTGAATTTTTTAGATCTTTTAATTGTTATTGCCAAATTATTGAATAGCCAGCTTTATCAGGTACACATGATGGGTTGCAGCAGAGATCATGTTTCTTTGAATTATTGAGCTGTTAAAATATCCTTCTTATTGTGAATAGAGCCTGCAGCCTTGCAGAGCTAAGTTTGGAGACTCACTCCAAATTCAGTTTATTAGGAAAAACACTTTAAAAAAGGATTTAAGCTATGCCTTATATGTACTACTATTTGGATTCAGCATCTAGAGGTTAGAGAAAGTTAAGGATAGCAATGTCAGCCTACTGCCAGGCGTCTTTCTGAAAAATTATGCCATCCTCAACAATAGAGAGGGTTGAGAAATGGAGCAGGATGAGGAAGCATGGCTGTTGGTGTTCATAGAATGGATTTCGTGTTCGATTGGGAGTCTGGGTGTCATCAGAAGCATGAAAGAGCCCATGTTCAATTGAGGCTACTAAACAGCATCACGATTTGAATACCGTATGGCAGTGTAAGTTATGTGGAAAGGGGATGTGTCTTGATTATTACTGTACACTCCGCATATTGGTAGTTCCTGCTCATAATTGATGCTTAACAAGCATTTTCTGAGTGGAAGTTGTTGAGTTTTTGTGCCCAGCTAATCCTGGGTTCAGAACCCAGCAATGCTGACTATTAGCTCTGCATTAGATAAGTTACTTAACTTTTTTGAGTGTTCTCTATTTTTTTGAAAGTTAAAGGAGATATCACGTGTAAAGGCCCAATAAATTACCTGCAGATAGTGGATGCCTAAGCAGTAAGTGGAAACAGCTATTGTTATTATGATTAATATTTTATAATTATTATTATGACACTGTAGCTAGTAATATAGTTAGAGGACTTCTTATTTTCTTTGGTAACTCTGTCCAACGCTTCCCCCAATTCCTTTACAGAGTGTACCTCCCTTACTAGACAGTAATCCCCACGAAGTCAGGGCCTGTTTTTGTTTCATTCACCACTGTCTCTCTCGTGGTGCTGGGCAGGTAGCAGGATTCCAGTCTGTTTAGTGACCGACGGACACTCTGAGTGTCTGTGATGGAAGCTGTTCTTTGCACATGGTATTGACATCTTCGCCGTTCCTTGTTCTACACTGCCCACTGATCTGTCTTTGCAGCTTCATGCTGCCTGTGACTGAGGCCTCAACTGTAGTCTGAGTTCTCCACATCACTGCTTCAGTTAAAAGGTTGCTTGCATCTGATGGTTTTCCTAGCCACTTTAGGCTTAGAATCCTCCTTGTAGTCTCTGTATGTTTATGGCAGTTCTTTTCTGACTGTGCCACTTACTAGTTACATGACCTTGGGCAAAATGAGGTTGATGAGGGTTTGTTGTGAGGATTAATTTTTTTTTTTTTTTTTGCGAGGCAGACTGGATCTGAGCTAACATCTGCTGCCAATACGCCTTTCTTTGCTGAGGAAGATTAGCCCTGAACTACTGTCTGTGCCCATCCTTCTCTGTTTTGTATGTGGGATGCTGCCACAGCATGACTTGATGAGTGGTGCATAGGTCCGCACCCAGGACCTGAACCCGCGAACCCTGGGCTACCGAAGCAGAGAGCGTGAACTGAACCACCATGCCCCTGGGCCAGCCCCTAATTTTTTTTTTTTTAGTATGGACATTTGTATGATAGATGCAGAAGTGTTTAAATGTTTTGTAGTTACAGAGCACTTATCGTGGTCCCAAGACCTCCAAATGCATCAAACATGACCCCTTGTATCTGGGGAAGATTGAGGTTCTGACTTTGGAGAGAGAAGCCATGGATTTGTAGCTACACCTGGAGGGGAAGGGCCTTATAATCCAAGGGTGATGACTGTTTGTTTGATGACCTCTTCAGCTCTGAAAAAGGACGTGTCTACCCAATGACCCTTACTTTTGACGTAGGTTGTCTCTAATTTGGGTTTGTAGCTTTTTGCTGCAGGAAATTGACTACACTGTATTAAGTGCAGTGTTCTGGTTCAGGAAATGTTATGTGGAGGAAAATGGCCTCCCTCGCTCCACGCTTGCATGAGTGTCTGAGAGTGTAGAGCCTGTCCGTGAACCTTGTGACCTCAGACAGATTACTTCCCTCCTCTGCTCTGAGCTTCTGCTTCCTCCTCTTTAAAATGGAGATAATGGCGTCTAGCTTGCTCACCGCGTAGAGGTGTAGGGTAAGATAAAACGGGAAAAAGCGGAAGACCTTTGTTTTGTAAACTGTAACACAAAGCCCAAGTATTGCCATTGGTATTCTTAGGGTTATTGAAACAACAGGTGTAGGAATCAGCATTTGTTATCGTTAGGTCTGAAAAGTTTCGCAATGTTGGTGAGTGGCTAACACAAAGCATTGTGTAATCAGCTGTTGAGGGGAAAGCCAAGGGGCAGACTGAGGCTATGGTATTTAGAAAAGGGAATGTCAGCAGAGGTTGAAATTCTGAACTTTCTGTCTGCCATTATTAATTGTGGATGATGGATAATTGTTCTGTTTTTTTGTTTGTTTTTGTTTTGGAGTTTTTAAAACTACTTCTTTGCTTAATACCTTTGGGTTTTGAATACAGATCACTAAAATAGGTGATGACAATAGTAGCATTTGACACAAATGGCATTTAGCATTTGATTTTATTTATGTGTCTAATGTTTATTTAATGTATGCCGTATGCCACTTGGTAGGCATATCTATTTTGAATGGCATTTTAGAACTTTTAGAATTTTTAACATTTGTCTTCATCAGTTCTCAAAGAGAACTGAATGTGTATAGTACTGCCATTTTCAAAGTTTAGGAGTGTAGGCTGGGGGACAGGGAGACCGATTTAGCAGGGACGATATGGGTTTGTGTTGACTAGGACATGCAAGTAGAGAAAGCCTGTAGCTAGGCAGTGTAGCACAGTGGACACAGGCCGGATTGAGGCCTGTCTCTTCTCCTCTCTCTCACTAGTTGTGGACCCCTATCTTAAACTGGGGATATCAAAACTTCCTTCTTTGGGTTGTTGTGAAGATTAAGTAATTATTGTCCATGCGCCTTAGGCATGGGAAGTACTCAATCCACGTTGGCTGATGAGGCCATACCTAGGTCTCGTGCCCATGAAAGAAGTCTGACCCAGTGAAAATGGTGTGATGTCACTACCAGTTACGTGGTAGATACCATTGTGGGATTAGATAGGATCCCAAAGCAAACCATATAGGCCCGTGTGAGAAAGCAAATGTTTGACCAAAAAATCGGAATAGCCACGTACAGACTTTTAATAAAACACCATAAATATAATTGAAGTAATTACTGAGAAAACAAAACCGAATGCGATGTTGATTTGCATGGACCATGTCTTGTCATTTTCTTAAGCCTCATTCAAATTAAGAAAGAATTGTTTAAGAACTTTTTTTACTAGGTGCCTGGTTGGGTGGCTACTACGGGAGGTAATTATGTTGACCAATATGGAAAAGTCCTTAAATATCATGTTTTAGAAACCTGTGTATATTTGTTAAGTTTTCAGTTTTTGAAAATGTCAGTGTAAGATAATACTATGCAACGTTAAAAAAGGAAGACAACTTGGGAACGTTCATTGATTCACTTAACCTGTATTTATTGTCTACCATGTACTAACCTTGCTGTTGGTACGGAGTATAGTGTAATGAGTGACCTAGACAGGATTCCTACTCTTGTGGAACTTAAATTTTAGTGGGGAGAATGGCCATATAAAAGTAAACACAAAGACTAGATCCAGCTGATGATAAGTACTCTGAAGACAGTAGGCTGTGGGCAACGATACAGGGGTTCTGGGAAAGCCTATACAAAGGCTTGAGGTGAGAAGGATACTGCGTGGTGAAGGATGGGGAGATGATGGGAATGTGAGTTCTTATCTTGACAACACAAAGATCAGCATTATCAACCAAAATCTCTCTTTTTTTTTGGCCTTGCATGGTTTTTATAGAAAACATGGTAAAATCTAAGGGTCTTTGATGCAGACTGCGTTTAGTCGTGTTTATTTGATCTGAGGAAGGGATGTTTAGGTGACTTGTGACCACCCCAAACATGCAAGCGATTGTTTTAAAAAGAAGGTTATTGCCTTCTTCGCTGAGCATGGAACTAGAAATCCTAGCTGGAGAAATATAGGTGAGAACTGTGAAGACTTATATGTCATGTCTGTTAAGGGTTATGTAGAAGGCAGTGGTTACTGACCATTTCATCACCAAACTTTCATTTTGTCATTTAATCTTGTATCACAGTCCCATGACTTAAAAAAAAAAAAAATCTCGTAAACTAAACAAATGGAGTTTGTTAAGTAATCATAGTAACAATTCCACTTACTGGGAACCTACTACACGCCAGACACTCTGGTCAGCATTTTACATGTAATTTATGTTTTCCAACAGTGCTGCTAAGTAGATAGCCACGGTCAAGGAATTTTAATTGCTCAAGGTCTTAAACAAGGTTTTGGGTTCTGTGTCCTCTGATTCTAAAGCCACGCTTTTATAAAAGGCATTAAAATGCGTCAGAGCATCTCTTTTGAATTCAGTGTAACCACACTAAATTGATGTATCTTTGGCCAGAATCAAATCCATCCATCTTTCCATCCATCCAAGAATTATTGAGCATATACAGCATGCTCAGCATGACCAAAATAAGACATTGCCTTTAAAGAGTTGGCATTTCAGCGTGGGTGGAGTCAAAGGGACTGTTCCCAAATAGATGAAACCACAGAAGAGGGCTTTATAGGAGCACAGAGACATACCCTTGACCCAGACTGGGAGTATAAGAAACAGCTTTTCAGGAGGTTGTGATGCCTGAGCTAAATCTTTAAGGTTAAGAATAAGCCAGGCTAGGTGGGGGTGGAGATGGAAGAGGAGGAACATATTCTAGGTAAAGATAATAATGTCTGCAAAGTTTTGGAATGATGAGAAAGCATTCCGTTTTAGGGAACTGAGGGAATCTGTCTGGAGTTCACTGTAGGTGAATGAAGAAAGAAAAGACTGGAGAGGTGGGTAGGGCCAGTAATAGAGGTCCAAATGATACTGTTTTATTTATTTTTTTCATGGCATTAACCGTTACCTAACTTTATATTGTACACTTATTTGTGTATTGTTGCTCTCTCCACTGGAATCTAAGCTCTGTGATTGCAGGGAATTTATTTTGTTCGTCCTTGAGTCCCTGCTCCTGAAATACTGTTTGGTGCACGGTAGGTGCTCAGAAAATATTTATGGAATTAATGAATGAATAGATTCTTTTAAAGGAGTTTGAATTTTATTGTGAAATTAATAGACAGTCGTTGGTGGATTTTGAACAAATTTGACATTTTGCTTAGCCACAGAGCCTTACTATAGGTAAATATGTGATTCTCATTGGGCCCATTGAAATATTGAAAATAGACGTTGGCGGCACACATTACTTCCTCTGTGTATCCCCACATTACAAACCGTTGTCAATCATGAATGCATTCCTAGATTGTATAACTGTTGTGTTTTCTACCTTATTCCCCTTATTGTTGTTGCTTTCGGAAATGAGATTATGGTGGTTAGAATAGAATGAAAGGGAACAGAATTGAAGTGCGTAGAAAAAATAAAGGATTAAGAAAGTAAACAGAAAAAAATTAATATATGCAATGTGAAAGTGGAAAATGTATAGATTGACATCAGATTGACCAGGACCCTAGCTCTTCCTTTTGATACGCTCTAACTTTTGGCCAAGTGGGTAACTTCTCTGCCTGTGTTTTTTAGTTTATAAAGAAGGGTAATATCTCATTCCAAACACAAGATAGGCCAATGGGTTTTAATGTAATAGAGTATGAAAATTTCATTGATATGGTTTCAGAGTCCATATTGCAACTCACCTTTAAGAAACTGTTGAGTGTTGGTGTACAGAGAATATCCAGTTATCTGAAAAAACTCTTAAAACATACTTCCTTTTTCCAACTGCGTATCTATGTGAATTTTTTTCATATACTTCAGTCACAACAACATATTGCAATAGATTCAACACAGAAGTAAATAAGAGAATTCAGCTTTTTAAAAGACAAACATTGATCAAGTGTGCAAAAGTAAAACAGTGACACTCGTCTCACTGATTTTTTTCTTTTTCTTCTTTTCTTTGAAAATACAGTTATTTTCATGAAAATATGTTTTTATGTTAAAAGGTAATGGTTTATTTTTCTTATTTTTAAATTAACAAATGGTTTTAAGTTTCCCAGCTTTAATTTAGAATATAGTAAATATTGATAGATTATAACACATAAACAAAAAGCTCTCTGGGGTTCTTAAAAATTTTTATGAGTCTAAGTCTAAAGGAGTCCTAATACCAAAAAGATGGAAAACTCTTGGATATGTGAGGCCATAGTTCACATCTAGGATAATGCTTTGTATGTTTTCAGGGACTCTAGAAAGCTTTGCTCCATGAGTAAATTAAGTTTCTTGGCCAATAGCTGTTAACACATTGTCAGATGTTGTTCTGGTTGTCTGTTTAGTAATTGCTTACTCTATAAACTACTATCATTGTATTAAGTAGGCTGTTCTTTAATGAATTCTTTTGTACATTTAAGAATATTTTGGAAAAATACTACTAATTTTCTAAAGATAGGTTTTAATATCTACTGTATACTCTCCCCACCCACAATCACCATTTTATGATTATTTGACAAACATATAGATTGGTAACCTGGTAAATAAGCCTCAAGACTGGAAGTAGCAAATGCAATGCTGATAACCATTTGCGAAAAGCCAGGGTTTCCTTTGATGCAGTAATATGACGTAATGGATATGGAAGCACTTTGAGTAACAGATTATGCTGAACAGATATACAGGATTATTAGCGCTAGACATGTGAGTTGTAGTACTTGCTCCATTTTATATTTGTTCAGCCGAACTTTGTGTATCTTAAAGCAAGAGGCATTTTTCATTTACTTTCTGAGAGTAATTAAAATACTTGTATATCTGTTGAACTAATCACTTAGAGAAAGCTCTACGTATGGAGAAAGAGTTAAGATGTATCAAAGAAAATAGGAAGCACAAGGGAATATTTACGTATGTGTTCCATTTCAAGTTACTTTTTTGTATATGCTAAGGCTTGAGATTAATTGGTTTGCATATGTATATCTAATCATTCTAGCACAATTTGTTGAAATGACTATCCTTTCTCTACTGAATTATCTTTGAATCTTGTCAGAAATCAATTAGCCACATGTATGGGTTATCTGGTACACATGTGGGTCTAGTTCTGGACACTGTTCTGTTGCTTTGTATGTCTTTCCTTTAGCCAGTACCACACTGTTAATTACTGGAGCTTCACAGTAAGCTGTTGAAATCAAGTAGTGTGATTCCTTCAACTTTGTCCTTCTTTTTCAGAATTTTTTTCTTTATTCATGTAGGGTCCTTATATGCAGGGTCCTTTGAACATGTATGTACGTTTTAAAATCAGCTTATCAATTTCTACAAAAAAAGTTTACTGGGCTTTTGATAGGGAATTGCATTAAATTTATAAATAAATTTTTGGAAATTTGACATCTTAACAATATTGAGTCTTCTGACCCTTGGAAGTGATATATGTCGTCATTTCTTCAGACCTTTTAAAATTTCTACCAGCAATGTTTTGTAGTTTTTAATGTATAGATCTTACACGCATTTTGTTAAATTTATCCCTATTTCATATATTTTGATGCTATTTAAATGTCAATTTAAGTTTTTGTTTGTGTCCTCTTAGGAGTACAGTTGATTGTTGTATAGTACCTTATATCCAGCAGTTTTGCTGAATGCATTGATTACTTCTAGTGGCTTTGTTGTAGATTCCTTGGGATTTTTCTAGAACAATTTGCCTGTGAATAAAGGCAGTTTTACTTTTCCCTTTCCAATCTAAATTATTTTTGTCTCTTTTTCTTCTTTATTGCACTGGCAAGACCCCCCCCCCCCCCGCCGCCCCTAGTAGATGTAGTGAAAGAGAACATTCTTTCTCGATCATGAGGAGAAATCATTCAGTCTTTCACCATTAATTGTGATGTTATCTGTAGGTTTTTCATAGATGTTCTTTATCAGATTGAGGAAGCTTCCTTTTATTCCTCTTTTGCTGAGAGTTTTTTATCATAATGGAGGTTTAATATTTTAAAATGCTTTTTGTATGTCTATCACATGATCATATGGTCTTTCTTTTTTAGTGTTAATATTGTGAATGACATTGAATTATTTTCAAATGTTAAGCCAACTTACCTTCCTGGGATGATCCACACTTGGTGATCATGTATTCTCCTGTCTAGATATTGCTAAATTCAGTTTGCTGGTATTTTGTTAAGGATTTTTTCATCCTTGTTCATGAGGGATATTGATATTTAGTTTTCTTTTCTTCTAAAATCTTTGTCTGAATTTTGTATTAGGCTAATGAAATGAGTTTGGAAGTATTCACGCTTCTCTTTATTCTAGAAGCGTTTGTGTAGAATCAGTATTATTTCTGCCTTACATGTTTGGTAGAATTTACCAGTGAAGCCATTTGGGCTTGGTGTTTTCTTTAAGAGAAGTTTTTGAACTATGAACTCAGTTTCTTTAATAGATAGAGGCTTATTCATGTTATCTTTTTCTTTTTGAGTCATCTTTGGTAGTTTGTGTCTTTTGAGGAAATTGTCTGTTTCATCTGAATTATCAAATTTTTTCATGTAAAACTGTTGATATTATTTCCTTACCCTTTTAATGAATGTAGGATCTGTGGTGATGTCACTTTTATTCCTGATATTAGTAATTGTTTTCACTTTTTTTTTCCTTGATGTGTTTGGCTAGACACATCAATTTTATTGAGCTTTTCAAAGAACTACTTTTTGTTTTATGGACTTTTCTCTATAGTTTTATGTTTGTAATTTCATTGATATCTGCTCTTTATTGTTTTCTTCCTCTGCTTGCTTGAGCTTAATTTGCTCTTAATTTTCTGGTTTCTTCAATTGGCAGTGTAGATCATTGAACTGAGACCTTTCTTCTTTCTAATATAAGCATCGAATGCTTTGTTTCAGTGCAGGGTCCTGAGCAGGCTGGGTTCCTGCCCTTCCTCCAGTGGCAGATGCATTTTGCCTATTGTCAGTACTGTATATGTGGGGGTGGACTTTTCTTGTCTTCCCCAGTGGGTTCAGGAGGGTATCTTCCTGTCACCCCCTCCCTCTCAAGTGCACTATGGCTTTGGAGGGGCAGGGCATTTGGGAAGAGGGCATTGTGAGGGTTAGTTACTCGGCTTCAGTGGCAGATAGCTTTTACTTTATATGAGAGAAAGGTCTGGGATGCAGCGAGAGTTTTTATTTTTTTCTGTCTCCCAGTGGCATCTTATCACCACTTGTCCCACCTAGAAGCTCTTCTGAGTCTCCTGCTCTGCTCCCAGTCTTGCTTGTGAGCACCCGGGGGAGGCCTGTGGAAGGTAGTTGGTGAGTGGGTGTGTTCTCCCAGACATTTTAAACTATCGTGCTAGCCCACGTTCAGCGTCCAAGAATTGGTTAAAATTTTGGCTGTTCTCTTCTTATTTTATGGCTGCCATTTCTCTGCTTTGCCAAAAGTGAAGCATTTCTTGGGTCCCATCTCTCTTTGGTGGGGCTTGCTACCCTTTAAAATTCAATTCACCTGGTTTTGTATCTCAGCTTTCTGATGGGCTCAGAAATTTTGCAGATCATCCAACTTTTTATCAATGTTGAAAAGCAAGCCATGTTGTCTTGCTGCTTTCTGCATCCTAGGTGGCAGCTGAACCTCAGCCTGCTGGGCGTGGGAAAGTTGATTACCATTAGTACTCCAAGGAGTAGCTGAGTTACCACTGGAGGAAGTATACCGTGTGAAGAGTTCCGTTTGTGCTAGTAAGTTGTACCAGTCAAGAAGGTGGTATTGTCTCCTTGCTGAATGTGTGCCAAAAAATGACACTGTACACCCCTTCACCAGAGTGTTTGTTGGTCATTTGTGATTTCATATTTCCCTTATCATATTGTATCATGATTTTTTCTTTACAAATCTGCTTAATCTACTATGGTTGAGTTCCTTAAGGTCAGGGGCTGTTTTATGAAGCTCTTTTTCTGTGGCGGGAGCACAGTCCATGGCACCTGGGCAGTCACTCGTCAGGATTAATGGATGATAGAGTGAGTGAGTGATGACAAGAGCAGTGTGTAAAAAGCTTAATTTTGCCTCTAGGGAGGTGATCAGAGAACTTGGGGAATGAATCACTGAAATATAGAAGTAGTTACTTACGGTTTAAATGTAGGTGTATGGTATTTTTAGTATTTTAGAAAGTATAGTTTAACCAAGTAAATATTCCTTTTGAAGTGTGAATTCCTATGGAGAAATGTGTTCCTTCCTAGAGAAGTACAAGTAGACTCTGCACATGAGCTGAGGGCAAGGTTGGGGAGAGAACTGGCACCTATCCTCAAGCTGAGGGGCACATTTAACTGTAGAAATAGAGAGATATGAACATAGATGTGGTATTGGAGAGCAGAAATGGGAGGAAAACTGCAGGGAAATGGAAAGGTCATGCAAAAAAAGAAGCAGCTTATCAAGAAGATAGATCAGTGAATTGAAGGAAACTCTTCAGAATAATTTTTTTTTAAACAAATACCAGGGTTTAAAGAAAAAGTAAATACCTACCAGGTTGAACCTTGGGGAGGCTAGTAATACTGAGGCCAGTGACTGCCTTGGTAACATTCCTTAGCTTGAAATCCACACACCCTGATTATATATATGTTATCCATTGCTTTGTAATAAAATACCCCAAACTTAAAGTGGTTTACAAGAGTGTGTTGTTACCTCACACGGTTCTGTGGGTTGACTGGATTCAGCTGACTGGTTCTCTCTTGGAGTCTCTCACATGGTGGCAGTCAGATAGTGGCCGGGGCTGCAGTCATCTGAAGGCCTGACTGGACTGGACGTCCAGGATGGCTCACTCCACAGCTGGCAGGCGCTGCTAGCTGTTGGTGGCTGGGAGCTTAGCTGGAGTTGTTGACCATCTAGCCTACCCATGACCTCATCATGACTTGGGCTTCTTAGAGCTCAGGGGCAGGGTTCCCAGTGTTCCAAGAGTGAGCATTTCAGGAGGCTTGGCCCAACCTTAAATGCTTTTTATGACCTAGACCTGGAAGCCCCAGAGTGCCACTTCTGCTCCATTCTGTTGGTTGAGTAAGTCACTGCAGTGAGCGCAGATTCAAGGGGAAATGAATTAGACTCCCATCTCTCTGTGGGGAGAGTAGCAAAGAGATTGTGGGCATCTGTATTTTTGAATTGTGATGAGTACAATCAAAGTTTCATTATTTTACAAGGCATACTGGTCTTTAGAGCGCAGCGGCATCGTCCAGTCTGGTTGTTCCTACTTCATTCCCATACTTAGCTCTGAGTGCCATTTGGGGGCTTCAGAAAACCAGTTGTGCTGTCAACATTGGATATGCCAGAAATGCTCCATATGTGCCAAAGGCAGGTGTATAAGGGTATTTCTGAAAGAAGGTATTATCTCATGACCTTAGCAGCATCTCTCCTGTAAACCTTTGTCTCTTCTTTATTGCTACATTTTAATGGCTGTTTTGAAGGCTCTCAAAGTTTGTAAATGTTTACTTTCTGTGTGAATTCCACCTTATTACCTTTAACATCAGCATCTCTTGTGGTCTGGTACTAACAGGAAGCAGCATACCTGAAAGCTCTGTTTCTGGGCTGGGAAGGGGAGTGAAAGGCACACAACCTGTGAGGTTCTAGGCCAAGCTTGCAAATCAAGTGATCCATCAAAAGACAAGACGCTATGTTTAATGTACAGGTGTCTCAAAGCAGCAGCCATTTAAGATCTGCTATGTGTGAGGTACTTAGTAGGTGCTCACTAGTTGTTGTTTATGCAGTGAACTTATTTAATTTTTTCAATAACTATGAAAAGTAGGTATAGTATTTTCTCCATTTTTACAAGTGAGGAAAGTGTACCCAATGCATAAGTAACTTATCTGAGGTCATACGGCTAGAAATTGGCCATTCTTTTTGTACTATTCCATCTGACTGCTCAAAAATATATTATTATTCTGTTAATAACTGGGTCACTTTGATGATTTACATGTGAGGATAAGAGAGGAGGTAGTCCTGTCCTTTTGCTCTAGATCACCCTGGCACAGCAGAACTTCCTTCCTTTTCTTTAGGCTGTCCTGTGATTCAGCGTTTGATTTTTTTGCTAATGTATTCATTTAAGGATATTGCATGGCTCTGTATGAAGGGAATGAATGGGCTTCAAGATGTTCACAAACTCAACAATGAAAAAAACCTGGTTATGTTCTATCCATGTTGCATTACTCTGAGGGGCCTGAAGCCTTAGTACATAAAGTGCACTTTCTTTGGGGATTTGGGGGGGGGTGAGAAAATAAGAGAGCTTTTAGTCATAATTAAGAATGTCTCAGCGGCGTCCTAAGTGGTTCACCTGCCCTGCTGGGGTGCTCCTCACCCAGCAAACCATCTCCCTAGAGCAGCAGAGTGATCTTGTACAGCTAGACCTGAGCACATAATTCTTGTGTTGAAAACGTTTCAGCAACTCTTAGCTTCCGTATCCCTCTTTGACCCTGCAGTGGACTGGATTGAGCTCTTCTGCTAATGTCTTTCGTAGCCTGTGTCAGGACACTCATCACCCGTTGCAATAATGCTCTCCCTCGTGTCTGCCTTCCTGCTCTACTTTGTTTCTTGGTCCCTGAAACTGTGTCTCTCATTT